>NW_027099214.1:300000-596720 GCF_037042795.1 Molothrus aeneus | reverse complement strand
GCCGATTCTCCCGGAGGCGAAGATGCAAGCTGCAGCACACAGGCACAGTGTGGGCAGCCTTCAGACTTAGAGAAAACAGTACTTTACCACTCTCCTGCCTTATCCATGGTTATTCTATTGGAAAAGAACGAGTTTTGGACAACTACCTTTCATTCTTGCCAAACTCTTTGCAGACCCCCGTGCAAGCTTTAGAACAAGATTTTGGATGTTTTCTTTCCTGGCAGAGTTTCTCCTTGCAAGATATGGTGGAAAAGCTTTTGGCTGAGTGTAGAGCGGCAAGACACGCAGAAGACGCAGATACGCAGCTCTCCGAAGCTAAGTGCCGGTCCCGGGCTTCTTTCGGCACAAACCGCTCTCAGGAGCTCCCTGCGCTCGCCACAATGCTCTGTGTGCGAAGAAGCCGCTTCTTCGCCTGCGGGAGAATCGGCGAGCGGCAGCTTCCCAAAGGCGAAGATGCAAGCTGCAGCACACAGGCACAGTGTGGGCAGCCTTCAGACTTAGAGAAAACAGTACTTTACCACTCTCCTGCCTTTTCCATGGTTATTCTATTGGAAAAGAACGAGTTTTGGACAACTACCTTTCATTCTTGCCAAACTCTTTGCAGACCCCCGTGCAAGCTTTAGAACAAGATTTTGGATGTTTTCTTTCCTGGCAGAGTTTCTCCTTGCAAGATATGGTGGAAAAGCTTTTGGCTGAGTGTAGAGCGGCAAGACACGCAGAAGACGCAGATACGCAGCTCTCCGAAGCTAAGTGCCAGTCCCGGGCTTCTTTCGGCACAAACCGCTCTCAGGAGCTCCCTGCGCTCGCCACAATGCTCTGTGTGCGAAGAAGCCGCTTCTTCGCCTCCGGGAGAATCGGCGAGCGGCAGCTTCCCAAAGGCGAAGATGCAAGCTGCAGCACACAGGCACAGTGTGGGCAGCCTTCAGACTTAGAGAAAACAGTACTTTACCACTCTCCTGCCTTATCCATGGTTATTCTATTGGAAAAGAACGAGTTTTGGACAACTACCTTTCATTCTTGCCAAACTCTTTGCAGACCCCCGTGCAAGCTTTAGAACAAGATTTTGGATGTTTTCTTTCCTGGCAGAGTTTCTCCTTGCAAGATATGGTGGAAAAGCTTTTGGCTGAGTGTAGAGCGGCAAGACACGCAGAAGACGCAGATACGCAGCTCTCCGAAGCTAAGTGCCGGTCCCGGGCTTCTTTCGGCACAAACCGCTCTCAGGAGCTCCCTGCGCTCGCCACAATGCTCTGTGTGCGAAGAAGCCGCTTCTTCGCCTCCGGGAGAATCGGCGAGCGGCAGCTTCCCAAAGGCGAAGATGCAAGCTGCAGCACACAGGCACAGTGTGGGCAGCCTTCAGACTTAGAGAAAACAGTACTTTACCACTCTCCTGCCTTTTCCATGGTTATTCTATTGGAAAAGAACGAGTTTTGGACAACTACCTTTCATTCTTGCCAAACTCTTTGCAGACCCCCGTGCAAGCTTTAGAACAAGATTTTGGATGTTTTCTTCCCTGGCAGAGTTTCTCCTTGCAAGATATGGTGGAAAAGCTTTTTGCTGAGTGTTGAGCGGCAAGACACGCAGAAGACGCAGATACGCAGCTCTCCGAAGCTAAGTGCCGGTCCCGGGCTTCTTTCGGCACAAACCGCTCTCAGGAGCTCCCTGCGCTCGCCACAATGCTCTGTGTGCGAAGAAGCCGCTTCTTCGCCTCCGGGAGAATCGGCGAGCGGCAGCTTCCCAAAGGCGAAGATGCAAGCTGCAGCACACAGGCACAGTGTGGGCAGCCTTCAGACTTAGAGAAAACAGTACTTTACCACTCTCCTGCCTTATCCATGGTTATTCTATTGGAAAAGAACGAGTTTTGGACAACTACCTTTCATTCTTGCCAAACTCTTTGCAGACCCCCGTGCAAGCTTTAGAACAAGATTTTGGATGTTTTCTTTCCTGGCAGAGTTTCTCCTTGCAAGATATGGTGGAAAAGCTTTTGGCTGAGTGTAGAGCGGCAAGACACGCAGAAGACGCAGATACGCAGCTCTCCGAAGCTAAGTGCCGGTCCCGGGCTTCTTTCGGCACAAACCGCTCTCAGGAGCTCCCTGCGCTCGCCACAATGCTCTGTGTGCCAAGAAGCCGCTTCTTCGCCTCCGGGAGAATCGGCGAGCGGCAGCTTCCCAAAGGCGAAGATGCAAGCTGCAGCACACAGGCACAGTGTGGGCAGCCTTCAGACTTAGAGAAAACAGTACTTTACCACTCTCCTGCCTTTTCCATGGTTATTCTATTGGAAAAGAACGAGTTTTGGACAACTACCTTTCATTCTTGCCAAACTCTTTGCACACCCCCGTGCAAGCTTTAGAACAAGATTTTGGATGTTTTCTTTCCTGGCAGAGTTTCTCCTTGCAAGATATGGTGGAAAAGCTTTTGGCTGAGTGTAGAGCGGCAAGACACGCAGAAGACGCAGATACGCAGCTCTCCGAAGCTAAGTGCCAGTCCCGGGCTTCTTTCGGCACAAACCGCTCTCAGGAGCTCCCTGCGCTCGCCACAATGCTCTGTGTGCGAAGAAGCCGCTTCTTCGCCTCCGGGAGAATCGGCGAGCGGCAGCTTCCCAAAGGCGAAGATGCAAGCTGCAGCACACAGGCACAGTGTGGGCAGCCTTCAGACTTAGAGAAAACAGTACTTTACCACTCTCCTGCCTTATCCATGGTTATTCTATTGGAAAAGAACGAGTTTTGGACAACTACCTTTCATTCTTGCCAAACTCTTTGCAGACCCCCGTGCAAGCTTTAGAACAAGATTTTGGATGTTTTCTTCCCTGGCAGAGTTTCTCCTTGCAAGATATGGTGGAAAAGCTTTTGGCTGAGTGTAGAGCGGCAAGACACGCAGAAGACGCAGATACGCAGCTCTCCGAAGCTAAGTGCCGGTCCCGGGCTTCTTTCGGCACAAACCGCTCTCAGGAGCTCCCTGCGCTCGCCACAATGCTCTGTGTGCGAAGAAGCCGCTTCTTCGCCTCCGGGAGAATCGGCGAGCGGCAGCTTCCCAAAGGCGAAGATGCAAGCTGCAGCACACAGGCACAGTGTGGGCAGCCTTCAGACTTAGAGAAAACAGTACTTTACCACTCTCCTGCCTTTTCCATGGTTATTCTATTGGAAAAGAACGAGTTTTGGACAACTACCTTTCATTCTTGCCAAACTCTTTGCAGACCCCCGTGCAAGCTTTAGAACAAGATTTTGGATGTTTTCTTCCCTGGCAGAGTTTCTCCTTGCAAGATATGGTGGAAAAGCTTTTTGCTGAGTGTTGAGCGGCAAGACACGCAGAAGACGCAGATACGCAGCTCTCCGAAGCTAAGTGCCGGTCCCGGGCTTCTTTCGGCACAAACCGCTCTCAGGAGCTCCCTGCGCTCGCCACAATGCTCTGTGTGCGAAGAAGCCGCTTCTTCGCCTCCGGGAGAATCGGCGAGCGGCAGCTTCCCAAAGGCGAAGATGCAAGCTGCAGCACACAGGCACAGTGTGGGCAGCCTTCAGACTTAGAGAAAACAGTACTTTACCACTCTCCTGCCTTATCCATGGTTATTCTATTGGAAAAGAACGAGTTTTGGACAACTACCTTTCATTCTTGCCAAACTCTTTGCAGACCCCCGTGCAAGCTTTAGAACAAGATTTTGGATGTTTTCTTTCCTGGCAGTTTCTCCTTGCAAGATATGGTGGAAAAGCTTTTGGCTGAGTGTAGAGCGGCAAGACACGCAGAAGACGCAGATACGCAGCTCTCCGAAGCTAAGTGCCGGTCCCGGGCTTCTTTCGGCACAAACCGCTCTCAGGAGCTCCCTGCGCTCGCCACAATGCTCTGTGTGCGAAGAAGCCGCTTCTTCGCCTCCGGGAGAATCGGCGAGCGGCAGCTTCCCAAAGGCGAAGATGCAAGCTGCAGCACACAGGCACAGTGTGGGCAGCCTTCAGACTTAGAGAAAACAGTACTTTACCACTCTCCTGCCTTTTCCATGGTTATTCTATTGGAAAAGAACGAGTTTTGGACAACTACCTTTCATTCTTGCCAAACTCTTTGCAGACCCCCGTGCAAGCTTTAGAACAAGATTTTGGATGTTTTCTTTCCTGGCAGAGTTTCTCCTTGCAAGATATGGTGGAAAAGCTTTTGGCTGAGTGTAGAGCGGCAAGACACGCAGAAGACGCAGATACGCAGCTCTCCGAAGCTAAGTGCCGGTCCCGGGCTTCTTTCGGCACAAACCGCTCTCAGGAGCTCCCTGCGCTCGCCACAATGCTCTGTGTGTGAAGAAGCCGCTTCTTCGCCTCCGGGAGAATCGGCGAGCGGCAGCTTCCCAAAGGCGAAGATGCAAGCTGCAGCACACAGGCACAGTGTGGGCAGCCTTCAGACTTAGAGAAAACAGTACTTTACCACTCTCCTGCCTTTTCCATGGTTATTCTATTGGAAAAGAACGAGTTTTGGACAACTACCTTTCATTCTTGCCAAACTCTTTGCAGACCCCCGTGCAAGCTTTAGAACAAGATTTTGGATGTTTTCTTTCCTGGCAGAGTTTCTCCTTGCAAGATATGGTGGAAAAGCTTTTGGCTGAGTGTAGAGCGGCAAGACACGCAGAAGACGCAGATACGCAGCTCTCCGAAGCTAAGTGCCGGTCCCGGGCTTCTTTCGGCACAAACCGCTCTCAGGAGCTCCCTGCGCTCGCCACAATGCTCTGTGTGCGAAGAAGCCGCTTCTTCGCCTCCGGGAGAATCGGCGAGCGGCAGCTTCCCAAAGGCGAAGATGCAAGCTGCAGCACACAGGCACAGTGTGGGCAGCCTTCAGACTTAGAGAAAACAGTACTTTACCACTCTCCTGCCTTTTCCATGGTTATTCTATTGGAAAAGAACGAGTTTTGGACAACTACCTTTCATTCTTGCCAAACTCTTTGCAGACCCCCGTGCAAGCTTTAGAAGAAGATTTTGGATGTTTTCTTTCCTGGCAGAGTTTCTCCTTGCAAGATATGGTGGAAAAGCTTTTGGCTGAGTGTAGAGCGGCAAGACACGCAGAAGACGCAGATACGCAGCTCTCCGAAGCTAAGTGCCGGTCCCGGGCTTCTTTCGGCACAAACCGCTCTCAGGAGCTCCCTGCGCTCGCCACAATGCTCTGTGTGCGAAGAAGCCGCTTCTTCGCCTCCGGGAGAATCGGCGAGCGGCAGCTTCCCAAAGGCGAAGATGCAAGCTGCAGCACACAGGCACAGTGTGGGCAGCCTTCAGACTTAGAGAAAACAGTACTTTACCACTCTCCTGCCTTATCCATGGTTATTCTATTGGAAAAGAACGAGTTTTGGACAACTACCTTTCATTCTTGCCAAACTCTTTGCAGACCCCCGTGCAAGCTTTAGAACAAGATTTTGGATGTTTTCTTTCCTGGCAGAGTTTCTCCTTGCAAGATATGGTGGAAAAGCTTTTGGCTGAGTGTAGAGCGGCAAGACACGCAGAAGACGCAGATACGCAGCTCTCCGAAGCTAAGTGCCGGTCCCGGGCTTCTTTCGGCACAAACCGCTCTCAGGAGCTCCCTGCGCTCGCCACAATGCTCTGTGTGCGAAGAAGCCGCTTCTTCGCCTCCGGGAGAATCGGCGAGCGGCAGCTTCCCAAAGGCGAAGATGCAAGCTGCAGCACACAGGCACAGTGTGGGCAGCCTTCAGACTTAGAGAAAACAGTACTTTACCACTCTCCTGCCTTTTCCATGGTTATTCTATTGGAAAAGAACGAGTTTTGGACAACTACCTTTCATTCTTGCCAAACTCTTTGCAGACCCCCGTGCAAGCTTTAGAACAAGATTTTGGATGTTTTCTTCCCTGGCAGAGTTTCTCCTTGCAAGATATGCTGGAAAAGCTTTTGGCTGAGTGTTGAGCGGCAAGACACGCAGAAGACGCAGATACGCAGCTCTCCGAAGCTAAGTGCCGGTCCCGGGCTTCTTTCGGCACAAACCGCTCTCAGGAGCTCCCTGCGCTCGCCACAATGCTCTGTGTGCGAAGAAGCCGCTTCTTCGCCTCCGGGAGAATCGGCGAGCGGCAGCTTCCCAAAGGCGAAGATGCAAGCTGCAGCACACAGGCACAGTGTGGGCAGCCTTCAGACTTAGAGAAAACAGTACTTTACCACTCTCCTGCCTTATCCATGGTTATTCTATTGGAAAAGAACGAGTTTTGGACAACTACCTTTCATTCTTGCCAAACTCTTTGCAGACCCCCGTGCAAGCTTTAGAACAAGATTTTGGATGTTTTCTTTCCTGGCAGTTTCTCCTTGCAAGATATGGTGGAAAAGCTTTTGGCTGAGTGTAGAGCGGCAAGACACGCAGAAGACGCAGATACGCAGCTCTCCGAAGCTAAGTGCCGGTCCCGGGCTTCTTTCGGCACAAACCGCTCTCAGGAGCTCCCTGCGCTCGCCACAATGCTCTGTGTGCGAAGAAGCCGCTTCTTCGCCTCCGGGAGAATCGGCGAGCGGCAGCTTCCCAAAGGCGAAGATGCAAGCTGCAGCACACAGGCACAGTGTGGGCAGCCTTCAGACTTAGAGAAAACAGTACTTTACCACTCTCCTGCCTTTTCCATGGTTATTCTATTGGAAAAGAACGAGTTTTGGACAACTACCTTTCATTCTTGCCAAACTCTTTGCAGACCCCCGTGCAAGCTTTAGAACAAGATTTTGGATGTTTTCTTTCCTGGCAGAGTTTCTCCTTGCAAGATATGGTGGAAAAGCTTTTGGCTGAGTGTAGAGCGGCAAGACACGCAGAAGACGCAGATACGCAGCTCTCCGAAGCTAAGTGCCGGTCCCGGGCTTCTTTCGGCACAAACCGCTCTCAGGAGCTCCCTGCGCTCGCCACAATGCTCTGTGTGCGAAGAAGCCGCTTCTTCGCCTCCGGGAGAATCGGCGAGCGGCAGCTTCCCAAAGGCGAAGATGCAAGCTGCAGCACACAGGCACAGTGTGGGCAGCCTTCAGACTTAGAGAAAACAGTACTTTACCACTCTCCTGCCTTTTCCATGGTTATTCTATTGGAAAAGAACGAGTTTTGGACAACTACCTTTCATTCTTGCCAAACTCTTTGCAGACCCCCGTGCAAGCTTTAGAACAAGATTTTGGATGTTTTCTTTCCTGGCAGAGTTTCTCCTTGCAAGATATGGTGGAAAAGCTTTTGGCTGAGTGTAGAGCGGCAAGACACGCAGAAGACGCAGATACGCAGCTCTCCGAAGCTAAGTGCCGGTCCCGGGCTTCTTTCGGCACAAACCGCTCTCAGGAGCTCCCTGCGCTCGCCACAATGCTCTGTGTGCGAAGAAGCCGCTTCTTCGCCTCCGGGAGAATCGGCGAGCGGCAGCTTCCCAAAGGCGAAGATGCAAGCTGCAGCACACAGGCACAGTGTGGGCAGCCTTCAGACTTAGAGAAAACAGTACTTTACCACTCTCCTGCCTTATCCATGGTTATTCTATTGGAAAAGAACGAGTTTTGGACAACTACCTTTCATTCTTGCCAAACTCTTTGCAGACCCCCGTGCAAGCTTTAGAACAAGATTTTGGATGTTTTCTTTCCTGGCAGAGTTTCTCCTTGCAAGATATGCTGGAAAAGCTTTTTGCTGAGTGTAGAGCGGCAAGACACGCAGAAGACGCAGATACGCAGCTCTCCGAAGCTAAGTGCCGGTCCCGGGCTTCTTTCGGCACAAACCGCTCTCAGGAGCTCCCTGCGCTCGCCACAATGCTCTGTGTGCGAAGAAGCCGCTTCTTCGCCTCCGGGAGAATCGGCGAGCGGCAGCTTCCCAAAGGCGAAGATGCAAGCTGCAGCACACAGGCACAGTGTGGGCAGCCTTCAGACTTAGAGAAAACAGTACTTTACCACTCTCCTGCCTTTTCCATGGTTATTCTATTGGAAAAGAACGAGTTTTGGACAACTACCTTTCATTCTTGCCAAACTCTTTGCAGACCCCCGTGCAAGCTTTAGAACAAGATTTTGGATGTTTTCTTTCCTGGCAGAGTTTCTCCTTGCAAGATATGGTGGAAAAGCTTTTGGCTGAGTGTAGAGCGGCAAGACACGCAGAAGACGCAGATACGCAGCTCTCCGAAGCTAAGTGCCGGTCCCGGGCTTCTTTCGGCACAAACCGCTCTCAGGAGCTCCCTGCGCTCGCCACAATGCTCTGTGTGCGAAGAAGCCGCTTCTTCGCCTCCGGGAGAATCGGCGAGCGGCAGCTTCCCAAAGGCGAAGATGCAAGCTGCAGCACACAGGCACAGTGTGGGCAGCCTTCAGACTTAGAGAAAACAGTACTTTACCACTCTCCTGCCTTATCCATGGTTATTCTATTGGAAAAGAACGAGTTTTGGACAACTACCTTTCATTCTTGCCAAACTCTTTGCAGACCCCCGTGCAAGCTTTAGAACAAGATTTTGGATGTTTTCTTTCCTGGCAGAGTTTCTCCTTGCAAGATATAGTGGAAAAGCTTTTGGCTGAGTGTAGAGCGGCAAGACACGCAGAAGACGCAGATACGCAGCTCTCCGAAGCTAAGTGCCGGTCCCGGGCTTCTTTCGGCACAAACCGCTCTCAGGAGCTCCCTGCGCTCGCCACAATGCTCTGTGTGCGAAGAAGCCGCTTCTTCGCCTCCGGGAGAATCGGCGAGCGGCAGCTTCCCAAAGGCGAAGATGCAAGCTGCAGCACACAGGCACAGTGTGGGCAGCCTTCAGACTTAGAGAAAACAGTACTTTACCACTCTCCTGCCTTTTCCATGGTTATTCTATTGGAAAAGAACGAGTTTTGGACAACTACCTTTCATTCTTGCCAAACTCTTTGCAGACCCCCGTGCAAGCTTTAGAACAAGATTTTGGATGTTTTCTTTCCTGGCAGAGTTTCTCCTTGCAAGATATGGTGGAAAAGCTTTTTGCTGAGTGTAGAGCGGCAAGACACGCAGAAGACGCAGATACGCAGCTCTCCGAAGCTAAGTGCCGGTCCCGGGCTTCTTTCGGCACAAACCGCTCTCAGGAGCTCCCTGCGCTCGCCACAATGCTCTGTGTGCGAAGAAGCCGCTTCTTCGCCTGCGGGAGAATCGGCGAGCCGCAGCTTCCCAAAGGCGAAGATGCAAGCTGCAGCACACAGGCACAGTGTGGGCAGCCTTCAGACTTAGAGAAAACAGTACTTTACCACTCTCCTGCCTTTTCCATGGTTATTCTATTGGAAAAGAACGAGTTTTGGACAACTACCTTTCATTCTTGCCAAACTCTTTGCAGACCCCCGTGCAAGCTTTAGAACAAGATTTTGGATGTTTTCTTTCCTGGCAGAGTTTCTCCTTGCAAGATATGGTGGAAAAGCTTTTGGCTGAGTGTAGAGCGGCAAGACACGCAGAAGACGCAGATACGCAGCTCTCCGAAGCTAAGTGCCGGTCCCGGGCTTCTTTCGGCACAAACCGCTCTCAGCAGCTCCCTGCGCTCGCCACAATGCTCTGTGTGCGAAGAAGCCGCTTCTTCGCCTCCGGGAGAATCAGCGAGCGGCAGCTTCCCAAAGGCGAAGATGCAAGCTGCAGCACACAGGCACAGTGTGGGCAGCCTTCAGACTTAGAGAAAACAGTACTTTACCACTCTCCTGCCTTATCCATGGTTATTCTATTGGAAAAGAACGAGTTTTGGACAACTACCTTTCATTCTTGCCAAACTCTTTGCAGACCCCCGTGCAAGCTTTAGAACAAGATTTTGGATGTTTTCTTTCCTGGCAGTTTCTCCTTGCAAGATATGGTGGAAAAGCTTTTGGCTGAGTGTAGAGCGGCAAGACACGCAGAAGACGCAGATACGCAGCTCTCCGAAGCTAAGTGCCGGTCCCGGGCTTCTTTCGGCACAAACCGCTCTCAGGAGCTCCCTGCGCTCGCCACAATGCTCTGTGTGCGAAGAAGCCGCTTCTTCGCCTCCGGGAGAATCGGCGAGCGGCAGCTTCCCAAAGGCGAAGATGCAAGCTGCAGCACACAGGCACAGTGTGGGCAGCCTTCAGACTTAGAGAAAACAGTACTTTACCACTCTCCTGCCTTTTCCATGGTTATTCTATTGGAAAAGAACGAGTTTTGGACAACTACCTTTCATTCTTGCCAAACTCTTTGCAGACCCCCGTGCAAGCTTTAGAACAAGATTTTGGATGTTTTCTTTCCTGGCAGAGTTTCTCCTTGCAAGATATGGTGGAAAAGCTTTTGGCTGAGTGTAGAGCGGCAAGACACGCAGAAGACGCAGATACGCAGCTCTCCGAAGCTAAGTGCCGGTCCCGGGCTTCTTTCGGCACAAACCGCTCTCAGGAGCTCCCTGCGCTCGCCACAATGCTCTGTGTGTGAAGAAGCCGCTTCTTCGCCTCCGGGAGAATCGGCGAGCGGCAGCTTCCCAAAGGCGAAGATGCAAGCTGCAGCACACAGGCACAGTGTGGGCAGCCTTCAGACTTAGAGAAAACAGTACTTTACCACTCTCCTGCCTTTTCCATGGTTATTCTATTGGAAAAGAACGAGTTTTGGACAACTACCTTTCATTCTTGCCAAACTCTTTGCAGACCCCCGTGCAAGCTTTAGAACAAGATTTTGGATGTTTTCTTTCCTGGCAGAGTTTCTCCTTGCAAGATATGGTGGAAAAGCTTTTGGCTGAGTGTAGAGCGGCAAGACACGCAGAAGACGCAGATACGCAGCTCTCCGAAGCTAAGTGCCGGTCCCGGGCTTCTTTCGGCACAAACCGCTCTCAGGAGCTCCCTGCGCTCGCCACAATGCTCTGTGTGCGAAGAAGCCGCTTCTTCGCCTCCGGGAGAATCGGCGAGCGGCAGCTTCCCAAAGGCGAAGATGCAAGCTGCAGCACACAGGCACAGTGTGGGCAGCCTTCAGACTTAGAGAAAACAGTACTTTACCACTCTCCTGCCTTTTCCATGGTTATTCTATTGGAAAAGAACGAGTTTTGGACAACTACCTTTCATTCTTGCCAAACTCTTTGCAGACCCCCGTGCAAGCTTTAGAAGAAGATTTTGGATGTTTTCTTTCCTGGCAGAGTTTCTCCTTGCAAGATATGGTGGAAAAGCTTTTGGCTGAGTGTAGAGCGGCAAGACACGCAGAAGACGCAGATACGCAGCTCTCCGAAGCTAAGTGCCGGTCCCGGGCTTCTTTCGGCACAAACCGCTCTCAGGAGCTCCCTGCGCTCGCCACAATGCTCTGTGTGCGAAGAAGCCGCTTCTTCGCCTCCGGGAGAATCGGCGAGCGGCAGCTTCCCAAAGGCGAAGATGCAAGCTGCAGCACACAGGCACAGTGTGGGCAGCCTTCAGACTTAGAGAAAACAGTACTTTACCACTCTCCTGCCTTATCCATGGTTATTCTATTGGAAAAGAACGAGTTTTGGACAACTACCTTTCATTCTTGCCAAACTCTTTGCAGACCCCCGTGCAAGCTTTAGAACAAGATTTTGGATGTTTTCTTTCCTGGCAGAGTTTCTCCTTGCAAGATATGGTGGAAAAGCTTTTGGCTGAGTGTAGAGCGGCAAGACACGCAGAAGACGCAGATACGCAGCTCTCCGAAGCTAAGTGCCGGTCCCGGGCTTCTTTCGGCACAAACCGCTCTCAGGAGCTCCCTGCGCTCGCCACAATGCTCTGTGTGCGAAGAAGCCGCTTCTTCGCCTCCGGGAGAATCGGCGAGCGGCAGCTTCCCAAAGGCGAAGATGCAAGCTGCAGCACACAGGCACAGTGTGGGCAGCCTTCAGACTTAGAGAAAACAGTACTTTACCACTCTCCTGCCTTTTCCATGGTTATTCTATTGGAAAAGAACGAGTTTTGGACAACTACCTTTCATTCTTGCCAAACTCTTTGCAGACCCCCGTGCAAGCTTTAGAACAAGATTTTGGATGTTTTCTTCCCTGGCAGAGTTTCTCCTTGCAAGATATGCTGGAAAAGCTTTTGGCTGAGTGTTGAGCGGCAAGACACGCAGAAGACGCAGATACGCAGCTCTCCGAAGCTAAGTGCCGGTCCCGGGCTTCTTTCGGCACAAACCGCTCTCAGGAGCTCCCTGCGCTCGCCACAATGCTCTGTGTGCGAAGAAGCCGCTTCTTCGCCTCCGGGAGAATCGGCGAGCGGCAGCTTCCCAAAGGCGAAGATGCAAGCTGCAGCACACAGGCACAGTGTGGGCAGCCTTCAGACTTAGAGAAAACAGTACTTTACCACTCTCCTGCCTTTTCCATGGTTATTCTATTGGAAAAGAACGAGTTTTGGACAACTACCTTTCATTCTTGCCAAACTCTTTGCAGACCCCCGTGCAAGCTTTAGAACAAGATTTTGGATGTTTTCTTTCCTGGCAGAGTTTCTCCTTGCAAGATATGGTGGAAAAGCTTTTGGCTGAGTGTAGAGCGGCAAGACACGCAGAAGACGCAGATACGCAGCTCTCCGAAGCTAAGTGCCGGTCCCGGGCTTCTTTCGGCACAAACCGCTCTCAGCAGCTCCCTGCGCTCGCCACAATGCTCTGTGTGCGAAGAAGCCGCTTCTTCGCCTCCGGGAGAATCAGCGAGCGGCAGCTTCCCAAAGGCGAAGATGCAAGCTGCAGCACACAGGCACAGTGTGGGCAGCCTTCAGACTTAGAGAAAACAGTACTTTACCACTCTCCTGCCTTATCCATGGTTATTCTATTGGAAAAGAACGAGTTTTGGACAACTACCTTTCATTCTTGCCAAACTCTTTGCAGACCCCCGTGCAAGCTTTAGAACAAGATTTTGGATGTTTTCTTTCCTGGCAGTTTCTCCTTGCAAGATATGGTGGAAAAGCTTTTGGCTGAGTGTAGAGCGGCAAGACACGCAGAAGACGCAGATACGCAGCTCTCCGAAGCTAAGTGCCGGTCCCGGGCTTCTTTCGGCACAAACCGCTCTCAGGAGCTCCCTGCGCTCGCCACAATGCTCTGTGTGCGAAGAAGCCGCTTCTTCGCCTCCGGGAGAATCGGCGAGCGGCAGCTTCCCAAAGGCGAAGATGCAAGCTGCAGCACACAGGCACAGTGTGGGCAGCCTTCAGACTTAGAGAAAACAGTACTTTACCACTCTCCTGCCTTTTCCATGGTTATTCTATTGGAAAAGAACGAGTTTTGGACAACTACCTTTCATTCTTGCCAAACTCTTTGCAGACCCCCGTGCAAGCTTTAGAACAAGATTTTGGATGTTTTCTTTCCTGGCAGAGTTTCTCCTTGCAAGATATGGTGGAAAAGCTTTTGGCTGAGTGTAGAGCGGCAAGACACGCAGAAGACGCAGATACGCAGCTCTCCGAAGCTAAGTGCCGGTCCCGGGCTTCTTTCGGCACAAACCGCTCTCAGGAGCTCCCTGCGCTCGCCACAATGCTCTGTGTGTGAAGAAGCCGCTTCTTCGCCTCCGGGAGAATCGGCGAGCGGCAGCTTCCCAAAGGCGAAGATGCAAGCTGCAGCACACAGGCACAGTGTGGGCAGCCTTCAGACTTAGAGAAAACAGTACTTTACCACTCTCCTGCCTTTTCCATGGTTATTCTATTGGAAAAGAACGAGTTTTGGACAACTACCTTTCATTCTTGCCAAACTCTTTGCAGACCCCCGTGCAAGCTTTAGAACAAGATTTTGGATGTTTTCTTTCCTGGCAGAGTTTCTCCTTGCAAGATATGGTGGAAAAGCTTTTGGCTGAGTGTAGAGCGGCAAGACACGCAGAAGACGCAGATACGCAGCTCTCCGAAGCTAAGTGCCGGTCCCGGGCTTCTTTCGGCACAAACCGCTCTCAGGAGCTCCCTGCGCTCGCCACAATGCTCTGTGTGCGAAGAAGCCGCTTCTTCGCCTCCGGGAGAATCGGCGAGCGGCAGCTTCCCAAAGGCGAAGATGCAAGCTGCAGCACACAGGCACAGTGTGGGCAGCCTTCAGACTTAGAGAAAACAGTACTTTACCACTCTCCTGCCTTTTCCATGGTTATTCTATTGGAAAAGAACGAGTTTTGGACAACTACCTTTCATTCTTGCCAAACTCTTTGCAGACCCCCGTGCAAGCTTTAGAAGAAGATTTTGGATGTTTTCTTTCCTGGCAGAGTTTCTCCTTGCAAGATATGGTGGAAAAGCTTTTGGCTGAGTGTAGAGCGGCAAGACACGCAGAAGACGCAGATACGCAGCTCTCCGAAGCTAAGTGCCGGTCCCGGGCTTCTTTCGGCACAAACCGCTCTCAGGAGCTCCCTGCGCTCGCCACAATGCTCTGTGTGCGAAGAAGCCGCTTCTTCGCCTCCGGGAGAATCGGCGAGCGGCAGCTTCCCAAAGGCGAAGATGCAAGCTGCAGCACACAGGCACAGTGTGGGCAGCCTTCAGACTTAGAGAAAACAGTACTTTACCACTCTCCTGCCTTATCCATGGTTATTCTATTGGAAAAGAACGAGTTTTGGACAACTACCTTTCATTCTTGCCAAACTCTTTGCAGACCCCCGTGCAAGCTTTAGAACAAGATTTTGGATGTTTTCTTTCCTGGCAGAGTTTCTCCTTGCAAGATATGGTGGAAAAGCTTTTGGCTGAGTGTAGAGCGGCAAGACACGCAGAAGACGCAGATACGCAGCTCTCCGAAGCTAAGTGCCGGTCCCGGGCTTCTTTCGGCACAAACCGCTCTCAGGAGCTCCCTGCGCTCGCCACAATGCTCTGTGTGCGAAGAAGCCGCTTCTTCGCCTCCGGGAGAATCGGCGAGCGGCAGCTTCCCAAAGGCGAAGATGCAAGCTGCAGCACACAGGCACAGTGTGGGCAGCCTTCAGACTTAGAGAAAACAGTACTTTACCACTCTCCTGCCTTTTCCATGGTTATTCTATTGGAAAAGAACGAGTTTTGGACAACTACCTTTCATTCTTGCCAAACTCTTTGCAGACCCCCGTGCAAGCTTTAGAACAAGATTTTGGATGTTTTCTTCCCTGGCAGAGTTTCTCCTTGCAAGATATGCTGGAAAAGCTTTTGGCTGAGTGTTGAGCGGCAAGACACGCAGAAGACGCAGATACGCAGCTCTCCGAAGCTAAGTGCCGGTCCCGGGCTTCTTTCGGCACAAACCGCTCTCAGGAGCTCCCTGCGCTCGCCACAATGCTCTGTGTGCGAAGAAGCCGCTTCTTCGCCTCCGGGAGAATCGGCGAGCGGCAGCTTCCCAAAGGCGAAGATGCAAGCTGCAGCACACAGGCACAGTGTGGGCAGCCTTCAGACTTAGAGAAAACAGTACTTTACCACTCTCCTGCCTTATCCATGGTTATTCTATTGGAAAAGAACGAGTTTTGGACAACTACCTTTCATTCTTGCCAAACTCTTTGCAGACCCCCGTGCAAGCTTTAGAACAAGATTTTGGATGTTTTCTTTCCTGGCAGTTTCTCCTTGCAAGATATGGTGGAAAAGCTTTTGGCTGAGTGTAGAGCGGCAAGACACGCAGAAGACGCAGATACGCAGCTCTCCGAAGCTAAGTGCCGGTCCCGGGCTTCTTTCGGCACAAACCGCTCTCAGGAGCTCCCTGCGCTCGCCACAATGCTCTGTGTGCGAAGAAGCCGCTTCTTCGCCTCCGGGAGAATCGGCGAGCGGCAGCTTCCCAAAGGCGAAGATGCAAGCTGCAGCACACAGGCACAGTGTGGGCAGCCTTCAGACTTAGAGAAAACAGTACTTTACCACTCTCCTGCCTTTTCCATGGTTATTCTATTGGAAAAGAACGAGTTTTGGACAACTACCTTTCATTCTTGCCAAACTCTTTGCAGACCCCCGTGCAAGCTTTAGAACAAGATTTTGGATGTTTTCTTTCCTGGCAGAGTTTCTCCTTGCAAGATATGGTGGAAAAGCTTTTGGCTGAGTGTAGAGCGGCAAGACACGCAGAAGACGCAGATACGCAGCTCTCCGAAGCTAAGTGCCGGTCCCGGGCTTCTTTCGGCACAAACCGCTCTCAGGAGCTCCCTGCGCTCGCCACAATGCTCTGTGTGCGAAGAAGCCGCTTCTTCGCCTCCGGGAGAATCGGCGAGCGGCAGCTTCCCAAAGGCGAAGATGCAAGCTGCAGCACACAGGCACAGTGTGGGCAGCCTTCAGACTTAGAGAAAACAGTACTTTACCACTCTCCTGCCTTTTCCATGGTTATTCTATTGGAAAAGAACGAGTTTTGGACAACTACCTTTCATTCTTGCCAAACTCTTTGCAGACCCCCGTGCAAGCTTTAGAACAAGATTTTGGATGTTTTCTTTCCTGGCAGAGTTTCTCCTTGCAAGATATGGTGGAAAAGCTTTTGGCTGAGTGTAGAGCGGCAAGACACGCAGAAGACGCAGATACGCAGCTCTCCGAAGCTAAGTGCCGGTCCCGGGCTTCTTTCGGCACAAACCGCTCTCAGGAGCTCCCTGCGCTCGCCACAATGCTCTGTGTGCGAAGAAGCCGCTTCTTCGCCTCCGGGAGAATCGGCGAGCGGCAGCTTCCCAAAGGCGAAGATGCAAGCTGCAGCACACAGGCACAGTGTGGGCAGCCTTCAGACTTAGAGAAAACAGTACTTTACCACTCTCCTGCCTTATCCATGGTTATTCTATTGGAAAAGAACGAGTTTTGGACAACTACCTTTCATTCTTGCCAAACTCTTTGCAGACCCCCGTGCAAGCTTTAGAACAAGATTTTGGATGTTTTCTTTCCTGGCAGAGTTTCTCCTTGCAAGATATGCTGGAAAAGCTTTTTGCTGAGTGTAGAGCGGCAAGACACGCAGAAGACGCAGATACGCAGCTCTCCGAAGCTAAGTGCCGGTCCCGGGCTTCTTTCGGCACAAACCGCTCTCAGGAGCTCCCTGCGCTCGCCACAATGCTCTGTGTGCGAAGAAGCCGCTTCTTCGCCTCCGGGAGAATCGGCGAGCGGCAGCTTCCCAAAGGCGAAGATGCAAGCTGCAGCACACAGGCACAGTGTGGGCAGCCTTCAGACTTAGAGAAAACAGTACTTTACCACTCTCCTGCCTTTTCCATGGTTATTCTATTGGAAAAGAACGAGTTTTGGACAACTACCTTTCATTCTTGCCAAACTCTTTGCAGACCCCCGTGCAAGCTTTAGAACAAGATTTTGGATGTTTTCTTTCCTGGCAGAGTTTCTCCTTGCAAGATATGGTGGAAAAGCTTTTGGCTGAGTGTAGAGCAGCAAGACACGCAGAAGACGCAGATACGCAGCTCTCCGAAGCTAAGTGCCGGTCCCGGGCTTCTTTCGGCACAAACCGCTCTCAGGAGCTCCCTGCGCTCGCCACAATGCTCTGTGTGCGAAGAAGCCGCTTCTTCGCCTCCGGGAGAATCGGCGAGCGGCAGCTTCCCAAAGGCGAAGATGCAAGCTGCAGCACACAGGCACAGTGTGGGCAGCCTTCAGACTTAGAGAAAACAGTACTTTACCACTCTCCTGCCTTATCCATGGTTATTCTATTGGAAAAGAACGAGTTTTGGACAACTACCTTTCATTCTTGCCAAACTCTTTGCAGACCCCCGTGCAAGCTTTAGAACAAGATTTTGGATGTTTTCTTTCCTGGCAGAGTTTCTCCTTGCAAGATATAGTGGAAAAGCTTTTGGCTGAGTGTAGAGCGGCAAGACACGCAGAAGACGCAGATACGCAGCTCTCCGAAGCTAAGTGCCGGTCCCGGGCTTCTTTCGGCACAAACCGCTCTCAGGAGCTCCCTGCGCTCGCCACAATGCTCTGTGTGCGAAGAAGCCGCTTCTTCGCCTCCGGGAGAATCGGCGAGCGGCAGCTTCCCAAAGGCGAAGATGCAAGCTGCAGCACACAGGCACAGTGTGGGCAGCCTTCAGACTTAGAGAAAACAGTACTTTACCACTCTCCTGCCTTTTCCATGGTTATTCTATTGGAAAAGAACGAGTTTTGGACAACTACCTTTCATTCTTGCCAAACTCTTTGCAGACCCCCGTGCAAGCTTTAGAACAAGATTTTGGATGTTTTCTTTCCTGGCAGAGTTTCTCCTTGCAAGATATGGTGGAAAAGCTTTTTGCTGAGTGTAGAGCGGCAAGACACGCAGAAGACGCAGATACGCAGCTCTCCGAAGCTAAGTGCCGGTCCCGGGCTTCTTTCGGCACAAACCGCTCTCAGGAGCTCCCTGCGCTCGCCACAATGCTCTGTGTGCGAAGAAGCCGCTTCTTCGCCTGCGGGAGAATCGGCGAGCCGCAGCTTCCCAAAGGCGAAGATGCAAGCTGCAGCACACAGGCACAGTGTGGGCAGCCTTCAGACTTAGAGAAAACAGTACTTTACCACTCTCCTGCCTTTTCCATGGTTATTCTATTGGAAAAGAACGAGTTTTGGACAACTACCTTTCATTCTTGCCAAACTCTTTGCAGACCCCCGTGCAAGCTTTAGAACAAGATTTTGGATGTTTTCTTTCCTGGCAGAGTTTCTCCTTGCAAGATATGGTGGAAAAGCTTTTGGCTGAGTGTAGAGCGGCAAGACACGCAGAAGACGCAGATACGCAGCTCTCCGAAGCTAAGTGCCGGTCCCGGGCTTCTTTCGGCACAAACCGCTCTCAGGAGCTCCCTGCGCTCGCCACAATGCTCTGTGTGCGAAGAAGCCGCTTCTTCGCCTCCGGGAGAATCAGCGAGCGGCAGCTTCCCAAAGGCGAAGATGCAAGCTGCAGCACACAGGCACAGTGTGGGCAGCCTTCAGACTTAGAGAAAACAGTACTTTACCACTCTCCTGCCTTATCCATGGTTATTCTATTGGAAAAGAACGAGTTTTGGACAACTACCTTTCATTCTTGCCAAACTCTTTGCAGACCCCCGTGCAAGCTTTAGAACAAGATTTTGGATGTTTTCTTTCCTGGCAGAGTTTCTCCTTGCAAGATATGGTGGAAAAGCTTTTGGCTGAGTGTAGAGCGGCAAGACACGCAGAAGACGCAGATACGCAGCTCTCCGAAGCTAAGTGCCGGTCCCGGGCTTCTTTCGGCACAAACCGCTCTCAGGAGCTCCCTGCGCTCGCCACAATGCTCTGTGTGCGAAGAAGCCGCTTCTTCGCCTCCGGGAGAATCGGCGAGCGGCAGCTTCCCAAAGGCGAAGATGCAAGCTGCAGCACACAGGCACAGTGTGGGCAGCCTTCAGACTTAGAGAAAACAGTACTTTACCACTCTCCTGCCTTATCCATGGTTATTCTATTGGAAAAGAACGAGTTTTGGACAACTACCTTTCATTCTTGCCAAACTCTTTGCAGACCCCCGTGCAAGCTTTAGAACAAGATTTTGGATGTTTTCTTCCCTGGCAGAGTTTCTCCTTGCAAGATATGGTGGAAAAGCTTTTTGCTGAGTGTTGAGCGGCAAGACACGCAGAAGACGCAGATACGCAGCTCTCCGAAGCTAAGTGCCGGTCCCGGGCTTCTTTCGGCACAAACCGCTCTCAGGAGCTCCCTGCGCTCGCCACAATGCTCTGTGTGCGAAGAAGCCGCTTCTTCGCCTCCGGGAGAATCGGCGAGCGGCAGCTTCCCAAAGGCGAAGATGCAAGCTGCAGCACACAGGCACAGTGTGGGCAGCCTTCAGACTTAGAGAAAACAGTACTTTACCACTCTCCTGCCTTATCCATGGTTATTCTATTGGAAAAGAACGAGTTTTGGACAACTACCTTTCATTCTTGCCAAACTCTTTGCAGACCCCCGTGCAAGCTTTAGAACAAGATTTTGGATGTTTTCTTTCCTGGCAGAGTTTCTCCTTGCAAGATATGGTGGAAAAGCTTTTGGCTGAGTGTAGAGCGGCAAGACACGCAGAAGACGCAGATACGCAGCTCTCCGAAGCTAAGTGCCGGTCCCGGGCTTCTTTCGGCACAAACCGCTCTCAGGAGCTCCCTGCGCTCGCCACAATGCTCTGTGTGCGAAGAAGCCGCTTCTTCGCCTGCGGGAGAATCGGCGAGCGGCAGCTTCCCAAAGGCGAAGATGCAAGCTGCAGCACACAGGCACAGTGTGGGCAGCCTTCAGACTTAGAGAAAACAGTACTTTACCACTCTCCTGCCTTTTCCATGGTTATTCTATTGGAAAAGAACGAGTTTTGGACAACTACCTTTCATTCTTGCCAAACTCTTTGCAGACCCCCGTGCAAGCTTTAGAACAAGATTTTGGATGTTTTCTTCCCTGGCAGAGTTTCTCCTTGCAAGATATGGTGGAAAAGCTTTTGGCTGAGTGTAGAGCGGCAAGACACGCAGAAGACGCAGATACGCAGCTCTCCGAAGCTAAGTGCCGGTCCCGGGCTTCTTTCGGCACAAACCGCTCTCAGGAGCTCCCTGCGCTCGCCACAATGCTCTGTGTGCGAAGAAGCCGCTTCTTCGCCTCCGGGAGAATCGGCGAGCGGCAGCTTCCCAAAGGCGAAGATGCAAGCTGCAGCACACAGGCACAGTGTGGGCAGCCTTCAGACTTAGAGAAAACAGTACTTTACCACTCTCCTGCCTTTTCCATGGTTATTCTATTGGAAAAGAACGAGTTTTGGACAACTACCTTTCATTCTTGCCAAACTCTTTGCAGACCCCCGTGCAAGCTTTAGAACAAGATTTTGGATGTTTTCTTTCCTGGCAGAGTTTCTCCTTGCAAGATATGGTGGAAAAGCTTTTTGCTGAGTGTAGAGCGGCAAGACACGCAGAAGACGCAGATACGCAGCTCTCCGAAGCTAAGTGCCGGTCCCGGGCTTCTTTCGGCACAAACCGCTCTCAGGAGCTCCCTGCGCTCGCCACAATGCTCTGTGTGCGAAGAAGCCGCTTCTTCGCCTCCGGGAGAATCGGCGAGCGGCAGCTTCCCAAAGGCGAAGATGCAAGCTGCAGCACACAGGCACAGTGTGGGCAGCCTTCAGACTTAGAGAAAACAGTACTTTACCACTCTCCTGCCTTTTCCATGGTTATTCTATTGGAAAAGAACGAGTTTTGGACAACTACCTTTCATTCTTGCCAAACTCTTTGCAGACCCCCGTGCAAGCTTTAGAACAAGATTTTGGATGTTTTCTTTCCTGGCAGAGTTTCTCCTTGCAAGATATGGTGGAAAAGCTTTTTGCTGAGTGTAGAGCGGCAAGACACGCAGAAGACGCAGATACGCAGCTCTCCGAAGCTAAGTGCCGGTCCCGGGCTTCTTTCGGCACAAACCGCTCTCAGGAGCTCCCTGCGCTCGCCACAATGCTCTGTGTGCGAAGAAGCCGCTTCTTCGCCTCCGGGAGAATCGGCGAGCGGCAGCTTCCCAAAGGCGAAGATGCAAGCTGCAGCACACAGGCACAGTGTGGGCAGCCTTCAGACTTAGAGAAAACAGTACTTTACCACTCTCCTGCCTTTTCCATGGTTATTCTATTGGAAAAGAACGAGTTTTGGACAACTACCTTTCATTCTTGCCAAACTCTTTGCAGACCCCCGTGCAAGCTTTAGAACCAGATTTTGGATGTTTTCTTTCCTGGCAGAGTTTCTCCTTGCAAGATATGGTGGAAAAGCTTTTTGCTGAGTGTAGAGCGGCAAGACACGCAGAAGACGCAGATACGCAGCTCTCCGAAGCTAAGTGCCGGTCCCGGGCTTCTTTCGGCACAAACCGCTCTCAGGAGCTCCCTGCGCTCGCCACAATGCTCTGTGTGCGAAGAAGCCGCTTCTTCGCCTGCGGGAGAATCGGCGAGCGGCAGCTTCCCAAAGGCGAAGATGCAAGCTGCAGCACACAGGCACAGTGTGGGCAGCCTTCAGACTTAGAGAAAACAGTACTTTACCACTCTCCTGCCTTTTCCATGGTTATTCTATTGGAAAAGAACGAGTTTTGGACAACTACCTTTCATTCTTGCCAAACTCTTTGCAGACCCCCGTGCAAGCTTTAGAACAAGATTTTGGATGTTTTCTTTCCTGGCAGAGTTTCTCCTTGCAAGATATGGTGGAAAAGCTTTTTGCTGAGTGTAGAGCGGCAAGACACGCAGAAGACGCAGATACGCAGCTCTCCGAAGCTAAGTGCCGGTCCCGGGCTTCTTTCGGCACAAACCGCTCTCAGGAGCTCCCTGCGCTCGCCACAATGCTCTGTGTGCGAAGAAGCCGCTTCTTCGCCTCCGGGAGAATCGGCGAGCGGCAGCTTCCCAAAGGCGAAGATGCAAGCTGCAGCACGCAGGCACAGTGTGAGCAGCCTTCAGACTTAGAGAAAACAGTACTTTACCACTCTCCTGCCTTTTCCATGGTTATTCTATTGGAAAAGAACGAGTTTTGGACAACTACCTTTCATTCTTGCCAAACTCTTTGCAGACCCCCGTGCAAGCTTTAGAACAAGATTTTGGATGTTTTCTTTCCTGGCAGAGTTTCTCCTTGCAAGATATGGTGGAAAAGCTTTTTGCTGAGTGTAGAGCGGCAAGACACGCAGAAGACGCAGATACGCAGCTCTCCGAAGCTAAGTGCCGGTCCCGGGCTTCTTTCGGCACAAACCGCTCTCAGGAGCTCCCTGCGCTCGCCACAATGCTCTGTGTGCGAAGAAGCCGCTTCTTCGCCTCCGGGAGAATCGGCGAGCGGCAGCTTCCCAAAGGCGAAGATGCAAGCTGCAGCACACAGGCACAGTGTGGGCAGCCTTCAGACTTCGAGAAAACAGTACTTTACCACTCTCCTGCCTTTTCCATGGTTATTCTATTGGAAAAGAACGAGTTTTGGACAACTACCTTTCATTCTTGCCAAACTCTTTGCAGACCCCCGTGCAAGCTTTAGAACAAGATTTTGGATGTTTTCTTTCCTGGCAGAGTTTCTCCTTGCAAGATATGGTGGAAAAGCTTTTGGCTGAGTGTAGAGCGGCAAGACACGCAGAAGACGCAGATACGCAGCTCTCCGAAGCTAAGTGCCGGTCCCGGGCTTCTTTCGGCACAAACCGCTCTCAGGAGCTCCCTGCGCTCGCCACAATGCTCTGTGTGCGAAGAAGCCGCTTCTTCGCCTGCGGGAGAATCGGCGAGCGGCAGCTTCCCAAAGGCGAAGATGCAAGCTGCAGCACACAGGCACAGTGTGGGCAGCCTTCAGACTTAGAGAAAACAGTACTTTACCACTCTCCTGCCTTTTCCATGGTTATTCTATTGGAAAAGAACGAGTTTTGGACAACTACCTTTCATTCTTGCCAAACTCTTTGCAGACCCCCGTGCAAGCTTTAGAACAAGATTTTGGATGTTTTCTTTCCTGGCAGAGTTTCTCCTTGCAAGATATGGTGGAAAAGCTTTTTGCTGAGTGTTGAGCGGCAAGACACGCAGAAGACGCAGATACGCAGCTCTCCGAAGCTAAGTGCCGGTCCCGGGCTTCTTTCGGCACAAACCGCTCTCAGGAGCTCCCTGCGCTCGCCACAATGCTCTGTGTGCGAAGAAGCCGCTTCTTCGCCTCCGGGAGAATCGGCGAGCGGCAGCTTCCCAAAGGCGAAGATGCAAGCTGCAGCACACAGGCACAGTGTGGGCAGCATTCAGACTTAGAGAAAACAGTACTTTACCACTCTCCTGCCTTTTCCATGGTTATTCTATTGGAAAAGAACGAGTTTTGGACAACTACCTTTCATTCTTGCCAAACTCTTTGCAGACCCCCGTGCAAGCTTTAGAACAAGATTTTGGATGTTTTCTTTCCTGGCAGAGTTTCTCCTTGCAAGATATGGTGGAAAAGCTTTTTGCTGAGTGTAGAGCGGCAAGACATGCAGAAGACGCAGATACGCAGCTCTCCGAAGCTAAGTGCCGGTCCCGGGCTTCTTTCGGCACAAACCGCTCTCAGGAGCTCCCTGCGCTCGCCACAATGCTCTGTGTGCGAAGAAGCCGCTTCTTCGCCTCCGGGAGAATCGGCGAGCGGCAGCTTCCCAAAGGCGAAGATGCAAGCTGCAGCACACAGGCACAGTGTGGGCAGCCTTCAGACTTAGAGAAAACAGTACTTTACCACTCTCCTGCCTTTTCCATGGTTATTCTATTGGAAAAGAACGAGTTTTGGACAACTACCTTTCATTCTTGCCAAACTCTTTGCACACCCCCGTGCAAGCTTTAGAACAAGATTTTGGATGTTTTCTTTCCTGGCAGAGTTTCTCCTTGCAAGATATGGTGGAAAAGCTTTTGGCTGAGTGTAGAGCGGCAAGACACGCAGAAGACGCAGATACGCAGCTCTCCGAAGCTAAGTGCCGGTCCCGGGCTTCTTTCGGCACAAACCGCTCTCAGGAGCTCCCTGCGCTCGCCACAATGCTCTGTGTGCGAAGAAGCCGCTTCTTCGCCTCCGGGAGAATCGGCGAGCGGCAGCTTCCCAAAGGCGAAGATGCAAGCTGCAGCACACAGGCACAGTGTGGGCAGCCTTCAGACTTAGAGAAAACAGTACTTTACCACTCTCCTGCCTTTTCCATGGTTATTCTATTGGAAAAGAACGAGTTTTGGACAACTACCTTTCATTCTTGCCAAACTCTTTGCAGACCCCCGTGCAAGCTTTAGAACAAGATTTTGGATGTTTTCTTTCCTGGCAGAGTTTCTCCTTGCAAGATATGGTGGAAAAGCTTTTTGCTGAGTGTAGAGCGGCAAGACACGCAGAAGACGCAGATACGCAGCTCTCCGAAGCTAAGTGCCGGTCCCGGGCTTCTTTCGGCACAAACCGCTCTCAGGAGCTCCCTGCGCTCGCCACAATGCTCTGTGTGCGAAGAAGCCGCTTCTTCGCCTGCGGGAGAATCGGCGAGCGGCAGCTTCCCAACGGCGAAGATGCAAGCTGCAGCACACAGGCACAGTGTGGGCAGCCTTCAGACTTAGAGAAAACAGTACTTTACCACTCTCCTGCCTTTTCCATGGTTATTCTATTGGAAAAGAACGAGTTTTGGACAACTACCTTTCATTCTTGCCAAACTCTTTGCAGACCCCCGTGCAAGCTTTAGAACAAGATTTTGGATGTTTTCTTTCCTGGCAGAGTTTCTCCTTGCAAGATATGGTGGAAAAGCTTTTGGCTGAGTGTAGAGCGGCAAGACACGCAGAAGACGCAGATACGCAGCTCTCCGAAGCTAAGTGCCGGTCCCGGGCTTCTTTCGGCACAAACCGCTCTCAGGAGCTCCCTGCGCTCGCCACAATGCTCTGTGTGCGAAGAAGCCGCTTCTTCGCCTCCGGGAGAATCGGCGAGCGGCAGCTTCCCAAAGGCGAAGATGCAAGCTGCAGCACACAGGCACAGTGTGGGCAGCCTTCAGACTTAGAGAAAACAGTACTTTACCACTCTCCTGCCTTTTCCATGGTTATTCTATTGGAAAAGAACGAGTTTTGGACAACTACCTTTCATTCTTGCCAAACTCTTTGCAGACCCCCGTGCAAGCTTTAGAACAAGATTTTGGATGTTTTCTTTCCTGGCAGAGTTTCTCCTTGCAAGATATGGTGGAAAAGCTTTTTGCTGAGTGTAGAGCGGCAAGACACGCAGAAGACGCAGATACGCAGCTCTCCGAAGCTAAGTGCCGGTCCCGGGCTTCTTTCGGCACAAACCGCTCTCAGGAGCTCCCTGCGCTCGCCACAATGCTCTGTGTGCGAAGAAGCCGCTTCTTCGCCTCCGGGAGAATCGGCGAGCGGCAGCTTCCCAAAGGCGAAGATGCAAGCTGCAGCACACAGGCACAGTGTGGGCAGCCTTCAGACTTAGAGAAAACAGTACTTTACCACTCTCCTGCCTTTTCCATGGTTATTCTATTGGAAAAGAACGAGTTTTGGACAACTACCTTTCATTCTTGCCAAACTCTTTGCAGACCCCCGTGCAAGCTTTAGAACCAGATTTTGGATGTTTTCTTTCCTGGCAGAGTTTCTCCTTGCAAGATATGGTGGAAAAGCTTTTTGCTGAGTGTAGAGCGGCAAGACACGCAGAAGACGCAGATACGCAGCTCTCCGAAGCTAAGTGCCGGTCCCGGGCTTCTTTCGGCACAAACCGCTCTCAGGAGCTCCCTGCGCTCGCCACAATGCTCTGTGTGCGAAGAAGCCGCTTCTTCGCCTGCGGGAGAATCGGCGAGCGGCAGCTTCCCAAAGGCGAAGATGCAAGCTGCAGCACACAGGCACAGTGTGGGCAGCCTTCAGACTTAGAGAAAACAGTACTTTACCACTCTCCTGCCTTTTCCATGGTTATTCTATTGGAAAAGAACGAGTTTTGGACAACTACCTTTCATTCTTGCCAAACTCTTTGCAGACCCCCGTGCAAGCTTTAGAACAAGATTTTGGATGTTTTCTTTCCTGGCAGAGTTTCTCCTTGCAAGATATGGTGGAAAAGCTTTTTGCTGAGTGTAGAGCGGCAAGACACGCCAGAAGACGCAGATACGCAGCTCTCCGAAGCTAAGTGCCGGTCCCGGGCTTCTTTCGGCACAAACCGCTCTCAGGAGCTCCTGCGCTCGCCACAATGCTCTGTGTGCGAAGAAGCCGCTTCTTCGCCTCCGGGAGAATCGGCGAGCGGCAGCTTCCCAAAGGCGAAGATGCAAGCTGCAGCACGCAGGCACAGTGTGAGCAGCCTTCAGACTTAGAGAAAACAGTACTTTACCACTCTCCTGCCTTTTCCATGGTTATTCTATTGGAAAAGAACGAGTTTTGGACAACTACCTTTCATTCTTGCCAAACTCTTTGCAGACCCCCGTGCAAGCTTTAGAACAAGATTTTGGATGTTTTCTTTCCTGGCAGAGTTTCTCCTTGCAAGATATGGTGGAAAAGCTTTTTGCTGAGTGTAGAGCGGCAAGACACGCAGAAGACGCAGATACGCAGCTCTCCGAAGCTAAGTGCCGGTCCCGGGCTTCTTTCGGCACAAACCGCTCTCAGGAGCTCCCTGCGCTCGCCACAATGCTCTGTGTGCGAAGAAGCCGCTTCTTCGCCTCCGGGAGAATCGGCGAGCGGCAGCTTCCCAAAGGCGAAGATGCAAGCTGCAGCACACAGGCACAGTGTGGGCAGCCTTCAGACTTAGAGAAAACAGTACTTTACCACTCTCCTGCCTTTTCCATGGTTATTCTATTGGAAAAGAACGAGTTTTGGACAACTACCTTTCATTCTTGCCAAACTCTTTGCAGACCCCCGTGCAAGCTTTAGAACCAGATTTTGGATGTTTTCTTTCCTGGCAGAGTTTCTCCTTGCAAGATATGGTGGAAAAGCTTTTTGCTGAGTGTAGAGCGGCAAGACACGCAGAAGACGCAGATACGCAGCTCTCCGAAGCTAAGTGCCGGTCCCGGGCTTCTTTCGGCACAAACCGCTCTCAGGAGCTCCCTGCGCTCGCCACAATGCTCTGTGTGCGAAGAAGCCGCTTCTTCGCCTGCGGGAGAATCGGCGAGCGGCAGCTTCCCAAAGGCGAAGATGCAAGCTGCAGCACACAGGCACAGTGTGGGCAGCCTTCAGACTTAGAGAAAACAGTACTTTACCACTCTCCTGCCTTTTCCATGGTTATTCTATTGGAAAAGAACGAGTTTTGGACAACTACCTTTCATTCTTGCCAAACTCTTTGCAGACCCCCGTGCAAGCTTTAGAACAAGATTTTGGATGTTTTCTTTCCTGGCAGAGTTTCTCCTTGCAAGATATGGTGGAAAAGCTTTTTGCTGAGTGTTGAGCGGCAAGACACGCAGAAGACGCAGATACGCAGCTCTCCGAAGCTAAGTGCCGGTCCCGGGCTTCTTTCGGCACAAACCGCTCTCAGGAGCTCCCTGCGCTCGCCACAATGCTCTGTGTGCGAAGAAGCCGCTTCTTCGCCTCCGGGAGAATCGGCGAGCGGCAGCTTCCCAAAGGCGAAGATGCAAGCTGCAGCACACAGGCACAGTGTGGGCAGCCTTCAGACTTAGAGAAAACAGTACTTTACCACTCTCCTGCCTTTTCCATGGTTATTCTATTGGAAAAGAACGAGTTTTGGACAACTACCTTTCATTCTTGCCAAACTCTTTGCACACCCCCGTGCAAGCTTTAGAACAAGATTTTGGATGTTTTCTTTCCTGGCAGAGTTTCTCCTTGCAAGATATGGTGGAAAAGCTTTTGGCTGAGTGTAGAGCGGCAAGACACGCAGAAGACGCAGATACGCAGCTCTCCGAAGCTAAGTGCCGGTCCCGGGCTTCTTTCGGCACAAACCGCTCTCAGGAGCTCCCTGCGCTCGCCACAATGCTCTGTGTGCGAAGAAGCCGCTTCTTCGCCTCCGGGAGAATCGGCGAGCGGCAGCTTCCCAAAGGCGAAGATGCAAGCTGCAGCACACAGGCACAGTGTGGGCAGCCTTCAGACTTAGAGAAAACAGTACTTTACCACTCTCCTGCCTTTTCCATGGTTATTCTATTGGAAAAGAACGAGTTTTGGACAACTACCTTTCATTCTTGCCAAACTCTTTGCAGACCCCCGTGCAAGCTTTAGAACAAGATTTTGGATGTTTTCTTTCCTGGCAGAGTTTCTCCTTGCAAGATATGGTGGAAAAGCTTTTGGCTGAGTGTAGAGCGGCAAGACACGCAGAAGACGCAGATACGCAGCTCTCCGAAGCTAAGTGCCGGTCCCGGGCTTCTTTCGGCACAAACCGCTCTCAGGAGCTCCCTGCGCTCGCCACATTGCTCTGTGTGCGAAGAAGCCGCTTCTTCGCCTGCGGGAGAATCGGCGAGCGGCAGCTTCCCAAAGGCGAAGATGCAAGCTGCAGCACACAGGCACAGTGTGGGCAGCCTTCAGACTTAGAGAAAACAGTACTTTACCACTCTCCTGCCTTTTCCATGGTTATTCTATTGGAAAAGAACGAGTTTTGGACAACTACCTTTCATTCTTGCCAAACTCTTTGCACACCCCCGTGCAAGCTTTAGAACAAGATTTTGGATGTTTTCTTTCCTGGCAGAGTTTCTCCTTGCAAGATATGGTGGAAAAGCTTTTGGCTGAGTGTAGAGCGGCAAGACACGCAGAAGACGCAGATACGCAGCTCTCCGAAGCTAAGTGCCGGTCCCGGGCTTCTTTCGGCACAAACCGCTCTCAGGAGCTCCCTGCGCTCGCCACAATGCTCTGTGTGCGAAGAAGCCGCTTCTTCGCCTCCGGGAGAATCGGCGAGCGGCAGCTTCCCAAAGGCGAAGATGCAAGCTGCAGCACACAGGCACAGTGTGGGCAGCCTTCAGACTTAGAGAAAACAGTACTTTACCACTCTCCTGCCTTTTCCATGGTTATTCTATTGGAAAAGAACGAGTTTTGGACAACTACCTTTCATTCTTGCCAAACTCTTTGCACACCCCCGTGCAAGCTTTAGAACAAGATTTTGGATGTTTTCTTTCCTGGCAGAGTTTCTCCTTGCAAGATATAGTGGAAAAGCTTTTGGCTGAGTGTAGAGCGGCAAGACACGCAGAAGACGCAGATACGCAGCTCTCCGAAGCTAAGTGCCGGTCCCGGGCTTCTTTCGGCACAAACCGCTCTCAGGAGCTCCCTGCGCTCGCCACAATGCTCTGTGTGCGAAGAAGCCGCTTCTTCGCCTGCGGGAGAATCGGCGAGCGGCAGCTTCCCAAAGGCGAAGATGCAAGCTGCAGCACACAGGCACAGTGTGGGCAGCCTTCAGACTTAGAGAAAACAGTACTTTACCACTCTCCTGCCTTTTCCATGGTTATTCTATTGGAAAAGAACGAGTTTTGGACAACTACCTTTCATTCTTGCCAAACTCTTTGCAGACCCCCGTGCAAGCTTTAGAACAAGATTTTGGATGTTTTCTTTCCTGGCAGAGTTTCTCCTTGCAAGATATGGTGGAAAAGCTTTTTGCTGAGTGTAGAGCGGCAAGACACGCAGAAGACGCAGATACGCAGCTCTCCGAAGCTAAGTGCCGGTCCCGGGCTTCTTTCGGCACAAACCGCTCTCAGGAGCTCCCTGCGCTCGCCACAATGCTCTGTGTGCGAAGAAGCCGCTTCTTCGCCTCCGGGAGAATCGGCGAGCGGCAGCTTCCCAAAGGCGAAGATGCAAGCTGCGGCACACAGGCACAGTGTGGGCAGCCTTCAGACTTAGAGAAAACAGTACTTTACCACTCTCCTGCCTTTTCCATGGTTATTCTATTGGAAAAGAACGAGTTTTGGACAACTACCTTTCATTCTTGCCAAACTCTTTGCAGACCCCCGTGCAAGCTTTAGAACAAGATTTTGGATGTTTTCTTTCCTGGCAGAGTTTCTCCTTGCAAGATATAGTGGAAAAGCTTTTGGCTGAGTGTAGAGCGGCAAGACACGCAGAAGACGCAGATACGCAGCTCTCCGAAGCTAAGTGCCGGTCCCGGGCTTCTTTCGGCACAAACCGCTCTCAGGAGCTCCCTGCGCTCGCCACAATGCTCTGTGTGCGAAGAAGCCGCTTCTTCGCCTCCGGGAGAATCGGCGAGCGGCAGCTTCCCAAAGGCGAAGATGCAAGCTGCAGCACACAGGCACAGTGTGGGCAGCCTTCAGACTTAGAGAAAACAGTACTTTACCACTCTCCTGCCTTTTCCATGGTTATTCTATTGGAAAAGAACGAGTTTTGGACAACTACCTTTCATTCTTGCCAAACTCTTTGCAGACCCCCGTGCAAGCTTTAGAACAAGATTTTGGATGTTTTCTTTCCTGGCAGAGTTTCTCCTTGCAAGATATGGTGGAAAAGCTTTTTGCTGAGTGTAGAGCGGCAAGACACGCAGAAGACGCAGATACGCAGCTCTCCGAAGCTAAGTGCCGGTCCCGGGCTTCTTTCGGCACAAACCGCTCTCAGGAGCTCCCTGCGCTCGCCACAATGCTCTGTGTGCGAAGAAGCCGCTTCTTCGCCTCCGGGAGAATCGGCGAGCGGCAGCTTCCCAAAGGCGAAGATGCAAGCTGCAGCACGCAGGCACAGTGTGAGCAGCCTTCAGACTTAGAGAAAACAGTACTTTACCACTCTCCTGCCTTTTCCATGGTTATTCTATTGGAAAAGAACGAGTTTTGGACAACTACCTTTCATTCTTGCCAAACTCTTTGCAGACCCCCGTGCAAGCTTTAGAACAAGATTTTGGATGTTTTCTTTCCTGGCAGAGTTTCTCCTTGCAAGATATGGTGGAAAAGCTTTTTGCTGAGTGTAGAGCGGCAAGACACGCAGAAGACGCAGATACGCAGCTCTCCGAAGCTAAGTGCCGGTCCCGGGCTTCTTTCGGCACAAACCGCTCTCAGGAGCTCCCTGCGCTCGCCACAATGCTCTGTGTGCGAAGAAGCCGCTTCTTCGCCTCCGGGAGAATCGGCGAGCGGCAGCTTCCCAAAGGCGAAGATGCAAGCTGCAGCACACAGGCACAGTGTGGGCAGCCTTCAGACTTCGAGAAAACAGTACTTTACCACTCTCCTGCCTTTTCCATGGTTATTCTATTGGAAAAGAACGAGTTTTGGACAACTACCTTTCATTCTTGCCAAACTCTTTGCAGACCCCCGTGCAAGCTTTAGAACAAGATTTTGGATGTTTTCTTTCCTGGCAGAGTTTCTCCTTGCAAGATATGCTGGAAAAGCTTTTTGCTGAGTGTAGAGCGGCAAGACACGCAGAAGACGCAGATACGCAGCTCTCCGAAGCTAAGTGCCGGTCCCGGGCTTCTTTCGGCACAAACCGCTCTCAGGAGCTCCCTGCGCTCGCCACAATGCTCTGTGTGCGAAGAAGCCGCTTCTTCGCCTGCGGGAGAATCGGCGAGCGGCAGCTTCCCAAAGGCGAAGATGCAAGCTGCAGCACACAGGCACAGTGTGGGCAGCCTTCAGACTTAGAGAAAACAGTACTTTACCACTCTCCTGCCTTTTCCATGGTTATTCTATTGGAAAAGAACGAGTTTTGGACAACTACCTTTCATTCTTGCCAAACTCTTTGCAGACCCCCGTGCAAGCTTTAGAACAAGATTTTGGATGTTTTCTTTCCTGGCAGAGTTTCTCCTTGCAAGATATGGTGGAAAAGCTTTTTGCTGAGTGTTGAGCGGCAAGACACGCAGAAGACGCAGATACGCAGCTCTCCGAAGCTAAGTGCCGGTCCCGGGCTTCTTTCGGCACAAACCGCTCTCAGGAGCTCCCTGCGCTCGCCACAATGCTCTGTGTGCGAAGAAGCCGCTTCTTCGCCTCCGGGAGAATCGGCGAGCGGCAGCTTCCCAAAGGCGAAGATGCAAGCTGCAGCACACAGGCACAGTGTGGGCAGCATTCAGACTTAGAGAAAACAGTACTTTACCACTCTCCTGCCTTTTCCATGGTTATTCTATTGGAAAAGAACGAGTTTTGGACAACTACCTTTCATTCTTGCCAAACTCTTTGCAGACCCCCGTGCAAGCTTTAGAACAAGATTTTGGATGTTTTCTTTCCTGGCAGAGTTTCTCCTTGCAAGATATGGTGGAAAAGCTTTTTGCTGAGTGTAGAGCGGCAAGACATGCAGAAGACGCAGATACGCAGCTCTCCGAAGCTAAGTGCCGGTCCCGGGCTTCTTTCGGCACAAACCGCTCTCAGGAGCTCCCTGCGCTCGCCACAATGCTCTGTGTGCGAAGAAGCCGCTTCTTCGCCTCCGGGAGAATCGGCGAGCGGCAGCTTCCCAAAGGCGAAGATGCAAGCTGCAGCACACAGGCACAGTGTGGGCAGCCTTCAGACTTAGAGAAAACAGTACTTTACCACTCTCCTGCCTTTTCCATGGTTATTCTATTGGAAAAGAACGAGTTTTGGACAACTACCTTTCATTCTTGCCAAACTCTTTGCACACCCCCGTGCAAGCTTTAGAACAAGATTTTGGATGTTTTCTTTCCTGGCAGAGTTTCTCCTTGCAAGATATGGTGGAAAAGCTTTTGGCTGAGTGTAGAGCGGCAAGACACGCAGAAGACGCAGATACGCAGCTCTCCGAAGCTAAGTGCCGGTCCCGGGCTTCTTTCGGCACAAACCGCTCTCAGGAGCTCCCTGCGCTCGCCACAATGCTCTGTGTGCGAAGAAGCCGCTTCTTCGCCTCCGGGAGAATCGGCGAGCGGCAGCTTCCCAAAGGCGAAGATGCAAGCTGCAGCACACAGGCACAGTGTGGGCAGCCTTCAGACTTAGAGAAAACAGTACTTTACCACTCTCCTGCCTTTTCCATGGTTATTCTATTGGAAAAGAACGAGTTTTGGACAACTACCTTTCATTCTTGCCAAACTCTTTGCAGACCCCCGTGCAAGCTTTAGAACAAGATTTTGGATGTTTTCTTTCCTGGCAGAGTTTCTCCTTGCAAGATATGGTGGAAAAGCTTTTTGCTGAGTGTTGAGCGGCAAGACACGCAGAAGACGCAGATACGCAGCTCTCCGAAGCTAAGTGCCGGTCCCGGGCTTCTTTCGGCACAAACCGCTCTCAGGAGCTCCCTGCGCTCGCCACAATGCTCTGTGTGCGAAGAAGCCGCTTCTTCGCCTCCGGGAGAATCGGCGAGCGGCAGCTTCCCAAAGGCGAAGATGCAAGCTGCAGCACACAGGCACAGTGTGGGCAGCATTCAGACTTAGAGAAAACAGTACTTTACCACTCTCCTGCCTTTTCCATGGTTATTCTATTGGAAAAGAACGAGTTTTGGACAACTACCTTTCATTCTTGCCAAACTCTTTGCAGACCCCCGTGCAAGCTTTAGAACAAGATTTTGGATGTTTTCTTTCCTGGCAGAGTTTCTCCTTGCAAGATATGGTGGAAAAGCTTTTTGCTGAGTGTAGAGCGGCAAGACATGCAGAAGACGCAGATACGCAGCTCTCCGAAGCTAAGTGCCGGTCCCGGGCTTCTTTTGGCACAAACCGCTCTCAGGAGCTCCCTGCGCTCGCCACAATGCTCTGTGTGCGAAGAAGCCGCTTCTTCGCCTCCGGGAGAATCGGCGAGCGGCAGCTTCCCAAAGGCGAAGATGCAAGCTGCAGCACACAGGCACAGTGTGGGCAGCCTTCAGACTTAGAGAAAACAGTACTTTACCACTCTCCTGCCTTTTCCATGGTTATTCTATTGGAAAAGAACGAGTTTTGGACAACTACCTTTCATTCTTGCCAAACTCTTTGCACACCCCCGTGCAAGCTTTAGAACAAGATTTTGGATGTTTTCTTTCCTGGCAGAGTTTCTCCTTGCAAGATATGGTGGAAAAGCTTTTGGCTGAGTGTAGAGCGGCAAGACACGCAGAAGACGCAGATACGCAGCTCTCCGAAGCTAAGTGCCGGTCCCGGGCTTCTTTCGGCACAAACCGCTCTCAGGAGCTCCCTGCGCTCGCCACAATGCTCTGTGTGCGAAGAAGCCGCTTCTTCGCCTCCGGGAGAATCGGCGAGCGGCAGCTTCCCAAAGGCGAAGATGCAAGCTGCAGCACACAGGCACAGTGTGGGCAGCCTTCAGACTTAGAGAAAACAGTACTTTACCACTCTCCTGCCTTTTCCATGGTTATTCTATTGGAAAAGAACGAGTTTTGGACAACTACCTTTCATTCTTGCCAAACTCTTTGCAGACCCCCGTGCAAGCTTTAGAACAAGATTTTGGATGTTTTCTTTCCTGGCAGAGTTTCTCCTTGCAAGATATGGTGGAAAAGCTTTTGGCTGAGTGTAGAGCGGCAAGACACGCAGAAGACGCAGATACGCAGCTCTCCGAAGCTAAGTGCCGGTCCCGGGCTTCTTTCGGCACAAACCGCTCTCAGGAGCTCCCTGCGCTCGCCACATTGCTCTGTGTGCGAAGAAGCCGCTTCTTCGCCTGCGGGAGAATCGGCGAGCGGCAGCTTCCCAAAGGCGAAGATGCAAGCTGCAGCACACAGGCACAGTGTGGGCAGCCTTCAGACTTAGAGAAAACAGTACTTTACCACTCTCCTGCCTTTTCCATGGTTATTCTATTGGAAAAGAACGAGTTTTGGACAACTACCTTTCATTCTTGCCAAACTCTTTGCACACCCCCGTGCAAGCTTTAGAACAAGATTTTGGATGTTTTCTTTCCTGGCAGAGTTTCTCCTTGCAAGATATGGTGGAAAAGCTTTTGGCTGAGTGTAGAGCGGCAAGACACGCAGAAGACGCAGATACGCAGCTCTCCGAAGCTAAGTGCCGGTCCCGGGCTTCTTTCGGCACAAACCGCTCTCAGGAGCTCCCTGCGCTCGCCACAATGCTCTGTGTGCGAAGAAGCCGCTTCTTCGCCTCCGGGAGAATCGGCGAGCGGCAGCTTCCCAAAGGCGAAGATGCAAGCTGCAGCACACAGGCACAGTGTGGGCAGCCTTCAGACTTAGAGAAAACAGTACTTTACCACTCTCCTGCCTTTTCCATGGTTATTCTATTGGAAAAGAACGAGTTTTGGACAACTACCTTTCATTCTTGCCAAACTCTTTGCACACCCCCGTGCAAGCTTTAGAACAAGATTTTGGATGTTTTCTTTCCTGGCAGAGTTTCTCCTTGCAAGATATGGTGGAAAAGCTTTTTGCTGAGTGTAGAGCGGCAAGACACGCAGAAGACGCAGATACGCAGCTCTCCGAAGCTAAGTGCCGGTCCCGGGCTTCTTTCGGCACAAACCGCTCTCAGGAGCTCCCTGCGCTCGCCACAATGCTCTGTGTGCGAAGAAGCCGCTTCTTCGCCTCCGGGAGAATCGGCGAGCGGCAGCTTCCCAAAGGCGAAGATGCAAGCTGCAGCACGCAGGCACAGTGTGAGCAGCCTTCAGACTTAGAGAAAACAGTACTTTACCACTCTCCTGCCTTTTCCATGGTTATTTTATTGGAAAAGAACGAGTTTTGGACAACTACCTTTCATTCTTGCCAAACTCTTTGCAGACCCCCGTGCAAGCTTTAGAACAAGATTTTGGATGTTTTCTTCCCTGACAGAGTTTCTCCTTGCAAGATATGGTGGAAAAGCTTTTCGCTGAGTGTAGAGCGGCAAGACACGCAGAAGACGCAGATACGCAGCTCTCCGAAGCTAAGTGCCGGTCCCGGGCTTCTTTCGGCACAAACCGCTCTCAGGAGCTCCCTGCGCTCGCCACAATGCTCTGTGTGCGAAGAAGCCGCTTCTTCGCCTCCGGGAGAATCGGCGAGCGGCAGCTTCCCAAAGGCGAAGATGCAAGCTGCAGCACACAGGCACAGTGTGGGCAGCCTTCAGACTTAGAGAAAACAGTACTTTACCACTCTCCTGCCTTTTCCATGGTTATTCTATTGGAAAAGAACGAGTTTTGGACAACTACCTTTCATTCTTGCCAAACTCTTTGCAGACCCCCGTGCAAGCTTTAGAACAAGATTTTGGATGTTTTCTTTCCTGGCAGAGTTTCTCCTTGCAAGATATGGTGGAAAAGCTTTTGGCTGAGTGTAGAGCGGCAAGACACGCAGAAGACGCAGATACGCAGCTCTCCGAAGCTAAGTGCCGGTCCCGGGCTTCTTTCGGCACAAACCGCTCTCAGGAGCTCCCTGCGCTCGCCACAATGCTCTGTGTGCGAAGAAGCCGCTTCTTCGCCTCCGGGAGAATCGGCGAGCAGCAGCTTCCCAAAGGCGAAGATGCAAGCTGCAGCACACAGGCACAGTGTGGGCAGCCTTCAGACTTAGAGAAAACAGTACTTTACCACTCTCCTGCCTTTTCCATGGTTATTCTATTGGAAAAGAACGAGTTTTGGACAACTACCTTTCATTCTTGCCAAACTCTTTGCAGACCCCCGTGCAAGCTTTAGAACAAGATTTTGGATGTTTTCTTTCCTGGCAGAGTTTCTCCTTGCAAGATATGGTGGAAAAGCTTTTGGCTGAGTGTAGAGCGGCAAGACACGCAGAAGACGCAGATACGCAGCTCTCCGAAGCTAAGTGCCGGTCCCGGGCTTCTTTCGGCACAAACCGCTCTCAGGAGCTCCCTGCGCTCGCCACAATGCTCTGTGTGCCGCTTCTTCGCCTCCGGGAGAATCGGCGAGCGGCAGCTTCCCAAAGGCGAAGATGCAAGCTGCAGCACACAGGCACAGTGTGGGCAGCCTTCAGACTTAGAGAAAACAGTACTTTACCACTCTCCTGCCTTTTCCATGGTTATTCTATTGGAAAAGAACGAGTTTTGGACAACTACCTTTCATTCTTGCCAAACTCTTTGCACACCCCCATGCAAGCTTTAGAACAAGATTTTGGATGTTTTCTTCCCTGGCAGAGTTTCTCCTTGCAAGATATGGTGGAAAAGCTTTTTGCTGAGTGTAGAGCGGCAAGACACGCAGAAGACGCAGATACGCAGCTCTCCGAAGCTAAGTGCCGGTCCCGGGCTTCTTTCGGCACAAACCGCTCTCAGGAGCTCCCTGCGCTCGCCACAATGCTCTGTGTGCGAAGAAGCCGCTTCTTCGCCTCCGGGAGAATCGGCGAGCGGCAGCTTCCCAAAGGCGAAGATGCAAGCTGCAGCACACAGGCACAGTGTGGGCAGCCTTCAGACTTAGAGAAAACAGTACTTTACCACTCTCCTGCCTTATCCATGGTTATTCTATTGGAAAAGAACGAGTTTTGGACAACTACCTTTCATTCTTGCCAAACTCTTTGCAGACCCCCGTGCAAGCTTTAGAACAAGATTTTGGATGTTTTCTTTCCTGGCAGAGTTTCTCCTTGCAAGATATGGTGGAAAAGCTTTTGGCTGAGTGTAGAGCGGCAAGACACGCAGAAGACGCAGATACGCAGCTCTCCGAAGCTAAGTGCCGGTCCCGGGCTTCTTTCGGCACAAACCGCTCTCAGGAGCTCCCTGCGCTCGCCACAATGCTCTGTGTGCGAAGAAGCCGCTTCTTCGCCTCCGGGAGAATCGGCGAGCGGCAGCTTCCCAAAGGCGAAGATGCAAGCTGCAGCACGCAGGCACAGTGTGAGCAGCCTTCAGACTTAGAGAAAACAGTACTTTACCACTCTCCTGCCTTTTCCATGGTTATTCTATTGGAAAAGAACGAGTTTTGGACAACTACCTTTCATTCTTGCCAAACTCTTTGCAGACCCCCGTGCAAGCTTTAGAACAAGATTTTGGATGTTTTCTTCCCTGGCAGAGTTTCTCCTTGCAAGATATGGTGGAAAAGCTTTTTGCTGAGTGTAGAGCGGCAAGACACGCAGAAGACGCAGATACGCAGCTCTCCGAAGCTAAGTGCCGGTCCCGGGCTTCTTTCGGCACAAACCGCTCTCAGGAGCTCCCTGCGCTCGCCACAATGCTCTGTGTGCGAAGAAGCCGCTTCTTCGCCTCCGGGAGAATCGGCGAGCGGCAGGTTCCCAACGGCGAAGATGGAAGCTGCAGCACACAGGCACAGTGTGGGCAGCCTTCAGACTTAGAGAAAACAGTACTTTACCACTCTCCTGCCTTTTCCATGGTTATTCTATTGGAAAAGAACGAGTTTTGGACAACTACCTTTCATTCTTGCCAAACTCTTTGCAGACCCCCGTGCAAGCTTTAGAACAAGATTTTGGATGTTTTCTTTCCTGGCAGAGTTTCTCCTTGCAAGATATGGTGGAAAAGCTTTTCGCTGAGTGTAGAGCGGCAAGACACGCAGAAGACGCAGATACGCAGCTCTCCGAAGCTAAGTGCCGGTCCCGGGCTTCTTTCGGCACAAACCGCTCTCAGGAGCTCCCTGCGCTCGCCACAATGCTCTGTGTGCGAAGAAGCCGCTTCTTCGCCTCCGGGAGAATCGGCGAGCGGCAGCTTCCCAAAGGCGAAGATGCAAGCTGCAGCACACAGGCACAGTGTGGGCAGCCTTCAGACTTAGAGAAAACAGTACTTTACCACTCTCCTGCCTTTTCCATGGTTATTCTATTGGAAAAGAACGAGTTTTGGACAACTACCTTTCATTCTTGCCAAACTCTTTGCAGACCCCCGTGCAAGCTTTAGAAGAAGATTTTGGATGTTTTCTTTCCTGGCAGAGTTTCTCCTTGCAAGATATGGTGGAAAAGCTTTTGGCTGAGTGTAGAGCGGCAAGACACGCAGAAGACGCAGATACGCAGCTCTCCGAAGCTAAGTGCCGGTCCCGGGCTTCTTTCGGCACAAACCGCTCTCAGGAGCTCCCTGCGCTCGCCACAATGCTCTGTGTGCGAAGAAGCCGCTTCTTCGCCTCCGGGAGAATCGGCGAGCGGCAGCTTCCCAAAGGCGAAGATGCAAGCTGCAGCACACAGGCACAGTGTGGGCAGCCTTCAGACTTAGAGAAAACAGTACTTTACCACTCTCCTGCCTTTTCCATGGTTATTCTATTGGAAAAGAACGAGTTTTGGACAACTACCTTTCATTCTTGCCAAACTCTTTGCAGACCCCCGTGCAAGCTTTAGAACAAGATTTTGGATGTTTTCTTTCCTGGCAGAGTTTCTCCTTGCAAGATATGGTGGAAAAGCTTTTGGCTGAGTGTAGAGCGGCAAGACACGCAGAAGACGCAGATACGCAGCTCTCCGAAGCTAAGTGCCGGTCCCGGGCTTCTTTCGGCACAAACCGCTCTCAGGAGCTCCCTGCGCTCGCCACAATGCTCTGTGTGCGAAGAAGCCGCTTCTTCGCCTCCGGGAGAATCGGCGAGCGGCAGCTTCCCAAAGGCGAAGATGCAAGCTGCAGCACACAGGCACAGTGTGGGCAGCCTTCAGACTTAGAGAAAACAGTACTTTACCACTCTCCTGCCTTTTCCATGGTTATTCTATTGGAAAAGAACGAGTTTTGGACAACTACCTTTCATTCTTGCCAAACTCTTTGCAGACCCCCGTGCAAGCTTTAGAACAAGATTTTGGATGTTTTCTTTCCTGGCAGAGTTTCTCCTTGCAAGATATGGTGGAAAAGCTTTTGGCTGAGTGTAGAGCGGCAAGACACGCAGAAGACGCAGATACGCAGCTCTCCGAAGCTAAGTGCCGGTCCCGGGCTTCTTTCGGCACAAACCGCTCTCAGGAGCTCCCTGCGCTCGCCACAATGCTCTGTGTGCGAAGAAGCCGCTTCTTCGCCTGCGGGAGAATCGGCGAGCGGCAGCTTCCCAAAGGCGAAGATGCAAGCTGCAGCACACAGGCACAGTGTGGGCAGCCTTCAGACTTAGAGAAAACAGTACTTTACCACTCTCCTGCCTTTTCCATGGTTATTCTATTGGAAAAGAACGAGTTTTGGACAACTACCTTTCATTCTTGCCAAACTCTTTGCAGACCCCCGTGCAAGCTTTAGAACAAGATTTTGGATGTTTTCTTTCCTGGCAGAGTTTCTCCTTGCAAGATATGGTGGAAAAGCTTTTTGCTGAGTGTAGAGCGGCAAGACACGCAGAAGACGCAGATACGCAGCTCTCCGAAGCTAAGTGCCGGTCCCGGGCTTCTTTCGGCACAAACCGCTCTCAGGAGCTCCCTGCGCTCGCCACAATGCTCTGTGTGCGAAGAAGCCGCTTCTTCGCCTCCGGGAGAATCGGCGAGCGGCAGCTTCCCAAAGGCGAAGATGCAAGCTGCAGCACACAGGCACAGTGTGGGCAGCCTTCAGACTTAGAGAAAACAGTACTTTACCACTCTCCTGCCTTATCCATGGTTATTCTATTGGAAAAGAACGAGTTTTGGACAACTACCTTTCATTCTTGCCAAACTCTTTGCAGACCCCCGTGCAAGCTTTAGAACAAGATTTTGGATGTTTTCTTTCCTGGCAGAGTTTCTCCTTGCAAGATATGGTGGAAAAGCTTTTGGCTGAGTGTAGAGCGGCAAGACACGCAGAAGACGCAGATACGCAGCTCTCCGAAGCTAAGTGCCGGTCCCGGGCTTCTTTCGGCACACACCGCTCTCAGGAGCTCCCTGCGCTCGCCACAATGCTCTGTGTGCGAAGAAGCCGCTTCTTCGCCTCCGGGAGAATCGGCGAGCGGCAGCTTCCCAAAGGCGAAGATGCAAGCTGCAGCACACAGGCACAGTGTGGGCAGCCTTCAGACTTAGAGAAAACAGTACTTTACCACTCTCCTGCCTTTTCCATGGTTATTCTATTGGAAAAGAACGAGTTTTGGACAACTACCTTTCATTCTTGCCAAACTCTTTGCACACCCCCGTGCAAGCTTTAGAACAAGATTTTGGATGTTTTCTTTCCTGGCAGAGTTTCTCCTTGCAAGATATGGTGGAAAAGCTTTTGGCTGAGTGTAGAGCGGCAAGACACGCAGAAGACGCAGATACGCAGCTCTCCGAAGCTAAGTGCCGGTCCCGGGCTTCTTTCGGCACAAACCGCTCTCAGGAGCTCCCTGCGCTCGCCACAATGCTCTGTGTGCGAAGAAGCCGCTTCTTCGCCTCCGGGAGAATCGGCGAGCGGCAGCTTCCCAAAGGCGAAGATGCAAGCTGCAGCACACAGGCACAGTGTGGGCAGCCTTCAGACTTAGAGAAAACAGTACTTTACCACTCTCCTGCCTTTTCCATGGTTATTCTATTGGAAAAGAACGAGTTTTGGACAACTACCTTTCATTCTTGCCAAACTCTTTGCAGACCCCCGTGCAAGCTTTAGAACAAGATTTTGGATGTTTTCTTTCCTGGCAGAGTTTCTCCTTGCAAGATATGGTGGAAAAGCTTTTGGCTGAGTGTAGAGCGGCAAGACACGCAGAAGACGCAGATACGCAGCTCTCCGAAGCTAAGTGCCGGTCCCGGGCTTCTTTCGGCACAAACCGCTCTCAGGAGCTCCCTGCGCTCGCCACAATGCTCTGTGTGCGAAGAAGCCGCTTCTTCGCCTGCGGGAGAATCAGCGAGCGGCAGCTTCCCAAAGGCGAAGATGCAAGCTGCGGCACACAGGCACAGTGTGGGCAGCCTTCAGACTTAGAGAAAACAGTACTTTACCACTCTCCTGCCTTTTCCATGGTTATTCTATTGGAAAAGAACGAGTTTTGGACAACTACCTTTCATTCTTGCCAAACTCTTTGCACACCCCCGTGCAAGCTTTAGAACAAGATTTTGGATGTTTTCTTTCCTGGCAGAGTTTCTCCTTGCAAGATATGGTGGAAAAGCTTTTGGCTGAGTGTAGAGCGGCAAGACACGCAGAAGACGCAGATACGCAGCTCTCCGAAGCTAAGTGCCGGTCCCGGGCTTCTTTCGGCACAAACCGCTCTCAGGAGCTCCCTGCGCTCGCCACAATGCTCTGTGTGCGAAGAAGCCGCTTCTTCGCCTCCGGGAGAATCGGCGAGCGGCAGCTTCCCAAAGGCGAAGATGCAAGCTGCAGCACACAGGCACAGTGTGGGCAGCCTTCAGACTTAGAGAAAACAGTACTTTACCACTCTCCTGCCTTTTCCATGGTTATTCTATTGGAAAAGAACGAGTTTTGGACAACTACCTTTCATTCTTGCCAAACTCTTTGCAGACCCCCGTGCAAGCTTTAGAACAAGATTTTGGATGTTTTCTTCCCTGGCAGAGTTTCTCCTTGCAAGATATGGTGGAAAAGCTTTTTGCTGAGTGTAGAGCGGCAAGACACGCAGAAGACGCAGATACGCAGCTCTCCGAAGCTAAGTGCCGGTCCCGGGCTTCTTTCGGCACAAACCGCTCTCAGGAGCTCCCTGCGCTCGCCACAATGCTCTGTGTGCGAAGAAGCCGCTTCTTCGCCTCCGGGAGAATCGGCGAGCGGCAGCTTCCCAAAGGCGAAGATGCAAGCTGCAGCACACAGGCACAGTGTGGGCAGCCTTCAGACTTAGAGAAAACAGTACTTTACCACTCTCCTGCCTTATCCATGGTTATTCTATTGGAAAAGAACGAGTTTTGGACAACTACCTTTCATTCTTGCCAAACTCTTTGCAGACCCCCGTGCAAGCTTTAGAACAAGATTTTGGATGTTTTCTTTCCTGGCAGAGTTTCTCCTTGCAAGATATGGTGGAAAAGCTTTTGGCTGAGTGTAGAGCGGCAAGACACGCAGAAGACGCAGATACGCAGCTCTCCGAAGCTAAGTGCCGGTCCCGGGCTTCTTTCGGCACAAACCGCTCTCAGGAGCTCCCTGCGCTCGCCACAATGCTCTGTGTGCGAAGAAGCCGCTTCTTCGCCTCCGGGAGAATCGGCGAGCGGCAGCTTCCCAAAGGCGAAGATGCAAGCTGCAGCACACAGGCACAGTGTGGGCAGCCTTCAGACTTAGAGAAAACAGTACTTTACCACTCTCCTGCCTTTTCCATGGTTATTCTATTGGAAAAGAACGAGTTTTGGACAACTACCTTTCATTCTTGCCAAACTCTTTGCAGACCCCCGTGCAAGCTTTAGAACAAGATTTTGGATGTTTTCTTTCCTGGCAGAGTTTCTCCTTGCAAGATATGGTGGAAAAGCTTTTGGCTGAGTGTAGAGCGGCAAGACACGCAGAAGACGCAGATACGCAGCTCTCCGAAGCTAAGTGCCGGTCCCGGGCTTCTTTCGGCACAAACCGCTCTCAGGAGCTCCCTGCGCTCGCCACAATGCTCTGTGTGCGAAGAAGCCGCTTCTTCGCCTCCGGGAGAATCGGCGAGCGGCAGCTTCCCAAAGGCGAAGATGCAAGCTGCAGCACACAGGCACAGTGTGGGCAGCCTTCAGACTTAGAGAAAACAGTACTTTACCACTCTCCTGCCTTATCCATGGTTATTCTATTGGAAAAGAACGAGTTTTGGACAACTACCTTTCATTCTTGCCAAACTCTTTGCAGACCCCCGTGCAAGCTTTAGAACAAGATTTTGGATGTTTTCTTTGCTGGCAGAGTTTCTCCTTGCAAGATATGGTGGAAAAGCTTTTTGCTGAGTGTAGAGCGGCAAGACACGCAGAAGACGCAGATACGCAGCTCTCCGAACCTAAGTGCCGGTCCCGGGCTTCTTTCGGCACAAACCGCTCTCAGGAGCTCCCTGCGCACGCCACAATGCTCTGTGTGCGAAGAAGCCGCTTCTTCGCCTGCGGGAGAATCGGCGAGCGGCAGCTTCCCAAAGGCGAAGATGCAAGCTGCAGCACACAGGCACAGTGTGGGCAGCCTTCAGACTTAGAGAAAACAGTACTTTACCACTCTCCTGCCTTTTCCATGGTTATTCTATTGGAAAAGAACGAGTTTTGGACAACTACCTTTCATTCTTGCCAAACTCTTTGCAGACCCCCGTGCAAGCTTTAGAACAAGATTTTGGATGTTTTCTTTCCTGGCAGAGTTTCTCCTTGCAAGATATGGTGGAAAAGCTTTTGGCTGAGTGTAGAGCGGCAAGACACGCAGAAGACGCAGATACGCAGCTCTCCGAAGCTAAGTGCCGGTCCCGGGCTTCTTTCGGCACAAACCGCTCTCAGGAGCTCCCTGCGCTCGCCACAATGCTCTGTGTGCGAAGAAGCCGCTTCTTCGCCTGCGGGAGAATCGGCGAGCGGCAGCTTCCCAACGGCGAAGATGCAAGCTGCAGCACACAGGCACAGTGTGGGCAGCCTTCAGACTTAGAGAAAACAGTACTTTACCACTCTCCTGCCTTTTCCATGGTTATTCTATTGGAAAAGAACGAGTTTTGGACAACTACCTTTCATTCTTGCCAAACTCTTTGCAGACCCCCGTGCAAGCTTTAGAACAAGATTTTGGATGTTTTCTTTCCTGGCAGAGTTTCTCCTTGCAAGATATGGTGGAAAAGCTTTTGGCTGAGTGTAGAGCGGCAAGACACGCAGAAGACGCAGATACGCAGCTCTCCGAAGCTAAGTGCCGGTCCCGGGCTTCTTTCGGCACAAACCGCTCTCAGGAGCTCCCTGCGCTCGCCACAATGCTCTGTGTGCGAAGAAGCCGCTTCTTCGCCTCCGGGAGAATCGGCGAGCGGCAGCTTCCCAAAGGCGAAGATGCAAGCTGCAGCACACAGGCACAGTGTGGGCAGCCTTCAGACTTAGAGAAAACAGTACTTTACCACTCTCCTGCCTTTTCCATGGTTATTCTATTGGAAAAGAACGAGTTTTGGACAACTACCTTTCATTCTTGCCAAACTCTTTGCAGACCCCCGTGCAAGCTTTAGAACAAGATTTTGGATGTTTTCTTTCCTGGCAGAGTTTCTCCTTGCAAGATATGGTGGAAAAGCTTTTGGCTGAGTGTAGAGCGGCAAGACACGCAGAAGACGCAGATACGCAGCTCTCCGAAGCTAAGTGCCGGTCCCGGGCTTCTTTCGGCACAAACCGCTCTCAGGAGCTCCCTGCGCTCGCCACAATGCTCTGTGTGCGAAGAAGCCGCTTCTTCGCCTCCGGGAGAATCGGCGAGCGGCAGCTTCCCAAAGGCGAAGATGCAAGCTGCAGCACACAGGCACAGTGTGGGCAGCCTTCAGACTTAGAGAAAACAGTACTTTACCACTCTCCTGCCTTTTCCATGGTTATTCTATTGGAAAAGAACGAGTTTTGGACAACTACCTTTCATTCTTGCCAAACTCTTTGCAGACCCCCGTGCAAGCTTTAGAACAAGATTTTGGATGTTTTCTTTCCTGGCAGAGTTTCTCCTTGCAAGATATGGTGGAAAAGCTTTTTGCTGAGTGTAGAGCGGCAAGACACGCAGAAGACGCAGATACGCAGCTCTCCGAAGCTAAGTGCCGGTCCCGGGCTTCTTTCGGCACAAACCGCTCTCAGGAGCTCCCTGCGCTCGCCACAATGCTCTGTGTGCGAAGAAGCCGCTTCTTCGCCTCCGGGAGAATCGGCGAGCGGCAGCTTCCCAAAGGCGAAGATGCAAGCTGCAGCACACAGGCACAGTGTGGGCAGCCTTCAGACTTAGAGAAAACAGTACTTTACCACTCTCCTGCCTTATCCATGGTTATTCTATTGGAAAAAAACGAGTTTTGGACAACTACCTTTCATTCTTGCCAAACTCTTTGCAGACCCCCGTGCAAGCTTTAGAACAAGATTTTGGATGTTTTCTTTCCTGGCAGAGTTTCTCCTTGCAAGATATGGTGGAAAAGCTTTTGGCTGAGTGTAGAGCGGCAAGACACGCAGAAGACGCAGATACGCAGCTCTCCGAAGCTAAGTGCCGGTCCCGGGCTTCTTTCGGCACAAACCGCTCTCAGGAGCTCCCTGCGCTCGCCACAATGCTCTGTGTGCGAAGAAGCCGCTTCTTCGCCTCCGGGAGAATCGGCGAGCGGCAGCTTCCCAAAGGCGAAGATGCAAGCTGCAGCACACAGGCACAGTGTGGGCAGCCTTCAGACTTAGAGAAAACAGTACTTTACCACTCTCCTGCCTTTTCCATGGTTATTCTATTGGAAAAGAACGAGTTTTGGACAACTACCTTTCATTCTTGCCAAACTCTTTGCAGACCCCCGTGCAAGCTTTAGAACAAGATTTTGGATGTTTTCTTTCCTGGCAGAGTTTCTCCTTGCAAGATATGGTGGAAAAGCTTTTGGCTGAGTGTAGAGCGGCAAGACACGCAGAAGACGCAGATACGCAGCTCTCCGAAGCTAAGTGCCGGTCCCGGGCTTCTTTCGGCACAAACCGCTCTCAGGAGCTCCCTGCGCTCGCCACAATGCTCTGTGTGCGAAGAAGCCGCTTCTTCGCCTGCGGGAGAATCGGCGAGCGGCAGCTTCCCAAAGGCGAAGATGCAAGCTGCAGCACACAGGCACAGTGTGGGCAGCCTTCAGACTTAGAGAAAACAGTACTTTACCACTCTCCTGCCTTTTCCATGGTTATTCTATTGGAAAAGAACGAGTTTTGGACAACTACCTTTCATTCTTGCCAAACTCTTTGCAGACCCCCGTGCAAGCTTTAGAACAAGATTTTGGATGTTTTCTTTCCTGGCAGAGTTTCTCCTTGCAAGATATGGTGGAAAAGCTTTTTGCTGAGTGTAGAGCGGCAAGACACGCAGAAGACGCAGATACGCAGCTCTCCGAAGCTAAGTGCCGGTCCCGGGCTTCTTTCGGCACAAACCGCTCTCAGGAGCTCCCTGCGCTCGCCACAATGCTCTGTGTGCGAAGAAGCCGCTTCTTCGCCTGCGGGAGAATCGGCGAGCGGCAGCTTCCCAAAGGCGAAGATGCAAGCTGCAGCACACAGGCACAGTGTGGGCAGCCTTCAGACTTAGAGAAAACAGTACTTTACCACTCTCCTGCCTTTTCCATGGTTATTCTATTGGAAAAGAACGAGTTTTGGACAACTACCTTTCATTCTTGCCAAACTCTTTGCAGACCCCCGTGCAAGCTTTAGAACAAGATTTTGGATGTTTTCTTTCCTGGCAGAGTTTCTCCTTGCAAGATATGGTGGAAAAGCTTTTTGCTGAGTGTAGAGCGGCAAGACACGCAGAAGACGCAGATACGCAGCTCTCCGAAGCTAAGTGCCGGTCCCGGGCTTCTTTCGGCACAAACCGCTCTCAGGAGCTCCCTGCGCTCGCCACAATGCTCTGTGTGCGAAGAAGCCGCTTCTTCGCCTCCGGGAGAATCGGCGAGCGGCAGCTTCCCAAAGGCGAAGATGCAAGCTGCAGCACACAGGCACAGTGTGGGCAGCCTTCAGACTTAGAGAAAACAGTACTTTACCACTCTCCTGCCTTTTCCATGGTTATTCTATTGGAAAAGAACGAGTTTTGGACAACTACCTTTCATTCTTGCCAAACTCTTTGCAGACCCCCGTGCAAGCTTTAGAACAAGATTTTGGATGTTTTCTTTCCTGGCAGAGTTTCTCCTTGCAAGATATGGTGGAAAAGCTTTTTGCTGAGTGTAGAGCGGCAAGACACGCAGAAGACGCAGATACGCAGCTCTCCGAAGCTAAGTGCCGGTCCCGGGCTTCTTTCGGCACAAACCGCTCTCAGGAGCTCCCTGCGCTCGCCACAATGCTCTGTGTGCGAAGAAGCCGCTTCTTCGCCTCCGGGAGAATCGGCGAGCGGCAGCTTCCCAACGGCGAAGATGCAAGCTGCAGCACACAGGCACAGTGTGGGCAGCCTTCAGACTTAGAGAAAACAGTACTTTACCACTCTCCTGCCTTTTCCATGGTTATTCTATTGGAAAAGAACGAGTTTTGGACAACTACCTTTCATTCTTGCCAAACTCTTTGCAGACCCCCGTGCAAGCTTTAGAACAAGATTTTGGATGTTTTCTTTGCTGGCAGAGTTTCTCCTTGCAAGATATGGTGGAAAAGCTTTTTGCTGAGTGTAGAGCGGCAAGACACGCAGAAGACGCAGATACGCAGCTCTCCGAAGCTAAGTGCCGGTCCCGGGCTTCTTTCGGCACAAACCGCTCTCAGGAGCTCCCTGCGCACGCCACAATGCTCTGTGTGCGAAGAAGCCGCTTCTTCGCCTGCGGGAGAATCGGCGAGCGGCAGCTTCCCAAAGGCGAAGATGCAAGCTGCAGCACACAGGCACAGTGTGGGCAGCCTTCAGACTTAGAGAAAACAGTACTTTACCACTCTCCTGCCTTTTCCATGGTTATTCTATTGGAAAAGAACGAGTTTTGGACAACTACCTTTCATTCTTGCCAAACTCTTTGCAGACCCCCGTGCAAGCTTTAGAACAAGATTTTGGATGTTTTCTTTCCTGGCAGAGTTTCTCCTTGCAAGATATGGTGGAAAAGCTTTTGGCTGAGTGTAGAGCGGCAAGACACGCAGAAGACGCAGATACGCAGCTCTCCGAAGCTAAGTGCCGGTCCCGGGCTTCTTTCGGCACAAACCGCTCTCAGGAGCTCCCTGCGCTCGCCACAATGCTCTGTGTGCGAAGAAGCCGCTTCTTCGCCTGCGGGAGAATCGGCGAGCGGCAGCTTCCCAACGGCGAAGATGCAAGCTGCAGCACACAGGCACAGTGTGGGCAGCCTTCAGACTTAGAGAAAACAGTACTTTACCACTCTCCTGCCTTTTCCATGGTTATTCTATTGGAAAAGAACGAGTTTTGGACAACTACCTTTCATTCTTGCCAAACTCTTTGCAGACCCCCGTGCAAGCTTTAGAACAAGATTTTGGATGTTTTCTTTCCTGGCAGAGTTTCTCCTTGCAAGATATGGTGGAAAAGCTTTTGGCTGAGTGTAGAGCGGCAAGACACGCAGAAGACGCAGATACGCAGCTCTCCGAAGCTAAGTGCCGGTCCCGGGCTTCTTTCGGCACAAACCGCTCTCAGGAGCTCCCTGCGCTCGCCACAATGCTCTGTGTGCGAAGAAGCCGCTTCTTCGCCTCCGGGAGAATCGGCGAGCGGCAGCTTCCCAAAGGCGAAGATGCAAGCTGCAGCACACAGGCACAGTGTGGGCAGCCTTCAGACTTAGAGAAAACAGTACTTTACCACTCTCCTGCCTTTTCCATGGTTATTCTATTGGAAAAGAACGAGTTTTGGACAACTACCTTTCATTCTTGCCAAACTCTTTGCAGACCCCCGTGCAAGCTTTAGAACAAGATTTTGGATGTTTTCTTTCCTGGCAGAGTTTCTCCTTGCAAGATATGGTGGAAAAGCTTTTGGCTGAGTGTAGAGCGGCAAGACACGCAGAAGACGCAGATACGCAGCTCTCCGAAGCTAAGTGCCGGTCCCGGGCTTCTTTCGGCACAAACCGCTCTCAGGAGCTCCCTGCGCTCGCCACAATGCTCTGTGTGCGAAGAAGCCGCTTCTTCGCCTCCGGGAGAATCGGCGAGCGGCAGCTTCCCAAAGGCGAAGATGCAAGCTGCAGCACACAGGCACAGTGTGGGCAGCCTTCAGACTTAGAGAAAACAGTACTTTACCACTCTCCTGCCTTTTCCATGGTTATTCTATTGGAAAAGAACGAGTTTTGGACAACTACCTTTCATTCTTGCCAAACTCTTTGCACACCCCCGTGCAAGCTTTAGAACAAGATTTTGGATGTTTTCTTTCCTGGCAGAGTTTCTCCTTGCAAGATATGGTGGAAAAGCTTTTTGCTGAGTGTAGAGCGGCAAGACACGCAGAAGACGCAGATACGCAGCTCTCCGAAGCTAAGTGCCGGTCCCGGGCTTCTTTCGGCACAAACCGCTCTCAGGAGCTCCCTGCGCTCGCCACAATGCTCTGTGTGCGAAGAAGCCGCTTCTTCGCCTCCGGGAGAATCGGCGAGCGGCAGCTTCCCAAAGGCGAAGATGCAAGCTGCAGCACACAGGCACAGTGTGGGCAGCCTTCAGACTTAGAGAAAACAGTACTTTACCACTCTCCTGCCTTATCCATGGTTATTCTATTGGAAAAAAACGAGTTTTGGACAACTACCTTTCATTCTTGCCAAACTCTTTGCAGACCCCCGTGCAAGCTTTAGAACAAGATTTTGGATGTTTTCTTTCCTGGCAGAGTTTCTCCTTGCAAGATATGGTGGAAAAGCTTTTGGCTGAGTGTAGAGCGGCAAGACACGCAGAAGACGCAGATACGCAGCTCTCCGAAGCTAAGTGCCGGTCCCGGGCTTCTTTCGGCACAAACCGCTCTCAGGAGCTCCCTGCGCTCGCCACAATGCTCTGTGTGCGAAGAAGCCGCTTCTTCGCCTCCGGGAGAATCGGCGAGCGGCAGCTTCCCAAAGGCGAAGATGCAAGCTGCAGCACACAGGCACAGTGTGGGCAGCCTTCAGACTTAGAGAAAACAGTACTTTACCACTCTCCTGCCTTTTCCATGGTTATTCTATTGGAAAAGAACGAGTTTTGGACAACTACCTTTCATTCTTGCCAAACTCTTTGCAGACCCCCGTGCAAGCTTTAGAACAAGATTTTGGATGTTTTCTTTCCTGGCAGAGTTTCTCCTTGCAAGATATGGTGGAAAAGCTTTTGGCTGAGTGTAGAGCGGCAAGACACGCAGAAGACGCAGATACGCAGCTCTCCGAAGCTAAGTGCCGGTCCCGGGCTTCTTTCGGCACAAACCGCTCTCAGGAGCTCCCTGCGCTCGCCACAATGCTCTGTGTGCGAAGAAGCCGCTTCTTCGCCTGCGGGAGAATCGGCGAGCGGCAGCTTCCCAAAGGCGAAGATGCAAGCTGCAGCACACAGGCACAGTGTGGGCAGCCTTCAGACTTAGAGAAAACAGTACTTTACCACTCTCCTGCCTTTTCCATGGTTATTCTATTGGAAAAGAACGAGTTTTGGACAACTACCTTTCATTCTTGCCAAACTCTTTGCAGACCCCCGTGCAAGCTTTAGAACAAGATTTTGGATGTTTTCTTTCCTGGCAGAGTTTCTCCTTGCAAGATATGGTGGAAAAGCTTTTTGCTGAGTGTAGAGCGGGCAAGACACGCAGAAGACGCAGATACGCAGCTCTCCGAAGCTAAGTGCCGGTCCCGGGCTTCTTTCGGCACAAACCGCTCTCAGGAGCTCCCTGCGCTCGCCACAATGCTCTGTGTGCGAAGAAGCCGCTTCTTCGCCTGCGGGAGAATCGGCGAGCGGCAGCTTCCCAAAGGCGAAGATGCAAGCTGCAGCACACAGGCACAGTGTGGGCAGCCTTCAGACTTAGAGAAAACAGTACTTTACCACTCTCCTGCCTTTTCCATGGTTATTCTATTGGAAAAGAACGAGTTTTGGACAACTACCTTTCATTCTTGCCAAACTCTTTGCAGACCCCCGTGCAAGCTTTAGAACAAGATTTTGGATGTTTTCTTTCCTGGCAGAGTTTCTCCTTGCAAGATATGGTGGAAAAGCTTTTTGCTGAGTGTAGAGCGGCAAGACACGCAGAAGACGCAGATACGCAGCTCTCCGAAGCTAAGTGCCGGTCCCGGGCTTCTTTCGGCACAAACCGCTCTCAGGAGCTCCCTGCGCTCGCCACAATGCTCTGTGTGCGAAGAAGCCGCTTCTTCGCCTCCGGGAGAATCGGCGAGCGGCAGCTTCCCAACGGCGAAGATGCAAGCTGCAGCACACAGGCACAGTGTGGGCAGCCTTCAGACTTAGAGAAAACAGTACTTTACCACTCTCCTGCCTTTTCCATGGTTATTCTATTGGAAAAGAACGAGTTTTGGACAACTACCTTTCATTCTTGCCAAACTCTTTGCAGACCCCCGTGCAAGCTTTAGAACAAGATTTTGGATGTTTTCTTTCCTGGCAGAGTTTCTCCTTGCAAGATATGGTGGAAAAGCTTTTGGCTGAGTGTAGAGCGGCAAGACACGCAGAAGACGCAGATACGCAGCTCTCCGAAGCTAAGTGCCGGTCCCGGGCTTCTTTCGGCACAAACCGCTCTCAGGAGCTCCCTGCGCTCGCCACAATGCTCTGTGTGCGAAGAAGCCGCTTCTTCGCCTCCGGGAGAATCGGCGAGCGGCAGCTTCCCAAAGGCGAAGATGCAAGCTGCAGCACACAGGCACAGTGTGGGCAGCCTTCAGACTTAGAGAAAACAGTACTTTACCACTCTCCTGCCTTTTCCATGGTTATTCTATTGGAAAAGAACGAGTTTTGGACAACTACCTTTCATTCTTGCCAAACTCTTTGCAGACCCCCGTGCAAGCTTTAGAACAAGATTTTGGATGTTTTCTTTCCTGGCAGAGTTTCTCCTTGCAAGATATGGTGGAAAAGCTTTTGGCTGAGTGTAGAGCGGCAAGACACGCAGAAGACGCAGATACGCAGCTCTCCGAAGCTAAGTGCCGGTCCCGGGCTTCTTTCGGCACAAACCGCTCTCAGGAGCTCCCTGCGCTCGCCACAATGCTCTGTGTGCGAAGAAGCCGCTTCTTCGCCTCCGGGAGAATCGGCGAGCGGCAGCTTCCCAAAGGCGAAGATGCAAGCTGCAGCACACAGGCACAGTGTGGGCAGCCTTCAGACTTAGAGAAAACAGTACTTTACCACTCTCCTGCCTTTTCCATGGTTATTCTATTGGAAAAGAACGAGTTTTGGACAACTACCTTTCATTCTTGCCAAACTCTTTGCAGACCCCCGTGCAAGCTTTAGAACAAGATTTTGGATGTTTTCTTTCCTGGCAGAGTTTCTCCTTGCAAGATATGGTGGAAAAGCTTTTTGCTGAGTGTAGAGCGGCAAGACACGCAGAAGACGCAGATACGCAGCTCTCCGAAGCTAAGTGCCGGTCCCGGGCTTCTTTCGGCACAAACCGCTCTCAGGAGCTCCCTGCGCTCGCCACAATGCTCTGTGTGCGAAGAAGCCGCTTCTTCGCCTCCGGGAGAATCGGCGAGCGGCAGCTTCCCAAAGGCGAAGATGCAAGCTGCAGCACACAGGCACAGTGTGGGCAGCCTTCAGACTTAGAGAAAACAGTACTTTACCACTCTCCTGCCTTTTCCATGGTTATTCTATTGGAAAAGAACGAGTTTTGGACAACTACCTTTCATTCTTGCCAAACTCTTTGCAGACCCCCGTGCAAGCTTTAGAACAAGATTTTGGATGTTTTCTTCCCTGGCAGAGTTTCTCCTTGCAAGATATGGTAGAAAAGCTTTTGGCTGAGTGTTGAGCGGCAAGACACGCAGAAGACGCAGATACGCAGCTCTCCGAAGCTAAGTGCCGGTCCCGGGCTTCTTTCGGCACAAACCGCTCTCAGGAGCTCCCTGCGCTCGCCACAATGCTCTGTGTGCGAAGAAGCCGCTTCTTCGCCTCCGGGAGAATCGGCGAGCGGCAGCTTCCCAAAGGCGAAGATGCAAGCTGCAGCACACAGGCACAGTGTGGGCAGCCTTCAGACTTAGAGAAAACAGTACTTTACCACTCTCCTGCCTTTTCCATGGTTATTCTATTGGAAAAGAACGAGTTTTGGACAACTACCTTTCATTCTTGCCAAACTCTTTGCAGACCCCCGTGCAAGCTTTAGAACAAGATTTTGGATGTTTTCTTTCCTGGCAGAGTTTCTCCTTGCAAGATATGGTGGAAAAGCTTTTGGCTGAGTGTAGAGCGGCAAGACACGCAGAAGACGCAGATACGCAGCTCTCCGAAGCTAAGTGCCGGTCCCGGGCTTCTTTCGGCACAAACCGCTCTCAGGAGCTCCCTGCGCTCGCCACAATGCTCTGTGTGCGAAGAAGCCGCTTCTTCGCCTCCGGGAGAATCGGCGAGCGGCAGCTTCCCAAAGGCGAAGATGCAAGCTGCAGCACACAGGCACAGTGTGGGCAGCCTTCAGACTTAGAGAAAACAGTACTTTACCACTCTCCTGCCTTTTCCATGGTTATTCTATTGGAAAAGAACGAGTTTTGGACAACTACCTTTCATTCTTGCCAAACTCTTTGCAGACCCCCGTGCAAGCTTTAGAACAAGATTTTGGATGTTTTCTTTCCTGGCAGAGTTTCTCCTTGCAAGATATGGTGGAAAAGCTTTTTGCTGAGTGTAGAGCGGCAAGACACGCAGAAGACGCAGATACGCAGCTCTCCGAAGCTAAGTGCCGGTCCCGGGCTTCTTTCGGCACAAACCGCTCTCAGCAGCTCCCTGCGCTCGCCACAATGCTCTGTGTGCGAAGAAGCCGCTTCTTCGCCTCCGGGAGAATCGGCGAGCGGCAGCTTCCCAAAGGCGAAGATGCAAGCTGCAGCACACAGGCACAGTGTGGGCAGCCTTCAGACTTAGAGAAAACAGTACTTTACCACTCTCCTGCCTTTTCCATGGTTATTCTATTGGAAAAGAACGAGTTTTGGACAACTACCTTTCATTCTTGCCAAACTCTTTGCAGACCCCCGTGCAAGCTTTAGAACAAGATTTTGGATGTTTTCTTTCCTGGCAGAGTTTCTCCTTGCAAGATATGGTGGAAAAGCTTTTGGCTGAGTGTAGAGCGGCAAGACACGCAGAAGACGCAGATACGCAGCTCTCCGAAGCTAAGTGCCGGTCCCGGGCTTCTTTCGGCACAAACCGCTCTCAGGAGCTCCCTGCGCTCGCCACAATGCTCTGTGTGCGAAGAAGCCGCTTCTTCGCCTCCGGGAGAATCGGCGAGCGGCAGCTTCCCAAAGGCGAAGATGCAAGCTGCAGCACACAGGCACAGTGTGGGCAGCCTTCAGACTTAGAGAAAACAGTACTTTACCACTCTCCTGCCTTTTCCATGGTTATTCTATTGGAAAAGAACGAGTTTTGGACAACTACCTTTCATTCTTGCCAAACTCTTTGCAGACCCCCGTGCAAGCTTTAGAACAAGATTTTGGATGTTTTCTTTCCTGGCAGAGTTTCTCCTTGCAAGATATGGTGGAAAAGCTTTTTGCTGAGTGTAGAGCGGCAAGACACGCAGAAGACGCAGATACGCAGCTCTCCGAAGCTAAGTGCCGGTCCCGGGCTTCTTTCGGCACAAACCGCTCTCAGGAGCTCCCTGCGCTCGCCACAATGCTCTGTGTGCGAAGAAGCCGCTTCTTCGCCTCCGGGAGAATCGGCGAGCGGCAGCTTCCCAAAGGCGAAGATGCAAGCTGCAGCACACAGGCACAGCGTGGGCAGCCTTCAGACTTAGAGAAAACAGTACTTTACCACTCTCCTGCCTTTTCCATGGTTATTCTATTGGAAAAGAACGAGTTTTGGACAACTACCTTTCATTCTTGCCAAACTCTTTGCAGACCCCCGTGCAAGCTTTAGAACAAGATTTTGGATGTTTTCTTTCCTGGCAGAGTTTCTCCTTGCAAGATATGGTGGAAAAGCTTTTGGCTGAGTGTAGAGCGGCAAGACACGCAGAAGACGCAGATACGCAGCTCTCCGAAGCTAAGTGCCGGTCCCGGGCTTCTTTCGGCACAAACCGCTCTCAGGAGCTCCCTGCGCTCGCCACAATGCTCTGTGTGCGAAGAAGCCGCTTCTTCGCCTCCGGGAGAATCGGCGAGCGGCAGCTTCCCAAAGGCGAAGATGCAAGCTGCAGCACACAGGCACAGCGTGGGCAGCCTTCAGACTTAGAGAAAACAGTACTTTACCACTCTCCTGCCTTTTCCATGGTTATTCTATTGGAAAAGAACGAGTTTTGGACAACTACCTTTCATTCTTGCCAAACTCTTTGCAGACCCCCGTGCAAGCTTTAGAACAAGATTTTGGATGTTTTCTTTCCTGGCAGAGTTTCTCCTCGCAAGATATGGTGGAAAAGCTTTTTGCTGAGTGTAGAGCGGCAAGACACGCAGAAGACGCAGATACGCAGCTCTCCGAAGCTAAGTGCCGGTCCCGGGCTTCTTTCGGCACAAACCGCTCTCAGGAGCTCCCTGCGCTCGCCACAATGCTCTGTGTGCGAAGAAGCCGCTTCTTCGCCTCCGGGAGAATCGGCGAGCGGCAGCTTCCCAAAGGCGAAGATGCAAGCTGCAGCACGCAGGCACAGTGTGAGCAGCCTTCAGACTTAGAGAAAACAGTACTTTACCACTCTCCTGCCTTTTCCATGGTTATTCTATTGGAAAAGAACGAGTTTTGGACAACTACCTTTCATTCTTGCCAAACTCTTTGCAGACCCCCGTGCAAGCTTTAGAACAAGATTTTGGATGTTTTCTTCCCTGGCAGAGTTTCTCCTTGCAAGATATGGTGGAAAAGCTTTTTGCTGAGTGTAGAGCGGCAAGACACGCAGAAGACGCAGATACGCAGCTCTCCGAAGCTAAGTGCCGGTCCCGGGCTTCTTTCGGCACAAACCGCTCTCAGGAGCTCCCTGCGCTCGCCACAATGCTCTGTGTGCGAAGAAGCCGCTTCTTCGCCTCCGGGAGAATCGGCGAGCGGCAGCTTCCCAAAGGCGAAGATGCAAGCTGCAGCACACAGGCACAGTGTGGGCAGCCTTCAGACTTAGAGAAAACAGTACTTTACCACTCTCCTGCCTTTTCCATGGTTATTCTATTGGAAAAGAACGAGTTTTGGACAACTACCTTTCATTCTTGCCAAACTCTTTGCACACCCCCGTGCAAGCTTTAGAACAAGATTTTGGATGTTTTCTTCCCTGGCAGAGTTTCTCCTTGCAAGATATGGTGGAAAAGCTTTTTGCTGAGTGTAGAGCGGCAAGACACGCAGAAGACGCAGATACGCAGCTCTCCGAAGCTAAGTGCCGGTCCCGGGCTTCTTTCGGCACAAACCGCTCTCAGCAGCTCCCTGCGCTCGCCACAATGCTCTGTGTGCGAAGAAGCCGCTTCTTCGCCTGCGGGAGAATCGGCGAGCGGCAGCTTCCCAAAGGCGAAGATGCAAGCTGCAGCACACAGGCACAGTGTGGGCAGCCTTCAGACTTAGAGAAAACAGTACTTTACCACTCTCCTGCCTTATCCATGGTTATTCTATTGGAAAAGAACGAGTTTTGGACAACTACCTTTCATTCTTGCCAAACTCTTTGCAGACCCCCGTGCAAGCTTTAGAACAAGATTTTGAGTGTTTTCTTCCCTGGCAGAGTTTCTCCTTGCAAGATATGCTGGAAAAGCTTTTTGCTGAGTGTAGAGCGGCAAGACACGCAGAAGACGCAGATACGCAGCTCTCCGAAGCTAAGTGCCGGTCCCGGGCTTCTTTCGGCACAAACCGCTCTCAGGAGCTCCCTGCGCTCGCCACAATGCTCTGTGTGCGAAGAAGCCGCTTCTTCGCCTGCGGGAGAATCGGCGAGCGGCAGCTTCCCAAAGGCGAAGATGCAAGCTGCGGCACACAGGCACAGTGTGGGCAGCCTTCAGACTTAGAGAAAACAGTACTTTACCACTCTCCTGCCTTTTCCATGGTTATTCTATTGGAAAAGAACGAGTTTTGGACAACTACCTTTCATTCTTGCCAAACTCTTTGCAGACCCCCGTGCAAGCTTTAGAACAAGATTTTGGATGTTTTCTTCCCTGGCAGAGTTTCTCCTTGCAAGATATGCTGGAAAAGCTTTTTGCTGAGTGTAGAGCGGCAAGACACGCAGAAGACACAGATACGCAGCTCTCCGAAGCTAAGTGCCGGTCCCGGGCTTCTTTCGGCACAAACCGCTCTCAGGAGCTCCCTGCGCTCGCCACAATGCTCTGTGTGCGAAGAAGCCGCTTCTTCGCCTCCGGGAGAATCGGCGAGCGGCAGCTTCCCAAAGGCGAAGATGCAAGCTGCGGCACACAGGCACAGTGTGGGCAGCCTTCAGACTTAGAGAAAACAGTACTTTACCACTCTCCTGCCTTTTCCATGGTTATTCTATTGGAAAAGAACGAGTTTTGGACAACTACCTTTCATTCTTGCCAAACTCTTTGCAGACCCCCGTGCAAGCTTTAGAACAAGATTTTGGATGTTTTCTTTCCTGGCAGAGTTTCTCCTTGCAAGATATGGTGGAAAAGCTTTTGGCTGAGTGTAGAGCGGCAAGACACGCAGAAGACGCAGATACGCAGCTCTCCGAAGCTAAGTGCCGGTCCCGGGCTTCTTTCGGCACAAACCGCTCTCAGGAGCTCCCTGCGCTCGCCACAATGCTCTGTGTGCGAAGAAGCCGCTTCTTCGCCTCCGGGAGAATCGGCGAGCGGCAGCTTCCCAAAGGCGAAGATGCAAGCTGCAGCACACAGGCACAGTGTGGGCAGCCTTCAGACTTAGAGAAAACAGTACTTTACCACTCTCCTGCCTTTTCCATGGTTATTCTATTGGAAAAGAACGAGTTTTGGACAACTACCTTTCATTCTTGCCAAACTCTTTGCAGACCCCCGTGCAAGCTTTAGAACAAGATTTTGGATGTTTTCTTTCCTGGCAGAGTTTCTCCTTGCAAGATATGGTGGAAAAGCTTTTTGCTGAGTGTAGAGCGGCAAGACACGCAGAAGACGCAGATACGCAGCTCTCCGAAGCTAAGTGCCGGTCCCGGGCTTCTTTCGGCACAAACCGCTCTCAGGAGCTCCCTGCGCTCGCCACAATGCTCTGTGTGCGAAGAAGCCGCTTCTTCGCCTCCGGGAGAATCGGCGAGCGGCAGCTTCCCAAAGGCGAAGATGCAAGCTGCAGCACACAGGCACAGTGTGGGCAGCCTTCAGACTTAGAGAAAACAGTACTTTACCACTCTCCTGCCTTTTCCATGGTTATTCTATTGGAAAAGAACGAGTTTTGGACAACTACCTTTCATTCTTGCCAAACTCTTTGCAGACCCCCGTGCAAGCTTTAGAACAAGATTTTGGATGTTTTCTTCCCTGGCAGAGTTTCTCCTTGCAAGATATGGTAGAAAAGCTTTTGGCTGAGTGTTGAGCGGCAAGACACGCAGAAGACGCAGATACGCAGCTCTCCGAAGCTAAGTGCCGGTCCCGGGCTTCTTTCGGCACAAACCGCTCTCAGGAGCTCCCTGCGCTCGCCACAATGCTCTGTGTGCGAAGAAGCCGCTTCTTCGCCTCCGGGAGAATCGGCGAGCGGCAGCTTCCCAAAGGCGAAGATGCAAGCTGCAGCACACAGGCACAGTGTGGGCAGCCTTCAGACTTAGAGAAAACAGTACTTTACCACTCTCCTGCCTTATCCATGGTTATTCTATTGGAAAAAAACGAGTTTTGGACAACTACCTTTCATTCTTGCCAAACTCTTTGCAGACCCCCGTGCAAGCTTTAGAACAAGATTTTGGATGTTTTCTTTCCTGGCAGAGTTTCTCCTTGCAAGATATGGTGGAAAAGCTTTTGGCTGAGTGTAGAGCGGCAAGACACGCAGAAGACGCAGATACGCAGCTCTCCGAAGCTAAGTGCCGGTCCCGGGCTTCTTTCGGCACAAACCGCTCTCAGGAGCTCCCTGCGCTCGCCACAATGCTCTGTGTGCGAAGAAGCCGCTTCTTCGCCTCCGGGAGAATCGGCGAGCGGCAGCTTCCCAAAGGCGAAGATGCAAGCTGCAGCACACAGGCACAGTGTGGGCAGCCTTCAGACTTAGAGAAAACAGTACTTTACCACTCTCCTGCCTTTTCCATGGTTATTCTATTGGAAAAGAACGAGTTTTGGACAACTACCTTTCATTCTTGCCAAACTCTTTGCAGACCCCCGTGCAAGCTTTAGAACAAGATTTTGGATGTTTTCTTTCCTGGCAGAGTTTCTCCTTGCAAGATATGCTGGAAAAGCTTTTTGCTGAGTGTAGAGCGGCAAGACACGCAGAAGACGCAGATACGCAGCTCTCCGAAGCTAAGTGCCGGTCCCGGGCTTCTTTCGGCACAAACCGCTCTCAGGAGCTCCCTGCGCTCGCCACAATGCTCTGTGTGCGAAGAAGCCGCTTCTTCGCCTCCGGGAGAATCGGCGAGCGGCAGCTTCCCAAAGGCGAAGATGCAAGCTGCAGCACACAGGCACAGTGTGGGCAGCCTTCAGACTTAGAGAAAACAGTACTTTACCACTCTCCTGCCTTTTCCATGGTTATTCTATTGGAAAAGAACGAGTTTTGGACAACTACCTTTCATTCTTGCCAAACTCTTTGCAGACCCCCGTGCAAGCTTTAGAACAAGATTTTGGATGTTTTCTTTCCTGGCAGAGTTTCTCCTTGCAAGATATGGTGGAAAAGCTTTTGGCTGAGTGTAGAGCGGCAAGACACGCAGAAGACGCAGATACGCAGCTCTCCGAAGCTAAGTGCCGGTCCCGGGCTTCTTTCGGCACAAACCGCTCTCAGGAGCTCCCTGCGCTCGCCACAATGCTCTGTGTGCGAAGAAGCCGCTTCTTCGCCTGCGGGAGAATCGGCGAGCGGCAGCTTCCCAAAGGCGAAGATGCAAGCTGCAGCACACAGGCACAGTGTGGGCAGCCTTCAGACTTAGAGAAAACAGTACTTTACCACTCTCCTGCCTTTTCCATGGTTATTCTATTGGAAAAGAACGAGTTTTGGACAACTACCTTTCATTCTTGCCAAACTCTTTGCAGACCCCCGTGCAAGCTTTAGAACAAGATTTTGGATGTTTTCTTTCCTGGCAGAGTTTCTCCTTGCAAGATATGGTGGAAAAGCTTTTGGCTGAGTGTAGAGCGGCAAGACACGCAGAAGACGCAGATACGCAGCTCTCCGAAGCTAAGTGCCGGTCCCGGGCTTCTTTCGGCACAAACCGCTCTCAGGAGCTCCCTGCGCTCGCCACAATGCTCTGTGTGCGAAGAAGCCGCTTCTTCGCCTCCGGGAGAATCGGCGAGCGGCAGCTTCCCAAAGGCGAAGATGCAAGCTGCAGCACACAGGCACAGTGTGGGCAGCCTTCAGACTTAGAGAAAACAGTACTTTACCACTCTCCTGCCTTATCCATGGTTATTCTATTGGAAAAGAACGAGTTTTGGACAACTACCTTTCATTCTTGCCAAACTCTTTGCAGACCCCCGTGCAAGCTTTAGAACAAGATTTTGGATGTTTTCTTTGCTGGCAGAGTTTCTCCTTGCAAGATATGGTGGAAAAGCTTTTTGCTGAGTGTAGAGCGGCAAGACACGCAGAAGACGCAGATACGCAGCTCTCCGAAGCTAAGTGCCGGTCCCGGGCTTCTTTCGGCACAAACCGCTCTCAGGAGCTCCCTGCGCTCGCCACAATGCTCTGTGTGCGAAGAAGCCGCTTCTTCGCCTGCGGGAGAATCGGCGAGCGGCAGCTTCCCAAAGGCGAAGATGCAAGCTGCAGCACACAGGCACAGTGTGGGCAGCCTTCAGACTTAGAGAAAACAGTACTTTACCACTCTCCTGCCTTTTCCATGGTTATTCTATTGGAAAAGAACGAGTTTTGGACAACTACCTTTCATTCTTGCCAAACTCTTTGCAGACCCCCGTGCAAGCTTTAGAACAAGATTTTGGATGTTTTCTTTCCTGGCAGAGTTTCTCCTTGCAAGATATGGTGGAAAAGCTTTTTGCTGAGTGTAGAGCGGCAAGACACGCAGAAGACGCAGATACGCAGCTCTCCGAAGCTAAGTGCTGGTCCCGGGCTTCTTTCGGCACAAACCGCTCTCAGGAGCTCCCTGCGCTCGCCACAATGCTCTGTGTGCGAAGAAGCCGCTTCTTCGCCTCCGGGAGAATCGGCGAGCGGCAGCTTCCCAAAGGCGAAGATGCAAGCTGCAGCACACAGGCACAGTGTGGGCAGCCTTCAGACTTAGAGAAAACAGTACTTTACCACTCTCCTGCCTTTTCCATGGTTATTCTATTGGAAAAGAACGAGTTTTGGACAACTACCTTTCATTCTTGCCAAACTCTTTGCAGACCCCCGTGCAAGCTTTAGAACAAGATTTTGGATGTTTTCTTTCCTGGCAGAGTTTCTCCTTGCAAGATATGGTGGAAAAGCTTTTGGCTGAGTGTAGAGCGGCAAGACACGCAGAAGACGCAGATACGCAGCTCTCCGAAGCTAAGTGCCGGTCCCGGGCTTCTTTCGGCACAAACCGCTCTCAGGAGCTCCCTGCGCTCGCCACAATGCTCTGTGTGCGAAGAAGCCGCTTCTTCGCCTCCGGGAGAATCGGCGAGCGGCAGCTTCCCAAAGGCGAAGATGCAAGCTGCAGCACACAGGCACAGTGTGGGCAGCCTTCAGACTTAGAGAAAACAGTACTTTACCACTCTCCTGCCTTTTCCATGGTTATTCTATTGGAAAAGAACGAGTTTTGGACAACTACCTTTCATTCTTGCCAAACTCTTTGCAGACCCCCGTGCAAGCTTTAGAACAAGATTTTGGATGTTTTCTTTCCTGGCAGAGTTTCTCCTTGCAAGATATGGTGGAAAAGCTTTTGGCTGAGTGTAGAGCGGCAAGACACGCAGAAGACGCAGATACGCAGCTCTCCGAAGCTAAGTGCCGGTCCCGGGCTTCTTTCGGCACAAACCGCTCTCAGGAGCTCCCTGCGCTCGCCACAATGCTCTGTGTGCGAAGAAGCCGCTTCTTCGCCTCCGGGAGAATCGGCGAGCGGCAGCTTCCCAAAGGCGAAGATGCAAGCTGCAGCACACAGGCACAGTGTGGGCAGCCTTCAGACTTAGAGAAAACAGTACTTTACCACTCTCCTGCCTTTTCCATGGTTATTCTATTGGAAAAGAACGAGTTTTGGACAACTACCTTTCATTCTTGCCAAACTCTTTGCAGACCCCCGTGCAAGCTTTAGAACAAGATTTTGGATGTTTTCTTTCCTGGCAGAGTTTCTCCTTGCAAGATATGGTGGAAAAGCTTTTTGCTGAGTGTAGAGCGGCAAGACACGCAGAAGACGCAGATACGCAGCTCTCCGAAGCTAAGTGCCGGTCCCGGGCTTCTTTCGGCACAAACCGCTCTCAGGAGCTCCCTGCGCTCGCCACAATGCTCTGTGTGCGAAGAAGCCGCTTCTTCGCCTCCGGGAGAATCGGCGAGCGGCAGCTTCCCAAAGGCGAAGATGCAAGCTGCAGCACACAGGCACAGTGTGGGCAGCCTTCAGACTTAGAGAAAACAGTACTTTACCACTCTCCTGCCTTTTCCATGGTTATTCTATTGGAAAAGAACGAGTTTTGGACAACTACCTTTCATTCTTGCCAAACTCTTTGCAGACCCCCGTGCAAGCTTTAGAACAAGATTTTGGATGTTTTCTTCCCTGGCAGAGTTTCTCCTTGCAAGATATGGTAGAAAAGCTTTTGGCTGAGTGTTGAGCGGCAAGACACGCAGAAGACGCAGATACGCAGCTCTCCGAAGCTAAGTGCCGGTCCCGGGCTTCTTTCGGCACAAACCGCTCTCAGGAGCTCCCTGCGCTCGCCACAATGCTCTGTGTGCGAAGAAGCCGCTTCTTCGCCTCCGGGAGAATCGGCGAGCGGCAGCTTCCCAAAGGCGAAGATGCAAGCTGCAGCACACAGGCACAGTGTGGGCAGCCTTCAGACTTAGAGAAAACAGTACTTTACCACTCTCCTGCCTTATCCATGGTTATTCTATTGGAAAAGAACGAGTTTTGGACAACTACCTTTCATTCTTGCCAAACTCTTTGCAGACCCCCGTGCAAGCTTTAGAACAAGATTTTGGATGTTTTCTTTCCTGGCAGAGTTTCTCCTTGCAAGATATGGTGGAAAAGCTTTTGGCTGAGTGTAGAGCGGCAAGACACGCAGAAGACGCAGATACGCAGCTCTCCGAAGCTAAGTGCCGGTCCCGGGCTTCTTTCGGCACAAACCGCTCTCAGGAGCTCCCTGCGCTCGCCACAATGCTCTGTGTGCGAAGAAGCCGCTTCTTCGCCTCCGGGAGAATCGGCGAGCGGCAGCTTCCCAAAGGCGAAGATGCAAGCTGCAGCACACAGGCACAGTGTGGGCAGCCTTCAGACTTAGAGAAAACAGTACTTTACCACTCTCCTGCCTTTTCCATGGTTATTCTATTGGAAAAGAACGAGTTTTGGACAACTACCTTTCATTCTTGCCAAACTCTTTGCAGACCCCCGTGCAAGCTTTAGAACAAGATTTTGGATGTTTTCTTTCCTGGCAGAGTTTCTCCTTGCAAGATATGGTGGAAAAGCTTTTTGCTGAGTGTAGAGCGGCAAGACACGCAGAAGACGCAGATACGCAGCTCTCCGAAGCTAAGTGCCGGTCCCGGGCTTCTTTCGGCACAAACCGCTCTCAGGAGCTCCCTGCGCTCGCCACAATGCTCTGTGTGCGAAGAAGCCGCTTCTTCGCCTCCGGGAGAATCGGCGAGCGGCAGCTTCCCAAAGGCGAAGATGCAAGCTGCAGCACACAGGCACAGTGTGGGCAGCCTTCAGACTTAGAGAAAACAGTACTTTACCACTCTCCTGCCTTTTCCATGGTTATTCTATTGGAAAAGAACGAGTTTTGGACAACTACCTTTCATTCTTGCCAAACTCTTTGCAGACCCCCGTGCAAGCTTTAGAACAAGATTTTGGATGTTTTCTTTCCTGGCAGAGTTTCTCCTTGCAAGATATGGTGGAAAAGCTTTTGGCTGAGTGTAGAGCGGCAAGACACGCAGAAGACGCAGATACGCAGCTCTCCGAAGCTAAGTGCCGGTCCCGGGCTTCTTTCGGCACAAACCGCTCTCAGGAGCTCCCTGCGCTCGCCACAATGCTCTGTGTGCGAAGAAGCCGCTTCTTCGCCTCCGGGAGAATCGGCGAGCGGCAGCTTCCCAAAGGCGAAGATGCAAGCTGCAGCACACAGGCACAGTGTGGGCAGCCTTCAGACTTAGAGAAAACAGTACTTTACCACTCTCCTGCCTTTTCCATGGTTATTCTATTGGAAAAGAACGAGTTTTGGACAACTACCTTTCATTCTTGCCAAACTCTTTGCAGACCCCCGTGCAAGCTTTAGAACAAGATTTTGGATGTTTTCTTTCCTGGCAGAGTTTCTCCTTGCAAGATATGCTGGAAAAGCTTTTTGCTGAGTGTAGAGCGGCAAGACACGCAGAAGACGCAGATACGCAGCTCTCCGAAGCTAAGTGCCGGTCCCGGGCTTCTTTCGGCACAAACCGCTCTCAGGAGCTCCCTGCGCTCGCCACAATGCTCTGTGTGCGAAGAAGCCGCTTCTTCGCCTCCGGGAGAATCGGCGAGCGGCAGCTTCCCAAAGGCGAAGATGCAAGCTGCAGCACACAGGCACAGCGTGGGCAGCCTTCAGACTTAGAGAAAACAGTACTTTACCACTCTCCTGCCTTTTCCATGGTTATTCTATTGGAAAAGAACGAGTTTTGGACAACTACCTTTCATTCTTGCCAAACTCTTTGCAGACCCCCGTGCAAGCTTTAGAACAAGATTTTGGATGTTTTCTTTCCTGGCAGAGTTTCTCCTTGCAAGATATGGTGGAAAAGCTTTTGGCTGAGTGTAGAGCGGCAAGACACGCAGAAGACGCAGATACGCAGCTCTCCGAAGCTAAGTGCCGGTCCCGGGCTTCTTTCGGCACAAACCGCTCTCAGGAGCTCCCTGCGCTCGCCACAATGCTCTGTGTGCGAAGAAGCCGCTTCTTCGCCTCCGGGAGAATCGGCGAGCGGCAGCTTCCCAAAGGCGAAGATGCAAGCTGCAGCACACAGGCACAGCGTGGGCAGCCTTCAGACTTAGAGAAAACAGTACTTTACCACTCTCCTGCCTTTTCCATGGTTATTCTATTGGAAAAGAACGAGTTTTGGACAACTACCTTTCATTCTTGCCAAACTCTTTGCAGACCCCCGTGCAAGCTTTAGAACAAGATTTTGGATGTTTTCTTTCCTGGCAGAGTTTCTCCTCGCAAGATATGGTGGAAAAGCTTTTTGCTGAGTGTAGAGCGGCAAGACACGCAGAAGACGCAGATACGCAGCTCTCCGAAGCTAAGTGCCGGTCCCGGGCTTCTTTCGGCACAAACCGCTCTCAGGAGCTCCCTGCGCTCGCCACAATGCTCTGTGTGCGAAGAAGCCGCTTCTTCGCCTCCGGGAGAATCGGCGAGCGGCAGCTTCCCAAAGGCGAAGATGCAAGCTGCAGCACGCAGGCACAGTGTGAGCAGCCTTCAGACTTAGAGAAAACAGTACTTTACCACTCTCCTGCCTTTTCCATGGTTATTCTATTGGAAAAGAACGAGTTTTGGACAACTACCTTTCATTCTTGCCAAACTCTTTGCAGACCCCCGTGCAAGCTTTAGAACAAGATTTTGGATGTTTTCTTCCCTGGCAGAGTTTCTCCTTGCAAGATATGGTGGAAAAGCTTTTTGCTGAGTGTAGAGCGGCAAGACACGCAGAAGACGCAGATACGCAGCTCTCCGAAGCTAAGTGCCGGTCCCGGGCTTCTTTCGGCACAAACCGCTCTCAGGAGCTCCCTGCGCTCGCCACAATGCTCTGTGTGCGAAGAAGCCGCTTCTTCGCCTCCGGGAGAATCGGCGAGCGGCAGCTTCCCAAAGGCGAAGATGCAAGCTGCAGCACACAGGCACAGTGTGGGCAGCCTTCAGACTTAGAGAAAACAGTACTTTACCACTCTCCTGCCTTTTCCATGGTTATTCTATTGGAAAAGAACGAGTTTTGGACAACTACCTTTCATTCTTGCCAAACTCTTTGCAGACCCCCGTGCAAGCTTTAGAACAAGATTTTGGATGTTTTCTTTCCTGGCAGAGTTTCTCCTTGCAAGATATGGTGGAAAAGCTTTTTGCTGAGTGTAGAGCGGCAAGACACGCAGAAGACGCAGATACGCAGCTCTCCGAAGCTAAGTGCCGGTCCAGGGCTTCTTTCGGCACAAACCGCTCTCAGGAGCTCCCTGCGCTCGCCACAATGCTCTGTGTGCGAAGAAGCCGCTTCTTCGCCTCCGGGAGAATCGGCGAGCGGCAGCTTCCCAAAGGCGAAGATGCAAGCTGCAGCACACAGGCACAGTGTGGGCAGCCTTCAGACTTAGAGAAAACAGTACTTTACCACTCTCCTGCCTTTTCCATGGTTATTCTATTGGAAAAGAACGAGTTTTGGACAACTACCTTTCATTCTTGCCAAACTCTTTGCAGACCCCCGTGCAAGCTTTAGAACAAGATTTTGGATGTTTTCTTTCCTGGCAGAGTTTCTCCTTGCAAGATATGCTGGAAAAGCTTTTTGGTGAGTGTAGAGCGGCAAGACACGCAGAAGACGCAGATACGCAGCTCTCCGAAGCTAAGTGCCGGTCCCGGGCTTCTTTCGGCACAAACCGCTCTCAGGAGCTCCCTGCGCTCGCCACAATGCTCTGTGTGCGAAGAAGCCGCTTCTTCGCCTCCGGGAGAATCGGCGAGCGGCAGCTTCCCAAAGGCGAAGATGCAAGCTGCAGCACACAGGCACAGTGTGGGCAGCATTCAGACTTAGAGAAAACAGTACTTTACCACTCTCCTGCCTTTTCCATGGTTATTCTATTGGAAAAGAACGAGTTTTGGACAACTACCTTTCATTCTTGCCAAACTCTTTGCAGACCCCCGTGCAAGCTTTAGAACAAGATTTTGGATGTTTTCTTTCCTGGCAGAGTTTCTCCTTGCAAGATATGGTGGAAAAGCTTTTGGCTGAGTGTAGAGCGGCAAGACACGCAGAAGACGCAGATACGCAGCTCTCCGAAGCTAAGTGCCGGTCCCGGGCTTCTTTCGGCACAAACCGCTCTCAGGAGCTCCCTGCGCTCGCCACAATGCTCTGTGTGCGAAGAAGCCGCTTCTTCGCCTCCGGGAGAATCGGCGAGCGGCAGCTTCCCAAAGGCGAAGATGCAAGCTGCAGCACACAGGCACAGTGTGGGCAGCCTTCAGACTTAGAGAAAACAGTACTTTACCACTCTCCTGCCTTTTCCATGGTTATTCTATTGGAAAAGAACGAGTTTTGGACAACTACCTTTCATTCTTGCCAAACTCTTTGCAGACCCCTGTGCAAGCTTTAGAACAAGATTTTGGATGTTTTCTTTCCTGGCAGAGTTTCTCCTTGCAAGATATGGTGGAAAAGCTTTTGGCTGAGTGTAGAGCGGCAAGACACGCAGAAGACGCAGATACGCAGCTCTCCGAAGCTAAGTGCCGGTCCCGGGCTTCTTTCGGCACAAACCGCTCTCAGGAGCTCCCTGCGCTCGCCACAATGCTCTGTGTGCGAAGAAGCCGCTTCTTCGCCTCCGGGAGAATCGGCGAGCGGCAGCTTCCCAAAGGCGAAGATGCAAGCTGCAGCACACAGGCACAGTGTGGGCAGCCTTCAGACTTAGAGAAAACAGTACTTTACCACTCTCCTGCCTTTTCCATGGTTATTCTATTGGAAAAGAACGAGTTTTGGACAACTACCTTTCATTCTTGCCAAACTCTTTGCACACCCCCGTGCAAGCTTTAGAACAAGATTTTGGATGTTTTCTTCCCTGGCAGAGTTTCTCCTTGCAAGATATGGTGGAAAAGCTTTTTGCTGAGTGTAGAGCGGCAAGACACGCAGAAGACGCAGATACGCAGCTCTCCGAAGCTAAGTGCCGGTCCCGGGCTTCTTTCGGCACAAACCGCTCTCAGGAGCTCCCTGCGCTCGCCACAATGCTCTGTGTGCGAAGAAGCCGCTTCTTCGCCTGCGGGAGAATCGGCGAGCGGCAGCTTCCCAAAGGCGAAGATGCAAGCTGCAGCACACAGGCACAGTGTGGGCAGCCTTCAGACTTAGAGAAAACAGTACTTTACCACTCTCCTGCCTTATCCATGGTTATTCTATTGGAAAAGAACGAGTTTTGGACAACTACCTTTCATTCTTGCCAAACTCTTTGCACACCCCCGTGCAAGCTTTAGAACAAGATTTTGAGTGTTTTCTTCCCTGGCAGAGTTTCTCCTTGCAAGATATGGTGGAAAAGCTTTTTGCTGAGTGTAGAGCGGCAAGACACGCAGAAGACGCAGATACGCAGCTCTCCGAAGCTAAGTGCCGGTCCCGGGCTTCTTTCGGCACAAACCGCTCTCAGGAGCTCCCTGCGCTCGCCACAATGCTCTGTGTGCGAAGAAGCCGCTTCTTCGCCTCCGGGAGAATCGGCGAGCGGCAGCTTCCCAAAGGCGAAGATGCAAGCTGCGGCACACAGGCACAGTGTGGGCAGCCTTCAGACTTAGAGAAAACAGTACTTTACCACTCTCCTGCCTTATCCATGGTTATTCTATTGGAAAAGAACGAGTTTTGGACAACTACCTTTCATTCTTGCCAAACTCTTTGCACACCCCCGTGCAAGCTTTAGAACAAGATTTTGGATGTTTTCTTTCCTGGCAGAGTTTCTCCTTGCAAGATATGGTGGAAAAGCTTTTTGCTGAGTGTAGAGCGGCAAGACACGCAGAAGACGCAGATACGCAGCTCTCCGAAGCTAAGTGCCGGTCCCGGGCTTCTTTCGGCACAAACCGCTCTCAGGAGCTCCCTGCGCTCGCCACAATGCTCTGCGTGCGAAGAAGCCGCTTCTTCGCCTCCGGGAGAATCGGCGAGCGGCAGCTTCCCAAAGGCGAAGATGCAAGCTGCAGCACACAGGCACAGTGTGGGCAGCCTTCAGACTTAGAGAAAACAGTACTTTACCACTCTCCTGCCTTTTCCATGGTTATTCTATTGGAAAAGAACGAGTTTTGGACAACTACCTTTCATTCTTGCCAAACTCTTTGCACACCCCCGTGCAAGCTTTAGAACAAGATTTTGGATGTTTTCTTTCCTGGCAGAGTTTCTCCTTGCAAGATATGGTGGAAAAGCTTTTTGCTGAGTGTAGAGCGGCAAGACAGGCAGAAGACGCAGATACGCAGCTCTCCGAAGCTAAGTGCCGGTCCCGGGCTTCTTTCGGCACAAACCGCTCTCAGGAGCTCCCTGCGCTCGCCACAATGCTCTGTGTGCGAAGAAGCCGCTTCTTCGCCTCCGGGAGAATCGGCGAGCGGCAGCTTCCCAAAGGCGAAGATGCAAGCTGCAGCACACAGGCACAGTGTGGGCAGCCTTCAGACTTAGAGAAAACAGTACTTTACCACTCTCCTGCCTTTTCCATGGTTATTCTATTGGAAAAGAACGAGTTTTGGACAACTACCTTTCATTCTTGCCAAACTCTTTGCAGACCCCCGTGCAAGCTTTAGAACAAGATTTTGGATGTTTTCTTTCCTGGCAGAGTTTCTCCTTGCAAGATATGGTGGAAAAGCTTTTTGCTGAGTGTAGAGCGGCAAGACACGCAGAAGACGCAGATACGCAGCTCTCCGAAGCTAAGTGCCGGTCCCGGGCTTCTTTCGGCACAAACCGCTCTCAGCAGCTCCCTGAGCTCGCCACAATGCTCTGTGTGCGAAGAAGCCGCTTCTTCGCCTCCGGGAGAATCGGCGAGCGGCAGCTTCCCAAAGGCGAAGATGCAAGCTGCAGCACACAGGCACAGTGTGGGCAGCCTTCAGACTTAGAGAAAACAGTACTTTACCACTCTCCTGCCTTTTCCATGGTTATTCTATTGGAAAAGAACGAGTTTTGGACAACTACCTTTCATTCTTGCCAAACTCTTTGCAGACCCCCGTGCAAGCTTTAGAACAAGATTTTGGATGTTTTCTTTCCTGGCAGAGTTTCTCCTTGCAAGATATGGTGGAAAAGCTTTTTGCTGAGTGTAGAGCGGCAAGACACGCAGAAGACGCAGATACGCAGCTCTCCGAAGCTAAGTGCCGGTCCCGGGCTTCTTTCGGCACAAACCGCTCTCAGGAGCTCCCTGCGCTCGCCACAATGCTCTGTGTGCGAAGAAGCCGCTTCTTCGCCTCCGGGAGAGTCGGCGAGCGGCAGCTTCCCAAAGGCGAAGATGCAAGCTGCGGCACACAGGCACAGTGTGGGCAGCCTTCAGACTTAGAGAAAACATTACTTTACCACTCTCCTGCCTTTTCCATGGTTATTCTATTGGAAAAGAACGAGTTTTGGACAACTACCTTTCATTCTTGCCAAACTCTTTGCAGACCCCCGTGCAAGCTTTAGAACAAGATTTTGGATGTTTTCTTCCCTGGCAGAGTTTCTCCTTGCAAGATATGGTGGAAAAGCTTTTTGCTGAGTGTAGAGCGGCAAGACACGCAGAAGACGCAGATACGCAGCTCTCCGAAGCTAAGTGCCGGTCCCGGGCTTCTTTCGGCACAAACCGCTCTCAGGAGCTCCCTGCGCTCGCCACAATGCTCTGTGTGCGAAGAAGCCGCTTCTTCGCCTCCGGGAGAATCGGCGAGCGGCAGCTTCCCAAAGGCGAAGATGCAAGCTGCAGCACACAGGCACAGTGTGGGCAGCCTTCAGACTTAGAGAAAACAGTACTTTACCACTCTCCTGCCTTTTCCATGGTTATTCTATTGGAAAAGAACGAGTTTTGGACAACTACCTTTCATTCTTGCCAAACTCTTTGCAGACCCCCGTGCAAGCTTTAGAACAAGATTTTGGATGTTTTCTTTCCTGGCAGAGTTTCTCCTTGCAAGATATGGTGGAAAAGCTTTTTGCTGAGTGTAGAGCGGCAAGACACGCAGAAGACGCAGATACGCAGCTCTCCGAAGCTAAGTGCCGGTCCCGGGCTTCTTTCGGCACAAACCGCTCTCAGGAGCTCCCTGCGCTCGCCACAATGCTCTGTGTGCGAAGAAGCCGCTTCTTCGCCTGCGGGAGAATCGGCGAGCGGCAGCTTCCCAAAGGCGAAGATGCAAGCTGCAGCACACAGGCACAGTGTGGGCAGCCTTCAGACTTAGAGAAAACAGTACTTTACCACTCTCCTGCCTTTTCCATGGTTATTCTATTGGAAAAGAACGAGTTTTGGACAACTACCTTTCATTCTTGCCAAACTCTTTGCAGACCCCCGTGCAAGCTTTAGAACAAGATTTTGGATGTTTTCTTTCCTGGCAGAGTTTCTCCTTGCAAGATATGGTGGAAAAGCTTTTGGCTGAGTGTAGAGCGGCAAGACACGCAGAAGACGCAGATACGCAGCTCTCCGAAGCTAAGTGCCGGTCCCGGGCTTCTTTCGGCACAAACCGCTCTCAGGAGCTCCCTGCGCTCGCCACAATGCTCTGTGTGCGAAGAAGCCGCTTCTTCGCCTCCGGGAGAATCGGCGAGCGGCAGCTTCCCAAAGGCGAAGATGCAAGCTGCGGCACACAGGCACAGTGTGGGCAGCCTTCAGACTTAGAGAAAACAGTACTTTACCACTCTCCTGCCTTTTCCATGGTTATTCTATTGGAAAAGAACGAGTTTTGGACAACTACCTTTCATTCTTGCCAAACTCTTTGCAGACCCCCGTGCAAGCTTTAGAACAAGATTTTGGATGTTTTCTTTCCTGGCAGAGTTTCTCCTTGCAAGATATGGTGGAAAAGCTTTTTGCTGAGTGTAGAGCGGCAAGACACGCAGAAGACGCAGATACGCAGCTCTCCGAAGCTAAGTGCCGGTCCCGGGCTTCTTTCGGCACAAACCGCTCTCAGCAGCTCCCTGAGCTCGCCACAATGCTCTGTGTGCGAAGAAGCCGCTTCTTCGCCTCCGGGAGAATCGGCGAGCGGCAGCTTCCCAAAGGCGAAGATGCAAGCTGCAGCACACAGGCACAGTGTGGGCAGCCTTCAGACTTAGAGAAAACAGTACTTTACCACTCTCCTGCCTTTTCCATGGTTATTCTATTGGAAAAGAACGAGTTTTGGACAACTACCTTTCATTCTTGCCAAACTCTTTGCAGACCCCCGTGCAAGCTTTAGAACAAGATTTTGGATGTTTTCTTTCCTGGCAGAGTTTCTCCTTGCAAGATATGGTGGAAAAGCTTTTTGCTGAGTGTAGAGCGGCAAGACACGCAGAAGACGCAGATACGCAGCTCTCCGAAGCTAAGTGCCGGTCCCGGGCTTCTTTCGGCACAAACCGCTCTCAGGAGCTCCCTGCGCTCGCCACAATGCTCTGTGTGCGAAGAAGCCGCTTCTTCGCCTGCGGGAGAGTCGGCGAGCGGCAGCTTCCCAAAGGTGAAGATGCAAGCTGCGGCACACAGGCACAGTGTGGGCAGCCTTCAGACTTAGAGAAAACATTACTTTACCACTCTCCTGCCTTTTCCATGGTTATTCTATTGGAAAAGAACGAGTTTTGGACAACTACCTTTCATTCTTGCCAAACTCTTTGCAGACCCCCGTGCAAGCTTTAGAACAAGATTTTGGATGTTTTCTTCCCTGGCAGAGTTTCTCCTTGCAAGATATGGTGGAAAAGCTTTTTGCTGAGTGTAGAGCGGCAAGACACGCAGAAGACGCAGATACGCAGCTCTCCGAAGCTAAGTGCCGGTCCCGGGCTTCTTTCGGCACAAACCGCTCTCAGGAGCTCCCTGCGCTCGCCACAATGCTCTGTGTGCGAAGAAGCCGCTTCTTCGCCTGCGGGAGAATCGGCGAGCGGCAGCTTCCCAAAGGCGAAGATGCAAGCTGCAGCACACAGGCACAGTGTGGGCAGCCTTCAGACTTAGAGAAAACAGTACTTTACCACTCTCCTGCCTTTTCCATGGTTATTCTATTGGAAAAGAACGAGTTTTGGACAACTACCTTTCATTCTTGCCAAACTCTTTGCAGACCCCCGTGCAAGCTTTAGAACAAGATTTTGGATGTTTTCTTTCCTGGCAGAGTTTCTCCTTGCAAGATATGGTGGAAAAGCTTTTGGCTGAGTGTAGAGCGGCAAGACACGCAGAAGACGCAGATACGCAGCTCTCCGAAGCTAAGTGCCGGTCCCGGGCTTCTTTCGGCACAAACCGCTCTCAGGAGCTCCCTGCGCTCGCCACAATGCTCTGTGTGCGAAGAAGCCGCTTCTTCGCCTCCGGGAGAATCGGCGAGCGGCAGCTTCCCAAAGGCGAAGATGCAAGCTGCGGCACACAGGCACAGTGTGGGCAGCCTTCAGACTTAGAGAAAACAGTACTTTACCACTCTCCTGCCTTTTCCATGGTTATTCTATTGGAAAAGAACGAGTTTTGGACAACTACCTTTCATTCTTGCCAAACTCTTTGCAGACCCCCGTGCAAGCTTTAGAACAAGATTTTGGATGTTTTCTTTCCTGGCAGAGTTTCTCCTTGCAAGATATGGTGGAAAAGCTTTTTGCTGAGTGTAGAGCGGCAAGACACGCAGAAGACGCAGATACGCAGCTCTCCGAAGCTAAGTGCCGGTCCCGGGCTCTTTCGGCACAAACCGCTCTCAGCAGCTCCCTGAGCTCGCCACAATGCTCTGTGTGCGAAGAAGCCGCTTCTTCGCCTCCGGGAGAATCGGCGAGCGGCAGCTTCCCAAAGGCGAAGATGCAAGCTGCAGCACACAGGCACAGTGTGGGCAGCCTTCAGACTTAGAGAAAACAGTACTTTACCACTCTCCTGCCTTTTCCATGGTTATTCTATTGGAAAAGAACGAGTTTTGGACAACTACCTTTCATTCTTGCCAAACTCTTTGCAGACCCCCGTGCAAGCTTTAGAACAAGATTTTGGATGTTTTCTTTCCTGGCAGAGTTTCTCCTTGCAAGATATGGTGGAAAAGCTTTTTGCTGAGTGTAGAGCGGCAAGACACGCAGAAGACGCAGATACGCAGCTCTCCGAAGCTAAGTGCCGGTCCCGGGCTTCTTTCGGCACAAACCGCTCTCAGGAGCTCCCTGCGCTCGCCACAATGCTCTGTGTGCGAAGAAGCCGCTTCTTCGCCTGCGGGAGAGTCGGCGAGCGGCAGCTTCCCAAAGGCGAAGATGCAAGCTGCGGCACACAGGCACAGTGTGGGCAGCCTTCAGACTTAGAGAAAACATTACTTTACCACTCTCCTGCCTTTTCCATGGTTATTCTATTGGAAAAGAACGAGTTTTGGACAACTACCTTTCATTCTTGCCAAACTCTTTGCAGACCCCCGTGCAAGCTTTAGAACAAGATTTTGGATGTTTTCTTCCCTGGCAGAGTTTCTCCTTGCAAGATATGGTGGAAAAGCTTTTTGCTGAGTGTAGAGCGGCAAGACACGCAGAAGACGCAGATACGCAGCTCTCCGAAGCTAAGTGCCGGTCCCGGGCTTCTTTCGGCACAAACCGCTCTCAGGAGCTCCCTGCGCTCGCCACAATGCTCTGTGTGCGAAGAAGCCGCTTCTTCGCCTCCGGGAGAATCGGCGAGCGGCAGCTTCCCAAAGGCGAAGATGCAAGCTGCAGCACACAGGCACAGTGTGGGCAGCCTTCAGACTTAGAGAAAACAGTACTTTACCACTCTCCTGCCTTTTCCATGGTTATTCTATTGGAAAAGAACGAGTTTTGGACAACTACCTTTCATTCTTGCCAAACTCTTTGCAGACCCCCGTGCAAGCTTTAGAACAAGATTTTGGATGTTTTCTTTCCTGGCAGAGTTTCTCCTTGCAAGATATGGTGGAAAAGCTTTTTGCTGAGTGTAGAGCGGCAAGACACGCAGAAGACGCAGATACGCAGCTCTCCGAAGCTAAGTGCCGGTCCCGGGCTTCTTTCGGCACAAACCGCTCTCAGGAGCTCCCTGCGCTCGCCACAATGCTCTGTGTGCGAAGAAGCCGCTTCTTCGCCTGCGGGAGAATCGGCGAGCGGCAGCTTCCCAAAGGCGAAGATGCAAGCTGCAGCACACAGGCACAGTGTGGGCAGCCTTCAGACTTAGAGAAAACAGTACTTTACCACTCTCCTGCCTTTTCCATGGTTATTCTATTGGAAAAGAACGAGTTTTGGACAACTACCTTTCATTCTTGCCAAACTCTTTGCAGACCCCCGTGCAAGCTTTAGAACAAGATTTTGGATGTTTTCTTTCCTGGCAGAGTTTCTCCTTGCAAGATATGGTGGAAAAGCTTTTTGCTGAGTGTAGAGCGGCAAGACACGCAGAAGACGCAGATACGCAGCTCTCCGAAGCTAAGTGCCGGTCCCGGGCTTCTTTCGGCACAAACCGCTCTCAGGAGCTCCCTGCGCTCGCCACAATGCTCTGTGTGCGAAGAAGCCGCTTCTTCGCCTCCGGGAGAATCGGCGAGCGGCAGCTTCCCAAAGGCGAAGATGCAAGCTGCAGCACACAGGCACAGTGTGGGCAGCATTCAGACTTAGAGAAAACAGTACTTTACCACTCTCCTGCCTTTTCCATGGTTATTCTATTGGAAAAGAACGAGTTTTGGACAACTACCTTTCATTCTTGCCAAACTCTTTGCAGACCCCCGTGCAAGCTTTAGAACAAGATTTTGGATGTTTTCTTTCCTGGCAGAGTTTCTCCTTGCAAGATATGGTGGAAAAGCTTTTGGCTGAGTGTAGAGCGGCAAGACACGCAGAAGACGCAGATACGCAGCTCTCCGAAGCTAAGTGCCGGTCCCGGGCTTCTTTCGGCACAAACCGCTCTCAGGAGCTCCCTGCGCTCGCCACAATGCTCTGTGTGCGAAGAAGCCGCTTCTTCGCCTCCGGGAGAATCGGCGAGCGGCAGCTTCCCAAAGGCGAAGATGCAAGCTGCAGCACACAGGCACAGTGTGGGCAGCCTTCAGACTTAGAGAAAACAGTACTTTACCACTCTCCTGCCTTTTCCATGGTTATTCTATTGGAAAAGAACGAGTTTTGGACAACTACCTTTCATTCTTGCCAAACTCTTTGCACACCCCCGTGCAAGCTTTAGAACAAGATTTTGGATGTTTTCTTCCCTGGCAGAGTTTCTCCTTGCAAGATATGGTGGAAAAGCTTTTTGCTGAGTGTAGAGCGGCAAGACACGCAGAAGACGCAGATACGCAGCTCTCCGAAGCTAAGTGCCGGTCCCGGGCTTCTTTCGGCACAAACCGCTCTCAGCAGCTCCCTGCGCTCGCCACAATGCTCTGTGTGCGAAGAAGCCGCTTCTTCGCCTGCGGGAGAATCGGCGAGCGGCAGCTTCCCAAAGGCGAAGATGCAAGCTGCAGCACACAGGCACAGTGTGGGCAGCCTTCAGACTTAGAGAAAACAGTACTTTACCACTCTCCTGCCTTATCCATGGTTATTCTATTGGAAAAGAACGAGTTTTGGACAACTACCTTTCATTCTTGCCAAACTCTTTGCACACCCCCGTGCAAGCTTTAGAACAAGATTTTGAGTGTTTTCTTCCCTGGCAGAGTTTCTCCTTGCAAGATATGCTGGAAAAGCTTTTTGCTGAGTGTAGAGCGGCAAGACACGCAGAAGACGCAGATACGCAGCTCTCCGAAGCTAAGTGCCGGTCCCGGGCTTCTTTCGGCACAAACCGCTCTCAGGAGCTCCCTGCGCTCGCCACAATGCTCTGTGTGCGAAGAAGCCGCTTCTTCGCCTGCGGGAGAATCGGCGAGCGGCAGCTTCCCAAAGGCGAAGATGCAAGCTGCGGCAAACAGGCACAGTGTGGGCAGCCTTCAGACTTAGAGAAAACAGTACTTTACCACTCTCCTGCCTTTTCCATGGTTATTCTATTGGAAAAGAACGAGTTTTGGACAACTACCTTTCATTCTTGCCAAACTCTTTGCACACCCCCGTGCAAGCTTTAGAACAAGATTTTGGATGTTTTCTTCCCTGGCAGAGTTTCTCCTTGCAAGATATGCTGGAAAAGCTTTTTGCTGAGTGTAGAGCGGCAAGACACGCAGAAGACACAGATACGCAGCTCTCCGAAGCTAAGTGCCGGTCCCGGGCTTCTTTCGGCACAAACCGCTCTCAGGAGCTCCCTGCGCTCGCCACAATGCTCTGTGTGCGAAGAAGCCGCTTCTTCGCCTCCGGGAGAATCGGCGAGCGGCAGCTTCCCAAAGGCGAAGATGCAAGCTGCGGCACACAGGCACAGTGTGGGCAGCCTTCAGACTTAGAGAAAACAGTACTTTACCACTCTCCTGCCTTATCCATGGTTATTCTATTGGAAAAGAACGAGTTTTGGACAACTACCTTTCATTCTTGCCAAACTCTTTGCAGACCCCCGTGCAAGCTTTAGAACAAGATTTTGGATGTTTTCTTTCCTGGCAGAGTTTCTCCTTGCAAGATATGGTGGAAAAGCTTTTTGCTGAGTGTAGAGCGGCAAGACACGCAGAAGACGCAGATACGCAGCTCTCCGAAGCTAAGTGCCGGTCCCGGGCTTCTTTCGGCACAAACCGCTCTCAGGAGCTCCCTGCGCTCGCCACAATGCTCTGTGTGCGAAGAAGCCGCTTCTTCGCCTCCGGGAGAATCGGCGAGTGGCAGCTTCCCAAAGGCGAAGATGCAAGCTGCGGCACACAGGCACAGTGTGGGCAGCCTTCAGACTTAGAGAAAACAGTACTTTACCACTCTCCTGCCTTTTCCATGGTTATTCTATTGGAAAAGAACGAGTTTTGGACAACTACCTTTCATTCTTGCCAAACTCTTTGCAGACCCCCGTGCAAGCTTTAGAACAAGATTTTGGATGTTTTCTTTCCTGGCAGAGTTTCTCCTTGCAAGATATGGTGGAAAAGCTTTTGGCTGAGTGTAGAGCGGCAAGACACGCAGAAGATGCAGATACGCAGCTCTCCGAAGCTAAGTGCCGGTCCCGGGCTTCTTTCGGCACAAACCGCTCTCAGGAGCTCCCTGCGCTCGCCACAATGCTCTGTGTGCGAAGAAGCCACTTCTTCGCCTCCGGGGAGAATCGGCGAGCGGCAGCTTCCCAAAGGCGAAGATGCAAGCTGCAGCACACAGGCACAGTGTGGGCAGCCTTCAGACTTAGAGAAAACAGTACTTTACCACTCTCCTGCCTTTTCCATGGTTATTCTATTGGAAAAGAACGAGTTTTGGACAACTACCTTTCATTCTTGCCAAACTCTTTGCAGACCTCCGTGCAAGCTTTAGAACAAGATTTTGGATGTTTTCTTTCCTGGCAGAGTTTCTCCTTGCAAGATATGCTGGAAAAGCTTTTTGCTGAGTGTAGAGCGGCAAGACACGCAGAAGACGCAGATACGCAGCTCTCCGAAGCTAAGTGCCGGTCCCGGGCTTCTTTCGGCACAAACCGCTCTCAGGAGCTCCCTGCGCTCGCCACAATGCTCTGTGTGCGAAGAAGCCGCTTCTTCGCCTCCGGGAGAATCGGCGAGCGGCAGCTTCCCAAAGGCGAAGATGCAAGCTGCAGCACACAGGCACAGTGTGGGCAGCCTTCAGACTTAGAGAAAACAGTACTTTACCACTCTCCTGCCTTTTCCATGGTTATTCTATTGGAAAAGAACGAGTTTTGGACAACTACCTTTCATTCTTGCCAAACTCTTTGCAGACCCCCGTGCAAGCTTTAGAACAAGATTTTGGATGTTTTCTTTCCTGGCAGAGTTTCTCCTTGCAAGATATGCTGGAAAAGCTTTTTGCTGAGTGTAGAGCGGCAAGACACGCAGAAGACGCAGATACGCAGCTCTCCGAAGCTAAGTGCCGGTCCCGGGCTTCTTTCGGCACAAACCGCTCTCAGGAGCTCCCTGCGCTCGCCACAATGCTCTGTGTGCGAAGAAGCCACTTCTTCGCCTCCGGGAGAATCGGCGAGCGGCAGCTTCCCAAAGGCGAAGATGCAAGCTGCAGCACACAGGCACAGTGTGGGCAGCCTTCAGACTTAGAGAAAACAGTACTTTACCACTCTCCTGCCTTTTCCATGGTTATTCTATTGGAAAAGAACGAGTTTTGGACAACTACCTTTCATTCTTGCCAAACTCTTTGCAGACCCCCGTGCAAGCTTTAGAACAAGATTTTGGATGTTTTCTTCCCTGGCAGAGTTTCTCCTTGCAAGATATGCTGGAAAAGCTTTTTGCTGAGTGTAGAGCGGCAAGACACGCAGAAGACACAGATACGCAGCTCTCCGAAGCTAAGTGCCGGTCCCGGGCTTCTTTCGGCACAAACCGCTCTCAGGAGCTCCCTGCGCTCGCCACAATGCTCTGTGTGCGAAGAAGCCGCTTCTTCGCCTCCGGGAGAATCGGCGAGCGGCAGCTTCCCAAAGGCGAAGATGCAAGCTGCGGCACACAGGCACAGTGTGGGCAGCCTTCAGACTTAGAGAAAACAGTACTTTACCACTCTCCTGCCTTTTCCATGGTTATTCTATTGGAAAAGAACGAGTTTTGGACAACTACCTTTCATTCTTGCCAAACTCTTTGCAGACCCCCGTGCAAGCTTTAGAACAAGATTTTGGATGTTTTCTTTCCTGGCAGAGTTTCTCCTTGCAAGATATGGTGGAAAAGCTTTTTGCTGAGTGTAGAGCGGCAAGACACGCAGAAGACGCAGATACGCAGCTCTCCGAAGCTAAGTGCCGGTCCCGGGCTTCTTTCGGCACAACCGCTCTCAGGAGCTCCCTGAGCTCGCCACAATGCTCTGTGTGCGAAGAAGCCGCTTCTTCGCCTCCGGGAGAATCGGCGAGCGGCAGCTTCCCAAAGGCGAAGATGCAAGCTGCAGCACACAGGCACAGTGTGGGCAGCCTTCAGACTTAGAGAAAACAGTACTTTACCACTCTCCTGCCTTTTCCATGGTTATTCTATTGGAAAAGAACGAGTTTTGGACAACTACCTTTCATTCTTGCCAAACTCTTTGCAGACCCCCGTGCAAGCTTTAGAACAAGATTTTGGATGTTTTCTTTCCTGGCAGAGTTTCTCCTTGCAAGATATGCTGGAAAAGCTTTTTGCTGAGTGTAGAGCGGCAAGACACGCAGAAGACGCAGATACGCAGCTCTCCGAAGCTAAGTGCCGGTCCCGGGCTTCTTTCGGCACAAACCGCTCTCAGGAGCTCCCTGCGCTCGCCACAATGCTCTGTGTGCGAAGAAGCCGCTTCTTCGCCTCCGGGAGAGTCGGCGAGCTGCAGCTTCCCAAAGGCGAAGATGCAAGCTGCGGCACACAGGCACAGTGTGGGCAGCCTTCAGACTTAGAGAAAACATTACTTTACCACTCTCCTGCCTTTTCCATGGTTATTCTATTGGAAAAGAACGAGTTTTGGACAACTACCTTTCATTCCTGCCAAACTATTTGCAGACCCCCGTGCAAGCTTTAGAACAAGATTTTGGATGTTTTCTTCCCTGGCAGAGTTTCTCCTTGCAAGATATGGTGGAAAAGCTTTTTGCTGAGTGTAGAGCGGCAAGACACGCAGAAGACGCAGATACGCAGCTCTCCGAAGCTAAGTGCCGGTCCCGGGCTTCTTTCGGCACAAACCGCTCTCAGGAGCTCCCTGCGCTCGCCACAATGCTCTGTGTGCGAAGAAGCCGCTTCTTCGCCTCCGGGAGAATCGGCGAGCGGCAGCTTCCCAAAGGCGAAGATGCAAGCTGCAGCACACAGGCACAGTGTGGGCAGCCTTCAGACTTAGAGAAAACAGTACTTTACCACTCTCCTGCCTTTTCCATGGTTATTCTATTGGAAAAGAACGAGTTTTGGACAACTACCTTTCATTCTTGCCAAACTCTTTGCAGACCCCCGTGCAAGCTTTAGAACAAGATTTTGGATGTTTTCTTTCCTGGCAGAGTTTCTCCTTGCAAGATATGCTGGAAAAGCTTTTTGCTGAGTGTAGAGCGGCAAGACACGCAGAAGACGCAGATACGCAGCTCTCCGAAGCTAAGTGCCGGTCCCGGGCTTCTTTCGGCACAAACCGCTCTCAGGAGCTCCCTGCGCTCGCCACAATGCTCTGTGTGCGAAGAAGCCGCTTCTTCGCCTCCGGGAGAATCGGCGAGCGGCAGCTTCCCAAAGGCGAAGATGCAAGCTGCAGCACACAGGCACAGTGTGGGCAGCCTTCAGACTTAGAGAAAACAGTACTTTACCACTCTCCTGCCTTTTCCATGGTTATTCTATTGGAAAAGAACGAGTTTTGGACAACTACCTTTCATTCTTGCCAAACTCTTTGCAGACCCCCGTGCAAGCTTTAGAACAAGATTTTGGATGTTTTCTTTCCTGGCAGAGTTTCTCCTTGCAAGATATGGTGGAAAAGCTTTTTGCTGAGTGTAGAGCGGCAAGACACGCAGAAGACGCAGATACGCAGCTCTCCGAAGCTAAGTGCCGGTCCCGGGCTTCTTTCGGCACAAACCGCTCTCAGGAGCTCCCTGCGCTCGCCACAATGCTCTGTGTGCGAAGAAGCTGCTTCTTCGCCTCCGGGAGAATCGGCGAGCGGCAGCTTCCCAAAGGCGAAGATGCAAGCTGCAGCACACAGGCACAGTGTGGGCAGCATTCAGACTTAGAGAAAACAGTACTTTACCACTCTCCTGCCTTTTCCATGGTTATTCTATTGGAAAAGAACGAGTTTTGGACAACTACCTTTCATTCTTGCCAAACTCTTTGCAGACCCCCGTGCAAGCTTTAGAACAAGATTTTGGATGTTTTCTTTCCTGGCAGAGTTTCTCCTTGCAAGATATGGTGGAAAAGCTTTTTGCTGAGTGTAGAGCGGCAAGACACGCAGAAGACGCAGATACGCAGCTCTCCGAAGCTAAGTGCCGGTCCCGGGCTTCTTTCGGCACAAACCGCTCTCAGGAGCTCCCTGCGCTCGCCACAATGCTCTGTGTGCGAAGAAGCCGCTTCTTCGCCTGCGGGAGAATCGGCGAGCGGCAGCTTCCCAAAGGCGAAGATGCAAGCTGCGGCAAACAGGCACAGTGTGGGCAGCCTTCAGACTTAGAGAAAACAGTACTTTACCACTCTCCTGCCTTTTCCATGGTTATTCTATTGGAAAAGAACGAGTTTTGGACAACTACCTTTCATTCTTGCCAAACTCTTTGCACACCCCCGTGCAAGCTTTAGAACAAGATTTTGGATGTTTTCTTCCCTGGCAGAGTTTCTCCTTGCAAGATATGCTGGAAAAGCTTTTTGCTGAGTGTAGAGCGGCAAGACACGCAGAAGACACAGATACGCAGCTCTCCGAAGCTAAGTGCCGGTCCCGGGCTTCTTTCGGCACAAACCGCTCTCAGGAGCTCCCTGCGCTCGCCACAATGCTCTGTGTGCGAAGAAGCCGCTTCTTCGCCTCCGGGAGAATCGGCGAGCGGCAGCTTCCCAAAGGCGAAGATGCAAGCTGCGGCACACAGGCACAGTGTGGGCAGCCTTCAGACTTCGAGAAAACAGTACTTTACCACTCTCCTGCCTTATCCATGGTTATTCTATTGGAAAAGAACGAGTTTTGGACAACTACCTTTCATTCTTGCCAAACTCTTTGCAGACCCCCGTGCAAGCTTTAGAACAAGATTTTGGATGTTTTCTTTCCTGGCAGAGTTTCTCCTTGCAAGATATGGTGGAAAAGCTTTTTGCTGAGTGTAGAGCGGCAAGACACGCAGAAGACGCAGATACGCAGCTCTCCGAAGCTAAGTGCCGGTCCCGGGCTTCTTTCGGCACAAACCGCTCTCAGGAGCTCCCTGCGCTCGCCACAATGCTCTGTGTGCGAAGAAGCCGCTTCTTCGCCTCCGGGAGAATCGGCGAGTGGCAGCTTCCCAAAGGCGAAGATGCAAGCTGCGGCACACAGGCACAGTGTGGGCAGCCTTCAGACTTAGAGAAAACAGTACTTTACCACTCTCCTGCCTTTTCCATGGTTATTCTATTGGAAAAGAACGAGTTTTGGACAACTACCTTTCATTCTTGCCAAACTCTTTGCAGACCCCCGTGCAAGCTTTAGAACAAGATTTTGGATGTTTTCTTTCCTGGCAGAGTTTCTCCTTGCAAGATATGGTGGAAAAGCTTTTGGCTGAGTGTAGAGCGGCAAGACACGCAGAAGACGCAGATACGCAGCTCTCCGAAGCTAAGTGCCGGTCCCGGGCTTCTTTCGGCACAAACCGCTCTCAGGAGCTCCCTGCGCTCGCCACAATGCTCTGTGTGCGAAGAAGCCACTTCTTCGCCTCCGGGAGAATCGGCGAGCGGCAGCTTCCCAAAGGCGAAGATGCAAGCTGCAGCACACAGGCACAGTGTGGGCAGCCTTCAGACTTAGAGAAAACAGTACTTTACCACTCTCCTGCCTTTTCCATGGTTATTCTATTGGAAAAGAACGAGTTTTGGACAACTACCTTTCATTCTTGCCAAACTCTTTGCAGACCTCCGTGCAAGCTTTAGAACAAGATTTTGGATGTTTTCTTTCCTGGCAGAGTTTCTCCTTGCAAGATATGCTGGAAAAGCTTTTTGCTGAGTGTAGAGCGGCAAGACACGCAGAAGACGCAGATACGCAGCTCTCCGAAGCTAAGTGCCGGTCCCGGGCTTCTTTCGGCACAAACCGCTCTCAGGAGCTCCCTGCGCTCGCCACAATGCTCTGTGTGCGAAGAAGCCGCTTCTTCGCCTCCGGGAGAATCGGCGAGCGGCAGCTTCCCAAAGGCGAAGATGCAAGCTGCAGCACACAGGCACAGTGTGGGCAGCCTTCAGACTTAGAGAAAACAGTACTTTACCACTCTCCTGCCTTTTCCATGGTTATTCTATTGGAAAAGAACGAGTTTTGGACAACTACCTTTCATTCTTGCCAAACTCTTTGCAGACCCCCGTGCAAGCTTTAGAACAAGATTTTGGATGTTTTCTTTCCTGGCAGAGTTTCTCCTTGCAAGATATGCTGGAAAAGCTTTTTGCTGAGTGTAGAGCGGCAAGACACGCAGAAGACGCAGATACGCAGCTCTCCGAAGCTAAGTGCCGGTCCCGGGCTTCTTTCGGCACAAACCGCTCTCAGGAGCTCCCTGCGCTCGCCACAATGCTCTGTGTGCGAAGAAGCCACTTCTTCGCCTCCGGGAGAATCGGCGAGCGGCAGCTTCCCAAAGGCGAAGATGCAAGCTGCAGCACACAGGCACAGTGTGGGCAGCCTTCAGACTTAAAGAAAACAGTACTTTACCACTCTCCTGCCTTTTCCATGGTTATTCTATTGGAAAAGAACGAGTTTTGGACAACTACCTTTCATTCTTGCCAAACTCTTTGCAGACCCCCGTGCAAGCTTTAGAACAAGATTTTGGATGTTTTCTTCCCTGGCAGAGTTTCTCCTTGCAAGATATGCTGGAAAAGCTTTTTGCTGAGTGTAGAGCGGCAAGACACGCAGAAGACACAGATACGCAGCTCTCCGAAGCTAAGTGCCGGTCCCGGGCTTCTTTCGGCACAAACCGCTCTCAGGAGCTCCCTGCGCTCGCCACAATGCTCTGTGTGCGAAGAAGCCGCTTCTTCGCCTCCGGGAGAATCGGCGAGCGGCAGCTTCCCAAAGGCGAAGATGCAAGCTGCGGCACACAGGCACAGTGTGGGCAGCCTTCAGACTTAGAGAAAACAGTACTTTACCACTCTCCTGCCTTTTCCATGGTTATTCTATTGGAAAAGAACGAGTTTTGGACAACTACCTTTCATTCTTGCCAAACTCTTTGCAGACCCCCGTGCAAGCTTTAGAACAAGATTTTGGATGTTTTCTTTCCTGGCAGAGTTTCTCCTTGCAAGATATGGTGGAAAAGCTTTTTGCTGAGTGTAGAGCGGCAAGACACGCAGAAGACGCAGATACGCAGCTCTCCGAAGCTAAGTGCCGGTCCCGGGCTTCTTTCGGCACAAACCGCTCTCAGGAGCTCCCTGAGCTCGCCACAATGCTCTGTGTGCGAAGAAGCCGCTTCTTCGCCTCCGGGAGAATCGGCGAGCGGCAGCTTCCCAAAGGCGAAGATGCAAGCTGCAGCACACAGGCACAGTGTGGGCAGCCTTCAGACTTAGAGAAAACAGTACTTTACCACTCTCCTGCCTTTTCCATGGTTATTCTATTGGAAAAGAACGAGTTTTGGACAACTACCTTTCATTCTTGCCAAACTCTTTGCAGACCCCCGTGCAAGCTTTAGAACAAGATTTTGGATGTTTTCTTTCCTGGCAGAGTTTCTCCTTGCAAGATATGCTGGAAAAGCTTTTTGCTGAGTGTAGAGCGGCAAGACACGCAGAAGACGCAGATACGCAGCTCTCCGAAGCTAAGTGCCGGTCCCGGGCTTCTTTCGGCACAAACCGCTCTCAGGAGCTCCCTGCGCTCGCCACAATGCTCTGTGTGCGAAGAAGCCGCTTCTTCGCCTCCGGGAGAGTCGGCGAGCTGCAGCTTCCCAAAGGCGAAGATGCAAGCTGCGGCACACAGGCACAGTGTGGGCAGCCTTCAGACTTAGAGAAAACATTACTTTACCACTCTCCTGCCTTTTCCATGGTTATTCTATTGGAAAAGAACGAGTTTTGGACAACTACCTTTCATTCCTGCCAAACTCTTTGCAGACCCCCGTGCAAGCTTTAGAACAAGATTTTGGATGTTTTCTTCCCTGGCAGAGTTTCTCCTTGCAAGATATGGTGGAAAAGCTTTTTGCTGAGTGTAGAGCGGCAAGACACGCAGAAGACGCAGATACGCAGCTCTCCGAAGCTAAGTGCCGGTCCCGGGCTTCTTTCGGCACAAACCGCTCTCAGGAGCTCCCTGCGCTCGCCACAATGCTCTGTGTGCGAAGAAGCCGCTTCTTCGCCTCCGGGAGAATCGGCGAGCGGCAGCTTCCCAAAGGCGAAGATGCAAGCTGCAGCACACAGGCACAGTGTGGGCAGCCTTCAGACTTAGAGAAAACAGTACTTTACCACTCTCCTGCCTTTTCCATGGTTATTCTATTGGAAAAGAACGAGTTTTGGACAACTACCTTTCATTCTTGCCAAACTCTTTGCAGACCCCCGTGCAAGCTTTAGAACAAGATTTTGGATGTTTTCTTTCCTGGCAGAGTTTCTCCTTGCAAGATATGCTGGAAAAGCTTTTTGCTGAGTGTAGAGCGGCAAGACACGCAGAAGACGCAGATACGCAGCTCTCCGAAGCTAAGTGCCGGTCCCGGGCTTCTTTCGGCACAAACCGCTCTCAGGAGCTCCCTGCGCTCGCCACAATGCTCTGTGTGCGAAGAAGCCGCTTCTTCGCCTGCGGGAGAATCGGCGAGCGGCAGCTTCCCAAAGGCGAAGATGCAAGCTGCAGCACACAGGCACAGTGTGGGCAGCCTTCAGACTTAGAGAAAACAGTACTTTACCACTCTCCTGCCTTTTCCATGGTTATTCTATTGGAAAAGAACGAGTTTTGGACAACTACCTTTCATTCTTGCCAAACTCTTTGCAGACCCCCGTGCAAGCTTTAGAACAAGATTTTGGATGTTTTCTTTCCTGGCAGAGTTTCTCCTTGCAAGATATGGTGGAAAAGCTTTTGGCTGAGTGTAGAGCGGCAAGACACGCAGAAGACGCAGATACGCAGCTCTCCGAAGCTAAGTGCCGGTCCCGGGCTTCTTTCGGCACAAACCGCTCTCAGGAGCTCCCTGCGCTCGCCACAATGCTCTGTGTGCGAAGAAGCTGCTTCTTCGCCTCCGGGAGAATCGGCGAGCGGCAGCTTCCCAAAGGCGAAGATGCAAGCTGCAGCACACAGGCACAGTGTGGGCAGCATTCAGACTTAGAGAAAACAGTACTTTACCACTCTCCTGCCTTTTCCATGGTTATTCTATTGGAAAAGAACGAGTTTTGGACAACTACCTTTCATTCTTGCCAAACTCTTTGCAGACCCCCGTGCAAGCTTTAGAACAAGATTTTGGATGTTTTCTTTCCTGGCAGAGTTTCTCCTTGCAAGATATGGTGGAAAAGCTTTTTGCTGAGTGTAGAGCGGCAAGACACGCAGAAGACGCAGATACGCAGCTCTCCGAAGCTAAGTGCCGGTCCCGGGCTTCTTTCGGCACAAACCGCTCTCAGGAGCTCCCTGCGCTCGCCACAATGCTCTGTGTGCGAAGAAGCCGCTTCTTCGCCTCCGGGAGAATCGGCGAGCGGCAGCTTCCCAAAGGCGAAGATGCAAGCTGCAGCACACAGGCACAGTGTGGGCAGCCTTCAGACTTAGAGAAAACAGTACTTTACCACTCTCCTGCCTTTTCCATGGTTATTCTATTGGAAAAGAACGAGTTTTGGACAACTACCTTTCATTCTTGCCAAACTCTTTGCAGACCCCCGTGCAAGCTTTAGAACAAGATTTTGGATGTTTTCTTTCCTGGCAGAGTTTCTCCTTGCAAGATATGGTGGAAAAGGTTTTGGCTGAGTGTAGAGCGGCAAGACACGCAGAAGACGCAGATACGCAGCTCTCCGAAGCTAAGTGCCGGTCCCGGGCTTCTTTCGGCACAAACCGCTCTCAGGAGCTCCCTGCGCTCGCCACAATGCTCTGTGTGCGAAGAAGCCGCTTCTTCGCCTCCGGGAGAATCGGCGAGCGGCAGCTTCCCAAAGGCGAAGATGCAAGCTGCAGCACACAGGCACAGTGTGGGCAGCCTTCAGACTTAGAGAAAACAGTACTTTACCACTCTCCTGCCTTTTCCATGGTTATTCTATTGGAAAAGAACGAGTTTTGGACAACTACCTTTCATTCTTGCCAAACTCTTTGCAGACCCCCGTGCAAGCTTTAGAACAAGATTTTGGATGTTTTCTTCCCTGGCAGAGTTTCTCCTTGCAAGATATGGTGGAAAAGCTTTTTGCTGAGTGTAGAGCGGCAAGACACGCAGAAGACGCAGATACGCAGCTCTCCGAAGCTAAGTGCCGGTCCCGGGCTTCTTTCGGCACAAACCGCTCTCAGCAGCTCCCTGCGCTCGCCACAATGCTCTGTGTGCGAAGAAGCCGCTTCTTCGCCTGCGGGAGAATCGGCGAGCGGCAGCTTCCCAAAGGCGAAGATGCAAGCTGCAGCACACAGGCACAGTGTGGGCAGCCTTCAGACTTAGAGAAAACAGTACTTTACCACTCTCCTGCCTTATCCATGGTTATTCTATTGGAAAAGAACGAGTTTTGGACAACTACCTTTCATTCTTGCCAAACTCTTTGCACACCCCCGTGCAAGCTTTAGAACAAGATTTTGAGTGTTTTCTTCCCTGGCAGAGTTTCTCCTTGCAAGATATGCTGGAAAAGCTTTTTGCTGAGTGTAGAGCGGCAAGACACGCAGAAGACGCAGATACGCAGCTCTCCGAAGCTAAGTGCCGGTCCCGGGCTTCTTTCGGCACAAACCGCTCTCAGGAGCTCCCTGCGCTCGCCACAATGCTCTGTGTGCGAAGAAGCCGCTTCTTCGCCTCCGGGAGAATCGGCGAGCGGCAGCTTCCCAAAGGCGAAGATGCAAGCTGCGGCACACAGGCACAGTGTGGGCAGCCTTCAGACTTAGAGAAAACAGTACTTTACCACTCTCCTGCCTTTTCCATGGTTATTCTATTGGAAAAGAACGAGTTTTGGACAACTACCTTTCATTCTTGCCAAACTCTTTGCACACCCCCGTGCAAGCTTTAGAACAAGATTTTGGATGTTTTCTTCCCTGGCAGAGTTTCTCCTTGCAAGATATGCTGGAAAAGCTTTTTGCTGAGTGTAGAGCGGCAAGACACGCAGAAGACACAGATACGCAGCTCTCCGAAGCTAAGTGCCGGTCCCGGGCTTCTTTCGGCACAAACCGCTCTCAGGAGCTCCCTGCGCTCGCCACAATGCTCTGTGTGCGAAGAAGCCGCTTCTTCGCCTCCGGGAGAATCGGCGAGCGGCAGCTTCCCAAAGGCGAAGATGCAAGCTGCGGCACACAGGCACAGTGTGGGCAGCCTTCAGACTTAGAGAAAACAGTACTTTACCACTCTCCTGCCTTATCCATGGTTATTCTATTGGAAAAGAACGAGTTTTGGACAACTACCTTTCATTCTTGCCAAACTCTTTGCAGACCCCCGTGCAAGCTTTAGAACAAGATTTTGGATGTTTTCTTTCCTGGCAGAGTTTCTCCTTGCAAGATATGGTGGAAAAGCTTTTGGCTGAGTGTAGAGCGGCAAGACACGCAGAAGACGCAGATACGCAGCTCTCCGAAGCTAAGTGCCGGTCCCGGGCTTCTTTCGGCACAAACCGCTCTCAGGAGCTCCCTGCGCTCGCCACAATGCTCTGTGTGCGAAGAAGCCGCTTCTTCGCCTCCGGGAGAATCGGCGAGCGGCAGCTTCCCAAAGGCGAAGATGCAAGCTGCAGCACACAGGCACAGTGTGGGCAGCATTCAGACTTAGAGAAAACAGTACTTTACCACTCTCCTGCCTTATCCATGGTTATTCTATTGGAAAAGAACGAGTTTTGGACAACTACCTTTCATTCTTGCCAAACTCTTTGCAGACCCCCGTGCAAGCTTTAGAACAAGATTTTGGATGTTTTCTTCCCTGGCAGAGTTTCTCCTTGCAAGATATGGTGGAAAAGCTTTTTGCTGAGTGTAGAGCGGCAAGACACGCAGAAGACGCAGATACGCAGCTCTCCGAAGCTAAGTGCCGGTCCCGGGCTTCTTTCGGCACAAACCGCTCTCAGGAGCTCCCTGCGCTCGCCACAATGCTCTGTGTGCGAAGAAGCCGCTTCTTCGCCTCCGGGAGAATCGGCGAGCGGCAGCTTCCCAAAGGCGAAGATGCAAGCTGCAGCACACAGGCACAGTGTGGGCAGCCTTCAGACTTAGAGAAAACAGTACTTTACCACTCTCCTGCCTTTTCCATGGTTATTCTATTGGAAAAGAACGAGTTTTGGACAACTACCTTTCATTCTTGCCAAACTCTTTGCAGACCCCCGTGCAAGCTTTAGAACAAGATTTTGGATGTTTTCTTTCCTGGCAGAGTTTCTCCTTGCAAGATATGGTGGAAAAGCTTTTTGCTGAGTGTAGAGCGGCAAGACACGCAGAAGACGCAGATACGCAGCTCTCCGAAGCTAAGTGCCGGTCCCGGGCTTCTTTCGGCACAAACCGCTCTCAGGAGCTCCCTGCGCTCGCCACAATGCTCTGTGTGCGAAGAAGCCGCTTCTTCGCCTCCGGGAGAATCGGCGAGCGGCAGCTTCCCAAAGGCGAAGATGCAAGCTGCAGCACACAGGCACAGTGTGGGCAGCCTTCAGACTTAGAGAAAACAGTACTTTACCACTCTCCTGCCTTTTCCATGGTTATTCTATTGGAAAAGAACGAGTTTTGGACAACTACCTTTCATTCTTGCCAAACTCTTTGCAGACCCCCGTGCAAGCTTTAGAACAAGATTTTGGATGTTTTCTTCCCTGGCAGAGTTTCTCCTTGCAAGATATGCTGGAAAAGCTTTTTGCTGAGTGTAGAGCGGCAAGACACGCAGAAGACACAGATACGCAGCTCTCCGAAGCTAAGTGCCGGTCCCGGGCTTCTTTCGGCACAAACCGCTCTCAGGAGCTCCCTGCGCTCGCCACAATGCTCTGTGTGCGAAGAAGCCGCTTCTTCGCCTCCGGGAGAATCGGCGAGCGGCAGCTTCCCAAAGGCGAAGATGCAAGCTGCGGCACACAGGCACAGTGTGGGCAGCCTTCAGACTTAGAGAAAACAGTACTTTACCACTCTCCTGCCTTTTCCATGGTTATTCTATTGGAAAAGAACGAGTTTTGGACAACTACCTTTCATTCTTGCCAAACTCTTTGCAGACCCCCGTGCAAGCTTTAGAACAAGATTTTGGATGTTTTCTTTCCTGGCAGAGTTTCTCCTTGCAAGATATGGTGGAAAAGCTTTTTGCTGAGTGTAGAGCGGCAAGACACGCAGAAGACGCAGATACGCAGCTCTCCGAAGCTAAGTGCCGGTCCCGGGCTTCTTTCGGCACAAACCGCTCTCAGGAGCTCCCTGCCCTCACCACAATGCTCTGTGTGCGAAGAAGCCGCTTCTTCGCCTCCGGGAGAATCGGCGAGCGGCAGCTTCCCAAAGGCGAAGATGCAAGCTGCAGCACACAGGCACAGTGTGGGCAGCCTTCAGACTTAGAGAAAACAGTACTTTACCACTCTCCTGCCTTTTCCATGGTTATTCTATTGGAAAAGAACGAGTTTTGGACAACTACCTTTCATTCTTGCCAAACTCTTTGCAGACCTCCGTGCAAGCTTTAGAACAAGATTTTGGATGTTTTCTTTCCTGGCAGAGTTTCTCCTTGCAAGATATGGTGGAAAAGCTTTTTGCTGAGTGTAGAGCGGCAAGACATGCAGAAGACGCAGATACGCAGCTCTCCGAAGCTAAGTGCCGGTCCCGGGCTTCTTTCGGCACAAACCGCTCTCAGCAGCTCCCTGCGCTCGCAACAATGCTCTGTGTGCGAAGAAGCCGCTTCTTCGCCTCCGGGAGAATCGGCGAGCGGCAGCTTCCCAAAGGCGAAGATGCAAGCTGCAGCACACAGGCACAGTGTGGGCAGCATTCAGACTTAGAGAAAACAGTACTTTACCACTCTCCTGCCTTATCCATGGTTATTCTATTGGAAAAGAACGAGTTTTGGACAACTACCTTTCATTCTTGCCAAACTCTTTGCACACCCCCGTGCAAGCTTTAGAACAAGATTTTGGATGTTTTCTTCCCTGGCAGAGTTTCTCCTTGCAAGATATGGTGGAAAAGCTTTTTGCTGAGTGTAGAGCGGCAAGACACGCAGAAGACGCAGATACGCAGCTCTCCGAAGCTAAGTGCCGGTCCCGGGCTTCTTTCGGCACAAACCGCTCTCAGGAGCTCCCTGCGCTCGCCACAATGCTCTGTGTGCGAAGAAGCCGCTTCTTCGCCTCCGGGAGAATCGGCGAGCGGCAGCTTCCCAAAGGCGAAGATGCAAGCTGCAGCACACAGGCACAGTGTGGGCAGCCTTCAGACTTAGAGAAAACAGTACTTTACCACTCTCCTGCCTTATCCATGGTTATTCTATTGGAAAAGAACGAGTTTTGGACAACTACCTTTCATTCTTGCCAAACTCTTTGCAGACCCCCGTGCAAGCTTTAGAACAAGATTTTGGATGTTTTCTTTCCTGGCAGAGTTTCTCCTTGCAAGATATGGTGGAAAAGCTTTTTGCTGAGTGTAGAGCGGCAAGACACGCAGAAGACGCAGATACGCAGCTCTCCGAAGCTAAGTGCCGGTCCCGGGCTTCTTTCGGCACAAACCGCTCTCAGGAGCTCCCTGCGCTCGCCACAATGCTCTGTGTGCGAAGAAGCCGCTTCTTCGCCTCCGGGAGAATCGGCGAGCGGCAGCTTCCCAAAGGCGAAGATGCAAGCTGCAGCACACAGGCACAGTGTGGGCAGCCTTCAGACTTAGAGAAAACAGTACTTTACCACTCTCCTGCCTTTTCCATGGTTATTCTATTGGAAAAGAACGAGTTTTGGACAACTACCTTTCATTCTTGCCAAACTCTTTGCACACCCCCGTGCAAGCTTTAGAACCAGATTTTGGATGTTTTCTTTCCTGGCAGAGTTTCTCCTTGCAAGATATGGTGGAAAAGCTTTTTGCTGAGTGTAGAGCGGCAAGACACGCAGAAGACGCAGATACGCAGCTCTCCGAAGCTAAGTGCCGGTCCCGGGCTTCTTTCGGCACAAACCGCTCTCAGCAGCTCCCTGCGCTCGCCACAATGCTCTGTGTGCGAAGAAGCCGCTTCTTCGCCTGCGGGAGAGTCGGCGAGCGGCAGCTTCCCAAAGGCGAAGATGCAAGCTGCGGCACACAGGCACAGTGTGGGCAGCCTTCAGACTTAGAGAAAACAGTACTTTACCACTCTCCTGCCTTTTCCATGGTTATTCTATTGGAAAAGAACGAGTTTTGGACAACTACCTTTCATTCTTGCCAAACTCTTTGCAGACCCCCGTGCAAGCTTTAGAACAAGATTTTGGATGTTTTCTTTCCTGGCAGAGTTTCTCCTTGCAAGATATGGTGGAAAAGCTTTTTGCTGAGTGTAGAGCGGCAAGACACGCAGAAGACGCAGATACGCAGCTCTCCGAAGCTAAGTGCCGGTCCCGGGCTTCTTTCGGCACAAACCGCTCTCAGGAGCTCCCTGCGCTCGCCACAATGCTCTGTGTGCGAAGAAGCCGCTTCTTCGCCTGCGGGAGAATCGGCGAGCGGCAGCTTCCCAAAGGCGAAGATGCAAGCTGCGGCACACAGGCACAGTGTGGGCAGCCTTCAGACTTAGAGAAAACAGTACTTTACCACTCTCCTGCCTTTTCCATGGTTATTCTATTGGAAAAGAACGAGTTTTGGACAACTACCTTTCATTCTTGCCAAACTCTTTGCACACCCCCGTGCAAGCTTTAGAACAAGATTTTGGATGTTTTCTTCCCTGGCAGAGTTTCTCCTTGCAAGATATGCTGGAAAAGCTTTTTGCTGAGTGTAGAGCGGCAAGACACGCAGAAGACACAGATACGCAGCTCTCCGAAGCTAAGTGCCGGTCCCGGGCTTCTTTCGGCACAAACCGCTCTCAGGAGCTCCCTGCGCTCGCCACAATGCTCTGTGTGCGAAGAAGCCGCTTCTTCGCCTCCGGGAGAATCGGCGAGCGGCAGCTTCCCAAAGGCGAAGATGCAAGCTGCGGCACACAGGCACAGTGTGGGCAGCCTTCAGACTTAGAGAAAACAGTACTTTACCACTCTCCTGCCTTATCCATGGTTATTCTATTGGAAAAGAACGAGTTTTGGACAACTACCTTTCATTCTTGCCAAACTCTTTGCACACCCCCGTGCAAGCTTTAGAACAAGATTTTGGATGTTTTCTTTCCTGGCAGAGTTTCTCCTTGCAAGATATGGTGGAAAAGCTTTTTGCTGAGTGTAGAGCGGCAAGACACGCAGAAGACGCAGATACGCAGCTCTCCGAAGCTAAGTGCCGGTCCCGGGCTTCTTTCGGCACAAACCGCTCTCAGGAGCTCCCTGCGCTCGCCACAATGCTCTGTGTGCGAAGAAGCCGCTTCTTCGCCTGCGGGAGAATCGGCGAGCGGCAGCTTCCCAAAGGCGAAGATGCAAGCTGCGGCACACAGGCACAGTGTGGGCAGCCTTCAGACTTAGAGAAAACAGTACTTTACCACTCTCCTGCCTTATCCATGGTTATTCTATTGGAAAAGAACGAGTTTTGGACAACTACCTTTCATTCTTGCCAAACTCTTTGCAGACCCCCGTGCAAGCTTTAGAACAAGATTTTGGATGTTTTCTTTCCTGGCAGAGTTTCTCCTTGCAAGATATGCTGGAAAAGCTTTTGGCTGAGTGTAGAGCGGCAAGACACGCAGAAGACGCAGATACGCAGCTCTCCGAAGCTAAGTGCCGGTCCCGGGCTTCTTTCGGCACAAACCGCTCTCAGGAGCTCCCTGCGCTCGCCACAATGCTCTGTGTGCGAAGAAGCCGCTTCTTCGCCTCCGGGAGAATCGGCGAGCGGCAGCTTCCCAAAGGCGAAGATGCAAGCTGCAGCACACAGGCACAGTGTGGGCAGCCTTCAGACTTAGAGAAAACAGTACTTTACCACTCTCCTGCCTTTTCCATGGTTATTCTATTGGAAAAGAACGAGTTTTGGACAACTACCTTTCATTCTTGCCAAACTCTTTGCAGACCCCCGTGCAAGCTTTAGAACAAGATTTTGGATGTTTTCTTTCCTGGCAGAGTTTCTCCTTGCAAGATATGCTGGAAAAGCTTTTGGCTGAGTGTAGAGCGGCAAGACACGCAGAAGACGCAGATACGCAGCTCTCCGAAGCTAAGTGCCGGTCCCGGGCTTCTTTCGGCACAAACCGCTCTCAGGAGCTCCCTGCGCTCGCCACAATGCTCTGTGTGCGAAGAAGCCGCTTCTTCGCCTGCGGGAGAATCGGCGAGCGGCAGCTTCCCAAAGGCGAAGATGCAAGCTGCGGCACACAGGCACAGTGTGGGCAGCCTTCAGACTTAGAGAAAACAGTACTTTACCACTCTCCTGCCTTTTCCATGGTTATTCTATTGGAAAAGAACGAGTTTTGGACAACTACCTTTCATTCTTGCCAAACTCTTTGCACACCCCCGTGCAAGCTTTAGAACAAGATTTTGGATGTTTTCTTCCCTGGCAGAGTTTCTCCTTGCAAGATATGGTGGAAAAGCTTTTTGCTGAGTGTAGAGCGGCAAGACACGCAGAAGACGCAGATACGCAGCTCTCCGAAGCTAAGTGCCGGTCCCGGGCTTCTTTCGGCACAAACCGCTCTCAGGAGCTCCCTGCGCTCGCCACAATGCTCTGTGTGCGAAGAAGCCGCTTCTTCGCCTCCGGGAGAATCGGCGAGCGGCAGCTTCCCAAAGGCGAAGATGCAAGCTGCGGCACACAGGCACAGTGTGGGCAGCCTTCAGACTTAGAGAAAACAGTACTTTACCACTCTCCTGCCTTATCCATGGTTATTCTATTGGAAAAGAACGAGTTTTGGACAACTACCTTTCATTCTTGCCAAACTCTTTGCAGACCCCCGTGCAAGCTTTAGAACAAGATTTTGGATGTTTTCTTTCCTGGCAGAGTTTCTCCTTGCAAGATATGGTGGAAAAGCTTTTTGCTGAGTGTAGAGCGGCAAGACACGCAGAAGACGCAGATACGCAGCTCTCCGAAGCTAAGTGCCAGTCCCGGGCTTCTTTCGGCACAAACCGCTCTCAGGAGCTCCCTGCGCTCGCCACAATGCTCTGTGTGCGAAGAAGCCGCTTCTTCGCCTGCGGGAGAATCGGCGAGCGGCAGCTTCCCAAAGGCGAAGATGCAAGCTGCGGCACACAGGCACAGTGTGGGCAGCCTTCAGACTTAGAGAAAACAGTACTTTACCACTCTCCTGCCTGTTCCATGGTTATTCTATTGGAAAAGAACGAGTTTTGGACAACTACCTTTCATTCTTGCCAAACTCTTTGCACACCCCCGTGCAAGCTTTAGAACAAGATTTTGGATGTTTTCTTCCCTGGCAGAGTTTCTCCTTGCAAGATATGGTGGAAAAGCTTTTTGCTGAGTGTTGAGCGGCAAGACACGCAGAAGACGCAGATACGCAGCTCTCCGAAGCTAAGTGCCGGTCCCGGGCTTCTTTCGGCACAAACCGCTCTCAGGAGCTCCCTGCGCTCGCCACAATGCTCTGTGTGCGAAGAAGCCGCTTCTTCGCCTCCGGGAGAATCGGCGAGCGGCAGCTTCCCAAAGGCGAAGATGCAAGCTGCGGCACACAGGCACAGTGTGGGCAGCCTTCAGACTTAGAGAAAACAGTACTTTACCACTCTCCTGCCTTTTCCATGGTTATTCTATTGGAAAAGAACGAGTTTTGGACAACTACCTTTCATTCTTGCCAAACTCTTTGCACACCCCCGTGCAAGCTTTAGAACAAGATTTTGGATGTTTTCTTCCCTGGCAGAGTTTCTCCTTGCAAGATATGGTGGAAAAGCTTTTTGCTGAGTGTAGAGCGGCAAGACACGCAGAAGACACAGATACGCAGCTCTCCGAAGCTAAGTGCCGGTCCCGGGCTTCTTTCGGCACAAACCGCTCTCAGGAGCTCCCTGCGCTCGCCACAATGCTCTGTGTGCGAAGAAGCCGCTTCTTCGCCTCCGGGAGAATCGGCGAGCGGCAGCTTCCCAAAGGCGAAGATGCAAGCTGCGGCACACAGGCACAGTGTGGGCAGCCTTCAGACTTAGAGAAAACAGTACTTTACCACTCTCCTGCCTTATCCATGGTTATTCTATTGGAAAAGAACGAGTTTTGGACAACTACCTTTCATTCTTGCCAAACTCTTTGCAGACCCCCGTGCAAGCTTTAGAACAAGATTTTGGATGTTTTCTTTCCTGGCAGAGTTTCTCCTTGCAAGATATGGTGGAAAAGCTTTTGGCTGAGTGTAGAGCGGCAAGACACGCAGAAGACGCAGATACGCAGCTCTCCGAAGCTAAGTGCCGGTCCCGGGCTTCTTTCGGCACAAACCGCTCTCAGGAGCTCCCTGCGCTCGCCACAATGCTCTGTGTGCGAAGAAGCCGCTTCTTCGCCTGCGGGAGAATCGGCGAGCGGCAGCTTCCCAAAGGCGAAGATGCAAGCTGCGGCACACAGGCACAGTGTGGGCAGCCTTCAGACTTAGAGAAAACAGTACTTTACCACTCTCCTGCCTTTTCCATGGTTATTCTATTGGAAAAGAACGAGTTTTGGACAACTACCTTTCATTCTTGCCAAACTCTTTGCACACCCCCGTGCAAGCTTTAGAACAAGATTTTGGATGTTTTCTTCCCTGGCAGAGTTTCTCCTTGCAAGATATGGTGGAAAAGCTTTTTGCTGAGTGTTGAGCGGCAAGACACGCAGAAGACGCAGATACGCAGCTCTCCGAAGCTAAGTGCCGGTCCCGGGCTTCTTTCGGCACAAACCGCTCTCAGGAGCTCCCTGCGCTCGCCACAATGCTCTGTGTGCGAAGAAGCCGCTTCTTCGCCTCCGGGAGAATCGGCGAGCGGCAGCTTCCCAAAGGCGAAGATGCAAGCTGCAGCACACAGGCACAGTGTGGGCAGCCTTCAGACTTAGAGAAACCAGTACTTTACCACTCTCCTGCCTTTTCCATGGTTATTCTATTGGAAAAGAACGAGTTTTGGACAACTACCTTTCATTCTTGCCAAACTCTTTGCAGACCCCCGTGCAAGCTTTAGAACAAGATTTTGGATGTTTTCTTTCCTGGCAGAGTTTCTCCTTGCAAGATATGGTGGAAAAGCTTTTTGCTGAGTGTAGAGCGGCAAGACACGCAGAAGACGCAGATACGCAGCTCTCCGAAGCTAAGTGCCGGTCCCGGGCTTCTTTCGGCACAAACCGCTCTCAGGAGCTCCCTGCGCTCGCCACAATGCTCTGTGTGCGAAGAAGCCGCTTCTTCGCCTCCGGGAGAATCGGCGAGCGGCAGCTTCCCAAAGGCGAAGATGCAAGCTGCAGCACACAGGCACAGTGTGGGCAGCCTTCAGACTTAGAGAAACCAGTACTTTACCACTCTCCTGCCTTTTCCATGGTTATTCTATTGGAAAAGAACGAGTTTTGGACAACTACCTTTCATTCTTGCCAAACTCTTTGCAGACCCCCGTGCAAGCTTTAGAACAAGATTTTGGATGTTTTCTTTCCTGGCAGAGTTTCTCCTTGCAAGATATGGTGGAAAAGCTTTTGGCTGAGTGTAGAGCGGCAAGACACGCAGAAGACGCAGATACGCAGCTCTCCGAAGCTAAGTGCCGGTCCCGGGCTTCTTTCGGCACAAACCGCTCTCAGGAGCTCCCTGCGCTCGCCACAATGCTCTGTGTGCGAAGAAGCCGCTTCTTCGCCTCCGGGAGAATCGGCGAGCGGCAGCTTCCCAAAGGCGAAGATGCAAGCTGCAGCACACAGGCACAGTGTGGGCAGCCTTCAGACTTAGAGAAAACAGTACTTTACCACTCTCCTGCCTTATCCATGGTTATTCTATTGGAAAAGAACGAGTTTTGGACAACTACCTTTCATTCTTGCCAAACTCTTTGCAGACCCCCGTGCAAGCTTTAGAACAAGATTTTGGATGTTTTCTTTCCTGGCAGAGTTTCTCCTTGCAAGATATGGTGGAAAAGCTTTTTGCTGAGTGTAGAGCGGCAAGACACGCAGAAGACGCAGATACGCAGCTCTCCGAAGCTAAGTGCCGGTCCCGGGCTTCTTTCGGCACAAACCGCTCTCAGGAGCTCCCTGCGCTCGCCACAATGCTCTGTGTGCGAAGAAGCCGCTTCTTCGCCTCCGGGAGAATCGGCGAGCGGCAGCTTCCCAAAGGCGAAGATGCAAGCTGCAGCACACAGGCACAGTGTGGGCAGCCTTCAGACTTAGAGAAAACAGTACTTTACCACTCTCCTGCCTTTTCCATGGTTATTCTATTGGAAAAGAACGAGTTTTGGACAACTACCTTTCATTCTTGCCAAACTCTTTGCAGACCCCCGTGCAAGCTTTAGAACAAGATTTTGGATGTTTTCTTTCCTGGCAGAGTTTCTCCTTGCAAGATATGGTGGAAAAGCTTTTGGCTGAGTGTAGAGCGGCAAGACACGCAGAAGACGCAGATACGCAGCTCTCCGAAGCTAAGTGCCGGTCCCGGGCTTCTTTCGGCACAAACCGCTCTCAGGAGCTCCCTGCGCTCGCCACAATGCTCTGTGTGCGAAGAAGCCGCTTCTTCGCCTCCGGGAGAATCGGCGAGCGGCAGCTTCCCAAAGGCGAAGATGCAAGCTGCAGCACACAGGCACAGTGTGGGCAGCCTTCAGACTTAGAGAAACCAGTACTTTACCACTCTCCTGCCTTTTCCATGGTTATTCTATTGGAAAAGAACGAGTTTTGGACAACTACCTTTCATTCTTGCCAAACTCTTTGCAGACCCCCGTGCAAGCTTTAGAACAAGATTTTGGATGTTTTCTTTCCTGGCAGAGTTTCTCCTTGCAAGATATGGTGGAAAAGCTTTTGGCTGAGTGTAGAGCGGCAAGACACGCAGAAGACGCAGATACGCAGCTCTCCGAAGCTAAGTGCCGGTCCCGGGCTTCTTTCGGCACAAACCGCTCTCAGGAGCTCCCTGCGCTCGCCACAATGCTCTGTGTGCGAAGAAGCCGCTTCTTCGCCTCCGGGAGAATCGGCGAGCGGCAGCTTCCCAAAGGCGAAGATGCAAGCTGCAGCACACAGGCACAGTGTGGGCAGCCTTCAGACTTAGAGAAAACAGTACTTTACCACTCTCCTGCCTTATCCATGGTTATTCTATTGGAAAAGAACGAGTTTTGGACAACTACCTTTCATTCTTGCCAAACTCTTTGCAGACCCCCGTGCAAGCTTTAGAACAAGATTTTGGATGTTTTCTTTCCTGGCAGAGTTTCTCCTTGCAAGATATGGTGGAAAAGCTTTTTGCTGAGTGTAGAGCGGCAAGACACGCAGAAGACGCAGATACGCAGCTCTCCGAAGCTAAGTGCCGGTCCCGGGCTTCTTTCGGCACAAACCGCTCTCAGGAGCTCCCTGCGCTCGCCACAATGCTCTGTGTGCGAAGAAGCCGCTTCTTCGCCTCCGGGAGAATCGGCGAGCGGCAGCTTCCCAAAGGCGAAGATGCAAGCTGCACCACACAGGCACAGTGTGGGCAGCCTTCAGACTTAGAGAAAACAGTACTTTACCACTCTCCTGCCTTTTCCATGGTTATTCTATTGGAAAAGAACGAGTTTTGGACAACTACCTTTCATTCTTGCCAAACTCTTTGCAGACCCCCGTGCAAGCTTTAGAACAAGATTTTGGATGTTTTCTTTCCTGGCAGAGTTTCTCCTTGCAAGATATGGTGGAAAAGCTTTTTGCTGAGTGTAGAGCGGCAAGACACGCAGAAGACGCAGATACGCAGCTCTCCGAAGCTAAGTGCCGGTCCCGGGCTTCTTTCGGCACAAACCGCTCTCAGGAGCTCCCTGCGCTCGCCACAATGCTCTGTGTGCGAAGAAGCCGCTTCTTCGCCTCCGGGAGAATCGGCGAGCGGCAGCTTCCCAAAGGCGAAGATGCAAGCTGCAGCACACAGGCACAGTGTGGGCAGCCTTCAGACTTAGAGAAAACAGTACTTTACCACTCTCCTGCCTTTTCCATGGTTATTCTATTGGAAAAGAACGAGTTTTGGACAACTACCTTTCATTCTTGCCAAACTCTTTGCAGACCCCCGTGCAAGCTTTAGAACAAGATTTTGGATGTTTTCTTTCCTGGCAGAGTTTCTCCTTGCAAGATATGGTGGAAAAGCTTTTGGCTGAGTGTAGAGCGGCAAGACACGCAGAAGACGCAGATACGCAGCTCTCCGAAGCTAAGTGCCGGTCCCGGGCTTCTTTCGGCACAAACCGCTCTCAGGAGCTCCCTGCGCTCGCCACAATGCTCTGTGTGCGAAGAAGCCGCTTCTTCGCCTCCGGGAGAATCGGCGAGCGGCAGCTTCCCAAAGGCGAAGATGCAAGCTGCAGCACACAGGCACAGTGTGGGCAGCCTTCAGACTTAGAGAAAACAGTACTTTACCACTCTCCTGCCTTATCCATGGTTATTCTATTGGAAAAGAACGAGTTTTGGACAACTACCTTTCATTCTTGCCAAACTCTTTGCAGACCCCCGTGCAAGCTTTAGAACAAGATTTTGGATGTTTTCTTTCCTGGCAGAGTTTCTCCTTGCAAGATATGGTGGAAAAGCTTTTTGCTGAGTGTAGAGCGGCAAGACACGCAGAAGACGCAGATACGCAGCTCTCCGAAGCTAAGTGCCGGTCCCGGGCTTCTTTCGGCACAAACCGCTCTCAGGAGCTCCCTGCGCTCGCCACAATGCTCTGTGTGCGAAGAAGCCGCTTCTTCGCCTCCGGGAGAATCGGCGAGCGGCAGCTTGCCAAAGGCGAAGATGCAAGCTGCAGCACACAGGCACAGTGTGGGCAGCCTTCAGACTTAGAGAAAACAGTACTTTACCACTCTCCTGCCTTTTCCATGGTTATTCTATTGGAAAAGAACGAGTTTTGGACAACTACCTTTCATTCTTGCCAAACTCTTTGCAGACCCCCGTGCAAGCTTTAGAACAAGATTTTGGATGTTTTCTTTCCTGGCAGAGTTTCTCCTTGCAAGATATGGTGGAAAAGCTTTTGGCTGAGTGTAGAGCGGCAAGACACGCAGAAGACGCAGATACGCAGCTCTCCGAAGCTAAGTGCCGGTCCCGGGCTTCTTTCGGCACAAACCGCTCTCAGCAGCTCCCTGCGCTCGCCACAATGCTCTGTGTGCGAAGAAGCCGCTTCTTCGCCTGCGGGAGAGTCGGCGAGCGGCAGCTTCCCAAAGGCGAAGATGCAAGCTGCGGCACACAGGCACAGTGTGGGCAGCCTTCAGACTTAGAGAAAACAGTACTTTACCACTCTCCTGCCTTTTCCATGGTTATTCTATTGGAAAAGAACGAGTTTTGGACAACTACCTTTCATTCTTGCCAAACTCTTTGCAGACCCCCGTGCAAGCTTTAGAACAAGATTTTGGATGTTTTCTTTCCTGGCAGAGTTTCTCCTTGCAAGATATGGTGGAAAAGCTTTTTGCTGAGTGTAGAGCGGCAAGACACGCAGAAGACGCAGATACGCAGCTCTCCGAAGCTAAGTGCCGGTCCCGGGCTTCTTTCGGCACAAACCGCTCTCAGGAGCTCCCTGCGCTCGCCACAATGCTCTGTGTGCGAAGAAGCCGCTTCTTCGCCTGCGGGAGAATCGGCGAGCGGCAGCTTCCCAAAGGCGAAGATGCAAGCTGCGGCACACAGGCACAGTGTGGGCAGCCTTCAGACTTAGAGAAAACAGTACTTTACCACTCTCCTGCCTTTTCCATGGTTATTCTATTGGAAAAGAACGAGTTTTGGACAACTACCTTTCATTCTTGCCAAACTCTTTGCACACCCCCGTGCAAGCTTTAGAACAAGATTTTGGATGTTTTCTTCCCTGGCAGAGTTTCTCCTTGCAAGATATGCTGGAAAAGCTTTTTGCTGAGTGTAGAGCGGCAAGACACGCAGAAGACACAGATACGCAGCTCTCCGAAGCTAAGTGCCGGTCCCGGGCTTCTTTCGGCACAAACCGCTCTCAGGAGCTCCCTGCGCTCGCCACAATGCTCTGTGTGCGAAGAAGCCGCTTCTTCGCCTCCGGGAGAATCGGCGAGCGGCAGCTTCCCAAAGGCGAAGATGCAAGCTGCGGCACACAGGCACAGTGTGGGCAGCCTTCAGACTTAGAGAAAACAGTACTTTACCACTCTCCTGCCTTATCCATGGTTATTCTATTGGAAAAGAACGAGTTTTGGACAACTACCTTTCATTCTTGCCAAACTCTTTGCACACCCCCGTGCAAGCTTTAGAACAAGATTTTGGATGTTTTCTTTCCTGGCAGAGTTTCTCCTTGCAAGATATGGTGGAAAAGCTTTTTGCTGAGTGTAGAGCGGCAAGACACGCAGAAGACGCAGATACGCAGCTCTCCGAAGCTAAGTGCCGGTCCCGGGCTTCTTTCGGCACAAACCGCTCTCAGGAGCTCCCTGCGCTCGCCACAATGCTCTGTGTGCGAAGAAGCCGCTTCTTCGCCTGCGGGAGAATCGGCGAGCGGCAGCTTCCCAAAGGCGAAGATGCAAGCTGCGGCACACAGGCACAGTGTGGGCAGCCTTCAGACTTAGAGAAAACAGTACTTTACCACTCTCCTGCCTTATCCATGGTTATTCTATTGGAAAAGAACGAGTTTTGGACAACTACCTTTCATTCTTGCCAAACTCTTTGCAGACCCCCGTGCAAGCTTTAGAACAAGATTTTGGATGTTTTCTTTCCTGGCAGAGTTTCTCCTTGCAAGATATGCTGGAAAAGCTTTTGGCTGAGTGTAGAGCGGCAAGACACGCAGAAGACGCAGATACGCAGCTCTCCGAAGCTAAGTGCCGGTCCCGGGCTTCTTTCGGCACAAACCGCTCTCAGGAGCTCCCTGCGCTCGCCACAATGCTCTGTGTGCGAAGAAGCCGCTTCTTCGCCTCCGGGAGAATCGGCGAGCGGCAGCTTCCCAAAGGCGAAGATGCAAGCTGCAGCACACAGGCACAGTGTGGGCAGCCTTCAGACTTAGAGAAAACAGTACTTTACCACTCTCCTGCCTTTTCCATGGTTATTCTATTGGAAAAGAACGAGTTTTGGACAACTACCTTTCATTCTTGCCAAACTCTTTGCAGACCCCCGTGCAAGCTTTAGAACAAGATTTTGGATGTTTTCTTTCCTGGCAGAGTTTCTCCTTGCAAGATATGCTGGAAAAGCTTTTGGCTGAGTGTAGAGCGGCAAGACACGCAGAAGACGCAGATACGCAGCTCTCCGAAGCTAAGTGCCGGTCCCGGGCTTCTTTCGGCACAAACCGCTCTCAGGAGCTCCCTGCGCTCGCCACAATGCTCTGTGTGCGAAGAAGCCGCTTCTTCGCCTGCGGGAGAATCGGCGAGCGGCAGCTTCCCAAAGGCGAAGATGCAAGCTGCGGCACACAGGCACAGTGTGGGCAGCCTTCAGACTTAGAGAAAACAGTACTTTACCACTCTCCTGCCTTTTCCATGGTTATTCTATTGGAAAAGAACGAGTTTTGGACAACTACCTTTCATTCTTGCCAAACTCTTTGCACACCCCCGTGCAAGCTTTAGAACAAGATTTTGGATGTTTTCTTCCCTGGCAGAGTTTCTCCTTGCAAGATATGGTGGAAAAGCTTTTTGCTGAGTGTAGAGCGGCAAGACACGCAGAAGACGCAGATACGCAGCTCTCCGAAGCTAAGTGCCGGTCCCGGGCTTCTTTCGGCACAAACCGCTCTCAGGAGCTCCCTGCGCTCGCCACAATGCTCTGTGTGCGAAGAAGCCGCTTCTTCGCCTCCGGGAGAATCGGCGAGCGGCAGCTTCCCAAAGGCGAAGATGCAAGCTGCGGCACACAGGCACAGTGTGGGCAGCCTTCAGACTTAGAGAAAACAGTACTTTACCACTCTCCTGCCTTATCCATGGTTATTCTATTGGAAAAGAACGAGTTTTGGACAACTACCTTTCATTCTTGCCAAACTCTTTGCAGACCCCCGTGCAAGCTTTAGAACAAGATTTTGGATGTTTTCTTTCCTGGCAGAGTTTCTCCTTGCAAGATATGGTGGAAAAGCTTTTTGCTGAGTGTAGAGCGGCAAGACACGCAGAAGACGCAGATACGCAGCTCTCCGAAGCTAAGTGCCAGTCCCGGGCTTCTTTCGGCACAAACCGCTCTCAGGAGCTCCCTGCGCTCGCCACAATGCTCTGTGTGCGAAGAAGCCGCTTCTTCGCCTGCGGGAGAATCGGCGAGCGGCAGCTTCCCAAAGGCGAAGATGCAAGCTGCGGCACACAGGCACAGTGTGGGCAGCCTTCAGACTTAGAGAAAACAGTACTTTACCACTCTCCTGCCTGTTCCATGGTTATTCTATTGGAAAAGAACGAGTTTTGGACAACTACCTTTCATTCTTGCCAAACTCTTTGCACACCCCCGTGCAAGCTTTAGAACAAGATTTTGGATGTTTTCTTCCCTGGCAGAGTTTCTCCTTGCAAGATATGGTGGAAAAGCTTTTTGCTGAGTGTTGAGCGGCAAGACACGCAGAAGACGCAGATACGCAGCTCTCCGAAGCTAAGTGCCGGTCCCGGGCTTCTTTCGGCACAAACCGCTCTCAGGAGCTCCCTGCGCTCGCCACAATGCTCTGTGTGCGAAGAAGCCGCTTCTTCGCCTCCGGGAGAATCGGCGAGCGGCAGCTTCCCAAAGGCGAAGATGCAAGCTGCGGCACACAGGCACAGTGTGGGCAGCCTTCAGACTTAGAGAAAACAGTACTTTACCACTCTCCTGCCTTTTCCATGGTTATTCTATTGGAAAAGAACGAGTTTTGGACAACTACCTTTCATTCTTGCCAAACTCTTTGCACACCCCCGTGCAAGCTTTAGAACAAGATTTTGGATGTTTTCTTCCCTGGCAGAGTTTCTCCTTGCAAGATATGGTGGAAAAGCTTTTTGCTGAGTGTAGAGCGGCAAGACACGCAGAAGACACAGATACGCAGCTCTCCGAAGCTAAGTGCCGGTCCCGGGCTTCTTTCGGCACAAACCGCTCTCAGGAGCTCCCTGCGCTCGCCACAATGCTCTGTGTGCGAAGAAGCCGCTTCTTCGCCTCCGGGAGAATCGGCGAGCGGCAGCTTCCCAAAGGCGAAGATGCAAGCTGCGGCACACAGGCACAGTGTGGGCAGCCTTCAGACTTAGAGAAAACAGTACTTTACCACTCTCCTGCCTTATCCATGGTTATTCTATTGGAAAAGAACGAGTTTTGGACAACTACCTTTCATTCTTGCCAAACTCTTTGCAGACCCCCGTGCAAGCTTTAGAACAAGATTTTGGATGTTTTCTTTCCTGGCAGAGTTTCTCCTTGCAAGATATGGTGGAAAAGCTTTTGGCTGAGTGTAGAGCGGCAAGACACGCAGAAGACGCAGATACGCAGCTCTCCGAAGCTAAGTGCCGGTCCCGGGCTTCTTTCGGCACAAACCGCTCTCAGGAGCTCCCTGCGCTCGCCACAATGCTCTGTGTGCGAAGAAGCCGCTTCTTCGCCTGCGGGAGAATCGGCGAGCGGCAGCTTCCCAAAGGCGAAGATGCAAGCTGCGGCACACAGGCACAGTGTGGGCAGCCTTCAGACTTAGAGAAAACAGTACTTTACCACTCTCCTGCCTTTTCCATGGTTATTCTATTGGAAAAGAACGAGTTTTGGACAACTACCTTTCATTCTTGCCAAACTCTTTGCACACCCCCGTGCAAGCTTTAGAACAAGATTTTGGATGTTTTCTTCCCTGGCAGAGTTTCTCCTTGCAAGATATGGTGGAAAAGCTTTTTGCTGAGTGTTGAGCGGCAAGACACGCAGAAGACGCAGATACGCAGCTCTCCGAAGCTAAGTGCCGGTCCCGGGCTTCTTTCGGCACAAACCGCTCTCAGGAGCTCCCTGCGCTCGCCACAATGCTCTGTGTGCGAAGAAGCCGCTTCTTCGCCTCCGGGAGAATCGGCGAGCGGCAGCTTCCCAAAGGCGAAGATGCAAGCTGCAGCACACAGGCACAGTGTGGGCAGCCTTCAGACTTAGAGAAACCAGTACTTTACCACTCTCCTGCCTTTTCCATGGTTATTCTATTGGAAAAGAACGAGTTTTGGACAACTACCTTTCATTCTTGCCAAACTCTTTGCAGACCCCCGTGCAAGCTTTAGAACAAGATTTTGGATGTTTTCTTTCCTGGCAGAGTTTCTCCTTGCAAGATATGGTGGAAAAGCTTTTTGCTGAGTGTAGAGCGGCAAGACACGCAGAAGACGCAGATACGCAGCTCTCCGAAGCTAAGTGCCGGTCCCGGGCTTCTTTCGGCACAAACCGCTCTCAGGAGCTCCCTGCGCTCGCCACAATGCTCTGTGTGCGAAGAAGCCGCTTCTTCGCCTCCGGGAGAATCGGCGAGCGGCAGCTTCCCAAAGGCGAAGATGCAAGCTGCAGCACACAGGCACAGTGTGGGCAGCCTTCAGACTTAGAGAAACCAGTACTTTACCACTCTCCTGCCTTTTCCATGGTTATTCTATTGGAAAAGAACGAGTTTTGGACAACTACCTTTCATTCTTGCCAAACTCTTTGCAGACCCCCGTGCAAGCTTTAGAACAAGATTTTGGATGTTTTCTTTCCTGGCAGAGTTTCTCCTTGCAAGATATGGTGGAAAAGCTTTTGGCTGAGTGTAGAGCGGCAAGACACGCAGAAGACGCAGATACGCAGCTCTCCGAAGCTAAGTGCCGGTCCCGGGCTTCTTTCGGCACAAACCGCTCTCAGGAGCTCCCTGCGCTCGCCACAATGCTCTGTGTGCGAAGAAGCCGCTTCTTCGCCTCCGGGAGAATCGGCGAGCGGCAGCTTCCCAAAGGCGAAGATGCAAGCTGCAGCACACAGGCACAGTGTGGGCAGCCTTCAGACTTAGAGAAAACAGTACTTTACCACTCTCCTGCCTTATCCATGGTTATTCTATTGGAAAAGAACGAGTTTTGGACAACTACCTTTCATTCTTGCCAAACTCTTTGCAGACCCCCGTGCAAGCTTTAGAACAAGATTTTGGATGTTTTCTTTCCTGGCAGAGTTTCTCCTTGCAAGATATGGTGGAAAAGCTTTTTGCTGAGTGTAGAGCGGCAAGACACGCAGAAGACGCAGATACGCAGCTCTCCGAAGCTAAGTGCCGGTCCCGGGCTTCTTTCGGCACAAACCGCTCTCAGGAGCTCCCTGCGCTCGCCACAATGCTCTGTGTGCGAAGAAGCCGCTTCTTCGCCTCCGGGAGAATCGGCGAGCGGCAGCTTCCCAAAGGCGAAGATGCAAGCTGCAGCACACAGGCACAGTGTGGGCAGCCTTCAGACTTAGAGAAAACAGTACTTTACCACTCTCCTGCCTTTTCCATGGTTATTCTATTGGAAAAGAACGAGTTTTGGACAACTACCTTTCATTCTTGCCAAACTCTTTGCAGACCCCCGTGCAAGCTTTAGAACAAGATTTTGGATGTTTTCTTTCCTGGCAGAGTTTCTCCTTGCAAGATATGGTGGAAAAGCTTTTGGCTGAGTGTAGAGCGGCAAGACACGCAGAAGACGCAGATACGCAGCTCTCCGAAGCTAAGTGCCGGTCCCGGGCTTCTTTCGGCACAAACCGCTCTCAGGAGCTCCCTGCGCTCGCCACAATGCTCTGTGTGCGAAGAAGCCGCTTCTTCGCCTCCGGGAGAATCGGCGAGCGGCAGCTTCCCAAAGGCGAAGATGCAAGCTGCAGCACACAGGCACAGTGTGGGCAGCCTTCAGACTTAGAGAAACCAGTACTTTACCACTCTCCTGCCTTTTCCATGGTTATTCTATTGGAAAAGAACGAGTTTTGGACAACTACCTTTCATTCTTGCCAAACTCTTTGCAGACCCCCGTGCAAGCTTTAGAACAAGATTTTGGATGTTTTCTTTCCTGGCAGAGTTTCTCCTTGCAAGATATGGTGGAAAAGCTTTTGGCTGAGTGTAGAGCGGCAAGACACGCAGAAGACGCAGATACGCAGCTCTCCGAAGCTAAGTGCCGGTCCCGGGCTTCTTTCGGCACAAACCGCTCTCAGGAGCTCCCTGCGCTCGCCACAATGCTCTGTGTGCGAAGAAGCCGCTTCTTCGCCTCCGGGAGAATCGGCGAGCGGCAGCTTCCCAAAGGCGAAGATGCAAGCTGCAGCACACAGGCACAGTGTGGGCAGCCTTCAGACTTAGAGAAAACAGTACTTTACCACTCTCCTGCCTTATCCATGGTTATTCTATTGGAAAAGAACGAGTTTTGGACAACTACCTTTCATTCTTGCCAAACTCTTTGCAGACCCCCGTGCAAGCTTTAGAACAAGATTTTGGATGTTTTCTTTCCTGGCAGAGTTTCTCCTTGCAAGATATGGTGGAAAAGCTTTTTGCTGAGTGTAGAGCGGCAAGACACGCAGAAGACGCAGATACGCAGCTCTCCGAAGCTAAGTGCCGGTCCCGGGCTTCTTTCGGCACAAACCGCTCTCAGGAGCTCCCTGCGCTCGCCACAATGCTCTGTGTGCGAAGAAGCCGCTTCTTCGCCTCCGGGAGAATCGGCGAGCGGCAGCTTCCCAAAGGCGAAGATGCAAGCTGCACCACACAGGCACAGTGTGGGCAGCCTTCAGACTTAGAGAAAACAGTACTTTACCACTCTCCTGCCTTTTCCATGGTTATTCTATTGGAAAAGAACGAGTTTTGGACAACTACCTTTCATTCTTGCCAAACTCTTTGCAGACCCCCGTGCAAGCTTTAGAACAAGATTTTGGATGTTTTCTTTCCTGGCAGAGTTTCTCCTTGCAAGATATGGTGGAAAAGCTTTTTGCTGAGTGTAGAGCGGCAAGACACGCAGAAGACGCAGATACGCAGCTCTCCGAAGCTAAGTGCCGGTCCCGGGCTTCTTTCGGCACAAACCGCTCTCAGGAGCTCCCTGCGCTCGCCACAATGCTCTGTGTGCGAAGAAGCCGCTTCTTCGCCTCCGGGAGAATCGGCGAGCGGCAGCTTCCCAAAGGCGAAGATGCAAGCTGCAGCACACAGGCACAGTGTGGGCAGCCTTCAGACTTAGAGAAAACAGTACTTTACCACTCTCCTGCCTTTTCCATGGTTATTCTATTGGAAAAGAACGAGTTTTGGACAACTACCTTTCATTCTTGCCAAACTCTTTGCAGACCCCCGTGCAAGCTTTAGAACAAGATTTTGGATGTTTTCTTTCCTGGCAGAGTTTCTCCTTGCAAGATATGGTGGAAAAGCTTTTGGCTGAGTGTAGAGCGGCAAGACACGCAGAAGACGCAGATACGCAGCTCTCCGAAGCTAAGTGCCGGTCCCGGGCTTCTTTCGGCACAAACCGCTCTCAGGAGCTCCCTGCGCTCGCCACAATGCTCTGTGTGCGAAGAAGCCGCTTCTTCGCCTCCGGGAGAATCGGCGAGCGGCAGCTTCCCAAAGGCGAAGATGCAAGCTGCAGCACACAGGCACAGTGTGGGCAGCCTTCAGACTTAGAGAAAACAGTACTTTACCACTCTCCTGCCTTATCCATGGTTATTCTATTGGAAAAGAACGAGTTTTGGACAACTACCTTTCATTCTTGCCAAACTCTTTGCAGACCCCCGTGCAAGCTTTAGAACAAGATTTTGGATGTTTTCTTTCCTGGCAGAGTTTCTCCTTGCAAGATATGGTGGAAAAGCTTTTTGCTGAGTGTAGAGCGGCAAGACACGCAGAAGACGCAGATACGCAGCTCTCCGAAGCTAAGTGCCGGTCCCGGGCTTCTTTCGGCACAAACCGCTCTCAGGAGCTCCCTGCGCTCGCCACAATGCTCTGTGTGCGAAGAAGCCGCTTCTTCGCCTCCGGGAGAATCGGCGAGCGGCAGCTTGCCAAAGGCGAAGATGCAAGCTGCAGCACACAGGCACAGTGTGGGCAGCCTTCAGACTTAGAGAAAACAGTACTTTACCACTCTCCTGCCTTTTCCATGGTTATTCTATTGGAAAAGAACGAGTTTTGGACAACTACCTTTCATTCTTGCCAAACTCTTTGCAGACCCCCGTGCAAGCTTTAGAACAAGATTTTGGATGTTTTCTTTCCTGGCAGAGTTTCTCCTTGCAAGATATGGTGGAAAAGCTTTTGGCTGAGTGTAGAGCGGCAAGACACGCAGAAGACGCAGATACGCAGCTCTCCGAAGCTAAGTGCCGGTCCCGGGCTTCTTTCGGCACAAACCGCTCTCAGGAGCTCCCTGCGCTCGCCACAATGCTCTGTGTGCGAAGAAGCCGCTTCTTCGCCTCCGGGAGAATCGGCGAGCCGCAGCTTCCCAAAGGCGAAGATGCAAGCTGCAGCACACAGGCACAGTGTGGGCAGCCTTCAGACTTAGAGAAAACAGTACTTTACCACTCTCCTGCCTTTTCCATGGTTATTCTATTGGAAAAGAACGAGTTTTGGACAACTACCTTTCATTCTTGCCAAACTCTTTGCACACCCCCGTGCAAGCTTTAGAACAAGATTTTGGATGTTTTCTTCCCTGGCAGAGTTTCTCCTTGCAAGATATGGTGGAAAAGCTTTTTGCTGAGTGTAGAGCGGCAAGACACGCAGAAGACGCAGATACGCAGCTCTCCGAAGCTAAGTGCCGGTCCCGGGCTTCTTTCGGCACAAACCGCTCTCAGGAGCTCCCTGCGCTCGCCACAATGCTCTGTGTGCGAAGAAGCCGCTTCTTCGCCTCCGGGAGAATCGGCGAGCGGCAGCTTCCCAAAGGCGAAGATGCAAGCTGCAGCACACAGGCACAGTGTGGGCAGCCTTCAGACTTAGAGAAACCAGTACTTTACCACTCTCCTGCCTTTTCCATGGTTATTCTATTGGAAAAGAACGAGTTTTGGACAACTACCTTTCATTCTTGCCAAACTCTTTGCAGACCCCCGTGCAAGCTTTAGAACAAGATTTTGGATGTTTTCTTTCCTGGCAGAGTTTCTCCTTGCAAGATATGGTGGAAAAGCTTTTTGCTGAGTGTAGAGCGGCAAGACACGCAGAAGACGCAGATACGCAGCTCTCCGAAGCTAAGTGCCGGTCCCGGGCTTCTTTCGGCACAAACCGCTCTCAGGAGCTCCCTGCGCTCGCCACAATGCTCTGTGTGCGAAGAAGCCGCTTCTTCGTCTCCGGGAGAATCGGCGAGCGGCAGCTTCCCAAAGGCGAAGATGCAAGCTGCAGCACACAGGCACAGTGTGGGCAGCCTTCAGACTTAGAGAAAACAGTACTTTACCACTCTCCTGCCTTTTCCATGGTTATTCTATTGGAAAAGAACGAGTTTTGGACAACTACCTTTCATTCTTGCCAAACTCTTTGCAGACCCCCGTGCAAGCTTTAGAAGAAGATTTTGGATGTTTTCTTTCCTGGCAGAGTTTCTCCTTGCAAGATATGGTGGAAAAGCTTTTGGCTGAGTGTAGAGCGGCAAGACACGCAGAAGACGCAGATACGCAGCTCTCCGAAGCTAAGTGCCGGTCCCGGGCTTCTTTCGGCACAAACCGCTCTCAGGAGCTCCCTGCGCTCGCCACAATGCTCTGTGTGCGAAGAAGCCGCTTCTTCGCCTGCGGGAGAATCGGCGAGCGGCAGCTTCCCAAAGGCGAAGATGCAAGCTGCGGCACACAGGCACAGTGTGGGCAGCCTTCAGACTTAGAGAAAACAGTACTTTACCACTCTCCTGCCTTTTCCATGGTTATTCTATTGGAAAAGAACGAGTTTTGGACAACTACCTTTCATTCTTGCCAAACTCTTTGCACACCCCCGTGCAAGCTTTAGAACAAGATTTTGGATGTTTTCTTCCCTGGCAGAGTTTCTCCTTGCAAGATATGGTGGAAAAGCTTTTTGCTGAGTGTAGAGCGGCAAGACACGCAGAAGACGCAGATACGCAGCTCTCCGAAGCTAAGTGCCGGTCCCGGGCTTCTTTCGGCACAAACCGCTCTCAGGAGCTCCCTGCGCTCGCCACAATGCTCTGTGTGCGAAGAAGCCGCTTCTTCGCCTCCGGGAGAATCGGCGAGCGGCAGCTTCCCAAAGGCGAAGATGCAAGCTGCAGCACACAGGCACAGTGTGGGCAGCCTTCAGACTTAGAGAAAACAGTACTTTACCACTCTCCTGCCTTTTCCATGGTTATTCTATTGGAAAAGAACGAGTTTTGGACAACTACCTTTCATTCTTGCCAAACTCTTTGCAGACCCCCGTGCAAGCTTTAGAACAAGATTTTGGATGTTTTCTTTCCTGGCAGAGTTTCTCCTTGCAAGATATGGTGGAAAAGCTTTTTGCTGAGTGTAGAGCGGCAAGACACGCAGAAGACGCAGATACGCAGCTCTCCGAAGCTAAGTGCCGGTCCCGGGCTTCTTTCGGCACAAACCGCTCTCAGCAGCTCCCTGCGCTCGCCACAATGCTCTGTGTGCGAAGAAGCCGCTTCTTCGCCTCCGGGAGAATCGGCGAGCGGCAGCTTCCCAAAGGCGAAGATGCAAGCTGCAGCACACAGGCACAGTGTGGGCAGCATTCAGACTTAGAGAAAACAGTACTTTACCACTCTCCTGCCTTATCCATGGTTATTCTATTGGAAAAGAACGAGTTTTGGACAACTACCTTTCATTCTTGCCAAACTCTTTGCACACCCCCGTGCAAGCTTTAGAACAAGATTTTGGATGTTTTCTTCCCTGGCAGAGTTTCTCCTTGCAAGATATGCTGGAAAAGCTTTTTGCTGAGTGTAGAGCGGCAAGACACGCAGAAGACGCAGATACGCAGCTCTCCGAAGCTAAGTGCCGGTCCCGGGCTTCTTTCGGCACAAACCGCTCTCAGGAGCTCCCTGCGCTCGCCACAATGCTCTGTGTGCGAAGAAGCCGCTTCTTCGCCTCCGGGAGAATCGGCGAGCGGCAGCTTCCCAAAGGCGAAGATGCAAGCTGCAGCACACAGGCACAGTGTGGGCAGCCTTCAGACTTAGAGAAAACAGTACTTTACCACTCTCCTGCCTTTTCCATGGTTATTCTATTGGAAAAGAACGAGTTTTGGACAACTACCTTTCATTCTTGCCAAACTCTTTGCAGACCCCCGTGCAAGCTTTAGAACAAGATTTTGGATGTTTTCTTTCCTGGCAGAGTTTCTCCTTGCAAGATATGGTGGAAAAGCTTTTTGCTGAGTGTAGAGCGGCAAGACACGCAGAAGACACAGATACGCAGCTCTCCGAAGCTAAGTGCCGGTCCCGGGCTTCTTTCGGCACAAACCGCTCTCAGGAGCTCCCTGCGCTCGCCACAATGCTCTGTGTGCGAAGAAGCCGCTTCTTCGCCTGCGGGAGAATCGGCGAGCGGCAGCTTCCCAAAGGCGAAGATGCAAGCTGCGGCACACAGGCACAGTGTGGGCAGCCTTCAGACTTAGAGAAAACAGTACTTTACCACTCTCCTGCCTTATCCATGGTTATTCTATTGGAAAAGAACGAGTTTTGGACAACTACCTTTCATTCTTGCCAAACTCTTTGCAGACCCCCGTGCAAGCTTTAGAACAAGATTTTGGATGTTTTCTTTCCTGGCAGAGTTTCTCCTTGCAAGATATGGTGGAAAAGCTTTTTGCTGAGTGTAGAGCGGCAAGACACGCAGAAGACGCAGATACGCAGCTCTCCGAAGCTAAGTGCCGGTCCCGGGCTTCTTTCGGCACAAACCGCTCTCAGGAGCTCCCTGCGCTCGCCACAATGCTCTGTGTGCGAAGAAGCCGCTTCTTCGCCTGCGGGAGAATCGGCGAGCGGCAGCTTCCCAAAGGCGAAGATGCAAGCTGCAGCACACAGGCACAGTGTGGGCAGCCTTCAGACTTAGAGAAAACAGTACTTTACCACTCTCCTGCCTTTTCCATGGTTATTCTATTGGAAAAGAACGAGTTTTGGACAACTACCTTTCATTCTTGCCAAACTCTTTGCAGACGCCCGTGCAAGCTTTAGAACAAGATTTTGGATGTTTTCTTTCCTGGCAGAGTTTCTCCTTGCAAGATATGGTGGAAAAGCTTTTGGCTGAGTGTAGAGCGGCAAGACACGCAGAAGACGCAGATACGCAGCTCTCCGAAGCTAAGTGCCGGTCCCGGGCTTCTTTCGGCACAAACCGCTCTCAGGAGCTCCCTGCGCTCGCCACAATGCTCTGTGTGCGAAGAAGCCGCTTCTTCGCCTGCGGGAGAATCGGCGAGCGGCAGCTTCCCAAAGGCGAAGATGCAAGCTGCAGCACACAGGCACAGTGTGGGCAGCCTTCAGACTTAGAGAAAACAGTACTTTACCACTCTCCTGCCTTTTCCATGGTTATTCTATTGGAAAAGAACGAGTTTTGGACAACTACCTTTCATTCTTGCCAAACTCTTTGCACACCCCCGTGCAAGCTTTAGAACAAGATTTTGGATGTTTTCTTTCCTGGCAGAGTTTCTCCTTGCAAGATATGGTGGAAAAGCTTTTGGCTGAGTGTAGAGCGGCAAGACACGCAGAAGACGCAGATACGCAGCTCTCCGAAGCTAAGTGCCGGTCCCGGGCTTCTTTCGGCACAAACCGCTCTCAGGAGCTCCCTGCGCTCGCCACAATGCTCTGTGTGCGAAGAAGCCGCTTCTTCGCCTCCGGGAGAATCGGCGAGCGGCAGCTTCCCAAAGGCGAAGATGCAAGCTGCAGCACACAGGCACAGTGTGGGCAGCCTTCAGACTTAGAGAAAACAGTACTTTACCACTCTCCTGCCTTTTCCATGGTTATTCTATTGGAAAAGAACGAGTTTTGGACAACTACCTTTCATTCTTGCCAAACTCTTTGCACACCCCCGTGCAAGCTTTAGAACAAGATTTTGGATGTTTTCTTTCCTGGCAGAGTTTCTCCTTGCAAGATATGGTGGAAAAGCTTTTTGCTGAGTGTAGAGCGGCAAGACACGCAGAAGACGCAGATACGCAGCTCTCCGAAGCTAAGTGCCGGTCCCGGGCTTCTTTCGGCACAAACCGCTCTCAGGAGCTCCCTGCGCTCGCCACAATGCTCTGTGTGCGAAGAAGCCGCTTCTTCGCCTGCGGGAGAGTCGGCGAGCGGCAGCTTCCCAAAGGCGAAGATGCAAGCTGCGGCACACAGGCACAGTGTGGGCAGCCTTCAGACTTAGAGAAAACAGTACTTTACCACTCTCCTGCCTTTTCCATGGTTATTCTATTGGAAAAGAACGAGTTTTGGACAACTACCTTTCATTCTTGCCAAACTCTTTGCAGACCCCCGTGCAAGCTTTAGAACAAGATTTTGGATGTTTTCTTTCCTGGCAGAGTTTCTCCTTGCAAGATATGGTGGAAAAGCTTTTGGCTGAGTGTAGAGCGGCAAGACATGCAGAAGACGCAGATACGCAGCTCTCCGAAGCTAAGTGCCGGTCCCGGGCTTCTTTCGGCACAAACCGCTCTCAGGAGCTCCCTGCGCTCGCCACAATGCTCTGTGTGCGAAGAAGCCGCTTCTTCGCCTCCGGGAGAATCGGCGAGCGGCAGCTTCCCAAAGGCGAAGATGCAAGCTGCAGCACACAGGCACAGTGTGGGCAGCCTTCAGACTTAGAGAAAACAGTACTTTACCACTCTCCTGCCTTTTCCATGGTTATTCTATTGGAAAAGAACGAGTTTTGGACAACTACCTTTCATTCTTGCCAAACTCTTTGCACACCCCCGTGCAAGCTTTAGAACAAGATTTTGGATGTTTTCTTCCCTGGCAGAGTTTCTCCTTGCAAGATATGGTGGAAAAGCTTTTGGCTGAGTGTAGAGCGGCAAGACACGCAGAAGACACAGATACGCAGCTCTCCGAAGCTAAGTGCCGGTCCCGGGCTTCTTTCGGCACAAACCGCTCTCAGGAGCTCCCTGCGCTCGCCACAATGCTCTGTGTGTGAAGAAGCCGCTTCTTCGCCTGCGGGAGAGTCGGCGAGCGGCAGCTTCCCAAAGGCGAAGATGCAAGCTGCAGCACACAGGCACAGTGTGGGCAGCCTTCAGACTTAGAGAAAACAGTACTTTACCACTCTCCTGCCTTATCCATGGTTATTCTATTGGAAAAGAACGAGTTTTGGACAACTACCTTTCATTCTTGCCAAACTCTTTGCAGACCCCCGTGCAAGCTTTAGAACAAGATTTTGGATGTTTTCTTTCCTGGCAGAGTTTCTCCTTGCAAGATATGGTGGAAAAGCTTTTTGCTGAGTGTAGAGCGGCAAGACACGCAGAAGACGCAGATACGCAGCTCTCCGAAGCTAAGTGCCGGTCCCGGGCTTCTTTCGGCACAAACCGCTCTCAGGAGCTCCCTGCGCTCGCCACAATGCTCTGTGTGCGAAGAAGCCGCTTCTTCGCCTCCGGGAGAATCGGCGAGCGGCAGCTTCCCAAAGGCGAAGATGCAAGCTGCAGCACACAGGCACAGTGTGGGCAGCCTTCAGACTTAGAGAAAACAGTACTTTACCACTCTCCTGCCTTTTCCATGGTTATTCTATTGGAAAAGAACGAGTTTTGGACAACTACCTTTCATTCTTGCCAAACTCTTTGCAGACCCCCGTGCAAGCTTTAGAACAAGATTTTGGATGTTTTCTTTCCTGGCAGAGTTTCTCCTTGCAAGATATGGTGGAAAAGCTTTTGGCTGAGTGTAGAGCGGCAAGACACGCAGAAGACGCAGATACGCAGCTCTCCGAAGCTAAGTGCCGGTCCCGGGCTTCTTTCGGCACAAACCGCTCTCAGGAGCTCCCTGCGCTCGCCACAATGCTCTGTGTGCGAAGAAGCCGCTTCTTCGCCTCCGGGAGAATCGGCGAGCGGCAGCTTCCCAAAGGCGAAGATGCAAGCTGCAGCACACAGGCACAGTGTGGGCAGCCTTCAGACTTAGAGAAAACAGTACTTTACCACTCTCCTGCCTTTTCCATGGTTATTCTATTGGAAAAGAACGAGTTTTGGACAACTACCTTTCATTCTTGCCAAACTCTTTGCACACCCCCGTGCAAGCTTTAGAACAAGATTTTGGATGTTTTCTTTCCTGGCAGAGTTTCTCCTTGCAAGATATGGTGGAAAAGCTTTTTGCTGAGTGTAGAGCGGCAAGACACGCAGAAGACGCAGATACGCAGCTCTCCGAAGCTAAGTGCCGGTCCCGGGCTTCTTTCGGCACAAACCGCTCTCAGCAGCTCCCTGCGCTCGCCACAATGCTCTGTGTGCGAAGAAGCCGCTTCTTCGCCTCCGGGAGAATCGGCGAGCGGCAGCTTCCCAAAGGCGAAGATGCAAGCTGCAGCACACAGGCACAGTGAGGGCAGCATTCAGACTTAGAGAAAACAGTACTTTACCACTCTCCTGCCTTATCCATGGTTATTCTATTGGAAAAGAACGAGTTTTGGACAACTACCTTTCATTCTTGCCAAACTCTTTGCAGACCCCCGTGCAAGCTTTAGAACAAGATTTTGGATGTTTTCTTTCCTGGCAGAGTTTCTCCTTGCAAGATATGGTGGAAAAGCTTTTTGCTGAGTGTAGAGCGGCAAGACACGCAGAAGACGCAGATACGCAGCTCTCCGAAGCTAAGTGCCGGTCCCGGGCTTCTTTCGGCGCAAACCGCTCTCAGGAGCTCCCTGCGCTCGCCACAATGCTCTGTGTGCGAAGAAGCCGCTTCTTCGCCTCCGGGAGAATCGGCGAGCGGCAGCTTCCCAAAGGCGAAGATGCAAGCTGCAGCACACAGGCACAGTGTGGGCAGCCTTCAGACTTAGAGAAAACAGTACTTTACCACTCTCCTGCCTTTTCCATGGTTATTCTATTGGAAAAGAACGAGTTTTGGACAACTACCTTTCATTCTTGCCAAACTCTTTGCAGACCCCCGTGCAAGCTTTAGAACAAGATTTTGGATGTTTTCTTTCCTGGCAGAGTTTCTCCTTGCAAGATATGGTGGAAAAGCTTTTTGCTGAGTGTAGAGCGGCAAGACACGCAGAAGACGCAGATACGCAGCTCTCCGAAGCTAAGTGCCGGTCCCGGGCTTCTTTCGGCACAAACCGCTCTCAGGAGCTCCCTGCGCTCGCCACAATGCTCTGTGTGCGAAGAAGCCGCTTCTTCGCCTCCGGGAGAATCGGCGAGCGGCAGCTTCCCAAAGGCGAAGATGCAAGCTGCAGCACACAGGCACAGTGTGGGCAGCATTCAGACTTAGAGAAAACAGTACTTTACCACTCTCCTGCCTTATCCATGGTTATTCTATTGGAAAAGAACGAGTTTTGGACAACTACCTTTCATTCTTGCCAAACTCTTTGCAGACCCCCGTGCAAGCTTTAGAACAAGATTTTGGATGTTTTCTTTCCTGGCAGAGTTTCTCCTTGCAAGATATGGTGGAAAAGCTTTTTGCTGAGTGTAGAGCGGCAAGACACGCAGAAGACGCAGATACGCAGCTCTCCGAAGCTAAGTGCCGGTCCCGGGCTTCTTTCGGCACAAACCGCTCTCAGGAGCTCCCTGCGCTCGCCACAATGCTCTGTGTGCGAAGAAGCCGCTTCTTCGCCTCCGGGAGAATCGGCGAGCGGCAGCTTCCCAAAGGCGAAGATGCAAGCTGCAGCACACAGGCACAGTGTGGGCAGCCTTCAGACTTAGAGAAAACAGTACTTTACCACTCTCCTGCCTTTTCCATGGTTATTCTATTGGAAAAGAACGAGTTTTGGACAACTACCTTTCATTCTTGCCAAACTCTTTGCAGACCCCCGTGCAAGCTTTAGAACAAGATTTTGGATGTTTTCTTTCCTGGCAGAGTTTCTCCTTGCAAGATATGCTGGAAAAGCTTTTTGCTGAGTGTAGAGCGGCAAGACACGCAGAAGATGCAGATACGCAGCTCTCCGAAGCTAAGTGCCGGTCCCGGGCTTCTTTCGGCACAAACCGCTCTCAGGAGCTCCCTGCGCTCGCCACAATGCTCTGTGTGCGAAGAAGCCGCTTCTTCGCCTCCGGGAGAATCGGCGAGCGGCAGCTTCCCAAAGGCGAAGATGCAAGCTGCAGCACACAGGCACAGTGTGGGCAGCCTTCAGACTTAGAGAAAACAGTACTTTACCACTCTCCTGCCTTTTCCATGGTTATTCTATTGGAAAAGAACGAGTTTTGGACAACTACCTTTCATTCTTGCCAAACTCTTTGCACACCCCCGTGCAAGCTTTAGAACCAGATTTTGGATGTTTTCTTTCCTGGCAGAGTTTCTCCTTGCAAGATATAGTGGAAAAGCTTTTTGCTGAGTGTAGAGCGGCAAGACACGCAGAAGACGCAGATACGCAGCTCTCCGAAGCTAAGTGCCGGTCCCGGGCTTCTTTCGGCACAAACCGCTCTCAGGAGCTCCCTGCGCTCGCCACAATGCTCTGTGTGCGAAGAAGCCGCTTCTTCGCCTCCGGGAGAATCGGCGAGCGGCAGCTTCCCAAAGGCGAAGATGCAAGCTGCGGCACACAGGCACAGTGTGGGCAGCATTCAGACTTAGAGAAAACAGTACTTTACCACTCTCCTGCCTTTTCCATGGTTATTCTATTGGAAAAGAACGAGTTTTGGACAACTACCTTTCATTCTTGCCAAACTCTTTGCAGACCCCCGTGCAAGCTTTAGAACAAGATTTTGGATGTTTTCTTTCCTGGCAGAGTTTCTCCTTGCAAGATATGGTGGAAAAGCTTTTTGCTGAGTGTAGAGCGGCAAGACACGCAGAAGACGCAGATACGCAGCTCTCCGAAGCTAAGTGCCGGTCCCGGGCTTCTTTCGGCACAAACCGCTCTCAGGAGCTCCCTGCGCTCGCCACAATGCTCTGTGTGCGAAGAAGCCGCTTCTTCGCCTGCGGGAGAATCGGCGAGCGGCAGCTTCCCAAAGGCGAAGATGCAAGCTGCAGCACACAGGCACAGTGTGGGCAGCCTTCAGACTTAGAGAAAACAGTACTTTACCACTCTCCTGCCTTTTCCATGGTTATTCTATTGGAAAAGAACGAGTTTTGGACAACTACCTTTCATTCTTGCCAAACTCTTTGCAGACCCCCGTGCAAGCTTTAGAACAAGATTTTGGATGTTTTCTTCCCTGGCAGAGTTTCTCCTTGCAAGATATGCTGGAAAAGCTTTTTGCTGAGTGTAGAGCGGCAAGACACGCAGAAGACACAGATACGCAGCTCTCCGAAGCTAAGTGCCGGTCCCGGGCTTCTTTCGGCACAAACCGCTCTCAGGAGCTCCCTGCGCTCGCCACAATGCTCTGTGTGCGAAGAAGCCGCTTCTTCGCCTCCGGGAGAATCGGCGAGCGGCAGCTTCCCAAAGGCGAAGATGCAAGCTGCGGCACACAGGCACAGTGTGGGCAGCCTTCAGACTTAGAGAAAACAGTACTTTACCACTCTCCTGCCTTATCCATGGTTATTCTATTGGAAAAGAACGAGTTTTGGACAACTACCTTTCATTCTTGCCAAACTCTTTGCAGACCCCCGTGCAAGCTTTAGAACCAGATTTTGGATGTTTTCTTTCCTGGCAGAGTTTCTCCTTGCAAGATATAGTGGAAAAGCTTTTTGCTGAGTGTAGAGCGGCAAGACACGCAGAAGACGCAGATACGCAGCTCTCCGAAGCTAAGTGCCGGTCCCGGGCTTCTTTCGGCACAAACCGCTCTCAGGAGCTCCCTGCGCTCGCCACAATGCTCTGTGTGCGAAGAAGCCGCTTCTTCGCCTCCGGGAGAATCGGCGAGCGGCAGCTTCCCAAAGGCGAAGATGCAAGCTGCGGCACACAGGCACAGTGTGGGCAGCATTCAGACTTAGAGAAAACAGTACTTTACCACTCTCCTGCCTTTTCCATGGTTATTCTATTGGAAAAGAACGAGTTTTGGACAACTACCTTTCATTCTTGCCAAACTCTTTGCAGACCCCCGTGCAAGCTTTAGAACAAGATTTTGGATGTTTTCTTTCCTGGCAGAGTTTCTCCTTGCAAGATATGGTGGAAAAGCTTTTTGCTGAGTGTAGAGCGGCAAGACACGCAGAAGACGCAGATACGCAGCTCTCCGAAGCTAAGTGCCGGTCCCGGGCTTCTTTCGGCACAAACCGCTCTCAGGAGCTCCCTGCGCTCGCCACAATGCTCTGTGTGCGAAGAAGCCGCTTCTTCACCTGCGGGAGAATCGGCGAGCGGCAGCTTCCCAAAGGCGAAGATGCAAGCTGCAGCACACAGGCACAGTGTGGGCAGCCTTCAGACTTAGAGAAAACAGTACTTTACCACTCTCCTGCCTTTTCCATGGTTATTCTATTGGAAAAGAACGAGTTTTGGACAACTACCTTTCATTCTTGCCAAACTCTTTGCAGACCCCCGTGCAAGCTTTAGAACAAGATTTTGGATGTTTTCTTCCCTGGCAGAGTTTCTCCTTGCAAGATATGCTGGAAAAGCTTTTTGCTGAGTGTAGAGCGGCAAGACACGCAGAAGACACAGATACGCAGCTCTCCGAAGCTAAGTGCCGGTCCCGGGCTTCTTTCGGCACAAACCGCTCTCAGGAGCTCCCTGCGCTCGCCACAATGCTCTGTGTGCGAAGAAGCCGCTTCTTCGCCTCCGGGAGAATCGGCGAGCGGCAGCTTCCCAAAGGCGAAGATGCAAGCTGCGGCACACAGGCACAGTGTGGGCAGCCTTCAGACTTAGAGAAAACAGTACTTTACCACTCTCCTGCCTTTTCCATGGTTATTCTATTGGAAAAGAACGAGTTTTGGACAACTACCTTTCATTCTTGCCAAACTCTTTGCAGACCCCCGTGCAAGCTTTAGAACAAGATTTTGGATGTTTTCTTCCCTGGCAGAGTTTCTCCTTGCAAGATATGGTGGAAAAGCTTTTTGCTGAGTGTAGAGCGGCAAGACACGCAGAAGACGCAGATACGCAGCTCTCCGAAGCTAAGTGCCGGTCCCGGGCTTCTTTCGGCACAAACCGCTCTCAGGAGCTCCCTGCGCTCGCCACAATGCTCTGTGTGCGAAGAAGCCGCTTCTTCGCCTCCGGGAGAATCGGCGAGCGGCAGCTTCCCAAAGGCGAAGATGCAAGCTGCGGCACACAGGCACAGTGTGGGCAGCCTTCAGACTTAGAGAAAACAGTACTTTACCACTCTCCTGCCTTTTCCATGGTTATTCTATTGGAAAAGAACGAGTTTTGGACAACTACCTTTCATTCTTGCCAAACTCTTTGCAGACCCCCGTGCAAGCTTTAGAACAAGATTTTGGATGTTTTCTTTCCTGGCAGAGTTTCTCCTTGCAAGATATGGTGGAAAAGCTTTTTGCTGAGTGTAGAGCGGCAAGACACGCAGAAGACGCAGATACGCAGCTCTCCGAAGCTAAGTGCCGGTCCCGGGCTTCTTTCGGCACAAACCGCTCTCAGGAGCTCCCTGCGCTCGCCACAATGCTCTGTGTGCGAAGAAGCCGCTTCTTCGCCTCCGGGAGAATCGGCGAGCGGCAGCTTCCCAAAGGCGAAGATGCAAGCTGCAGCACACAGGCACAGTGTGGGCAGCCTTCAGACTTAGAGAAAACAGTACTTTACCACTCTCCTGCCTTTTCCATGGTTATTCTATTGGAAAAGAACGAGTTTTGGACAACTACCTTTCATTCTTGCCAAACTCTTTGCAGACCCCCGTGCAAGCTTTAGAACAAGATTTTGGATGTTTTCTTTCCTGGCAGAGTTTCTCCTTGCAAGATATGCTGGAAAAGCTTTTTGCTGAGTGTAGAGCGGCAAGACACGCAGAAGATGCAGATACGCAGCTCTCCGAAGCTAAGTGCCGGTCCCGGGCTTCTTTCGGCACAAACCGCTCTCAGGAGCTCCCTGCGCTCGCCACAATGCTCTGTGTGCGAAGAAGCCGCTTCTTCGCCTCCGGGAGAATCGGCGAGCGGCAGCTTCCCAAAGGCGAAGATGCAAGCTGCAGCACACAGGCACAGTGTGGGCAGCCTTCAGACTTAGAGAAAACAGTACTTTACCACTCTCCTGCCTTTTCCATGGTTATTCTATTGGAAAAGAACGAGTTTTGGACAACTACCTTTCATTCTTGCCAAACTCTTTGCACACCCCCGTGCAAGCTTTAGAACCAGATTTTGGATGTTTTCTTTCCTGGCAGAGTTTCTCCTTGCAAGATATAGTGGAAAACCTTTTTGCTGAGTGTAGAGCGGCAAGACACGCAGAAGACGCAGATACGCAGCTCTCCGAAGCTAAGTGCCGGTCCCGGGCTTCTTTCGGCACAAACCGCTCTCAGGAGCTCCCTGCGCTCGCCACAATGCTCTGTGTGCGAAGAAGCCGCTTCTTCGCCTCCGGGAGAATCGGCGAGCGGCAGCTTCCCAAAGGCGAAGATGCAAGCTGCGGCACACAGGCACAGTGTGGGCAGCATTCAGACTTAGAGAAAACAGTACTTTACCACTCTCCTGCCTTTTCCATGGTTATTCTATTGGAAAAGAACGAGTTTTGGACAACTACCTTTCATTCTTGCCAAACTCTTTGCAGACCCCCGTGCAAGCTTTAGAACAAGATTTTGGATGTTTTCTTTCCTGGCAGAGTTTCTCCTTGCAAGATATGGTGGAAAAGCTTTTTGCTGAGTGTAGAGCGGCAAGACACGCAGAAGACGCAGATACGCAGCTCTCCGAAGCTAAGTGCCGGTCCCGGGCTTCTTTCGGCACAAACCGCTCTCAGGAGCTCCCTGCGCTCGCCACAATGCTCTGTGTGCGAAGAAGCCGCTTCTTCGCCTCCGGGAGAATCGGCGAGCGGCAGCTTCCCAAAGGCGAAGATGCAAGCTGCAGCACACAGGCACAGTGTGGGCAGCCTTCAGACTTAGAGAAAACAGTACTTTACCACTCTCCTGCCTTTTCCATGGTTATTCTATTGGAAAAGAACGAGTTTTGGACAACTACCTTTCATTCTTGCCAAACTCTTTGCAGACCCCCGTGCAAGCTTTAGAACAAGATTTTGGATGTTTTCTTCCCTGGCAGAGTTTCTCCTTGCAAGATATGCTGGAAAAGCTTTTTGCTGAGTGTAGAGCGGCAAGACACGCAGAAGACACAGATACGCAGCTCTCCGAAGCTAAGTGCCGGTCCCGGGCTTCTTTCGGCACAAACCGCTCTCAGGAGCTCCCTGCGCTCGCCACAATGCTCTGTGTGCGAAGAAGCCGCTTCTTCGCCTCCGGGAGAATCGGCGAGCGGCAGCTTCCCAAAGGCGAAGATGCAAGCTGCGGCACACAGGCACAGTGTGGGCAGCCTTCAGACTTAGAGAAAACAGTACTTTACCACTCTCCTGCCTTATCCATGGTTATTCTATTGGAAAAGAACGAGTTTTGGACAACTACCTTTCATTCTTGCCAAACTCTTTGCAGACCCCCGTGCAAGCTTTAGAACCAGATTTTGGATGTTTTCTTTCCTGGCAGAGTTTCTCCTTGCAAGATATAGTGGAAAAGCTTTTTGCTGAGTGTAGAGCGGCAAGACACGCAGAAGACGCAGATACGCAGCTCTCCGAAGCTAAGTGCCGGTCCCGGGCTTCTTTCGGCACAAACCGCTCTCAGGAGCTCCCTGCGCTCGCCACAATGCTCTGTGTGCGAAGAAGCCGCTTCTTCGCCTCCGGGAGAATCGGCGAGCGGCAGCTTCCCAAAGGCGAAGATGCAAGCTGCGGCACAAAGGCACAGTGTGGGCAGCATTCAGACTTAGAGAAAACAGTACTTTACCACTCTCCTGCCTTTTCCATGGTTATTCTATTGGAAAAGAACGAGTTTTGGACAACTACCTTTCATTCTTGCCAAACTCTTTGCAGACCCCCGTGCAAGCTTTAGAACAAGATTTTGGATGTTTTCTTTCCTGGCAGAGTTTCTCCTTGCAAGATATGGTGGAAAAGCTTTTTGCTGAGTGTAGAGCGGCAAGACACGCAGAAGACGCAGATACGCAGCTCTCCGAAGCTAAGTGCCGGTCCCGGGCTTCTTTCGGCACAAACCGCTCTCAGGAGCTCCCTGCGCTCGCCACAATGCTCTGTGTGCGAAGAAGCCGCTTCTTCGCCTGCGGGAGAATCGGCGAGCGGCAGCTTCCCAAAGGCGAAGATGCAAGCTGCAGCACACAGGCACAGTGTGGGCAGCCTTCAGACTTAGAGAAAACAGTACTTTACCACTCTCCTGCCTTTTCCATGGTTATTCTATTGGAAAAGAACGAGTTTTGGACAACTACCTTTCATTCTTGCCAAACTCTTTGCAGACCCCCGTGCAAGCTTTAGAACAAGATTTTGGATGTTTTCTTCCCTGGCAGAGTTTCTCCTTGCAAGATATGCTGGAAAAGCTTTTTGCTGAGTGTAGAGCGGCAAGACACGCAGAAGACACAGATACGCAGCTCTCCGAAGCTAAGTGCCGGTCCCGGGCTTCTTTCGGCACAAACCGCTCTCAGGAGCTCCCTGCGCTCGCCACAATGCTCTGTGTGCGAAGAAGCCGCTTCTTCGCCTCCGGGAGAATCGGCGAGCGGCAGCTTCCCAAAGGCGAAGATGCAAGCTGCGGCACACAGGCACAGTGTGGGCAGCCTTCAGACTTAGAGAAAACAGTACTTTACCACTCTCCTGCCTTTTCCATGGTTATTCTATTGGAAAAGAACGAGTTTTGGACAACTACCTTTCATTCTTGCCAAACTCTTTGCAGACCCCCGTGCAAGCTTTAGAACAAGATTTTGGATGTTTTCTTCCCTGGCAGAGTTTCTCCTTGCAAGATATGGTGGAAAAGCTTTTTGCTGAGTGTAGAGCGGCAAGACACGCAGAAGACGCAGATACGCAGCTCTCCGAAGCTAAGTGCCGGTCCCGGGCTTCTTTCGGCACAAACCGCTCTCAGGAGCTCCCTGCGCTCGCCACAATGCTCTGTGTGCGAAGAAGCCGCTTCTTCGCCTCCGGGAGAATCGGCGAGCGGCAGCTTCCCAAAGGCGAAGATGCAAGCTGCGGCACACAGGCACAGTGTGGGCAGCCTTCAGACTTAGAGAAAACAGTACTTTACCACTCTCCTGCCTTTTCCATGGTTATTCTATTGGAAAAGAACGAGTTTTGGACAACTACCTTTCATTCTTGCCAAACTCTTTGCAGACCCCCGTGCAAGCTTTAGAACAAGATTTTGGATGTTTTCTTTCCTGGCAGAGTTTCTCCTTGCAAGATATGGTGGAAAAGCTTTTTGCTGAGTGTAGAGCGGCAAGACACGCAGAAGACGCAGATACGCAGCTCTCCGAAGCTAAGTGCCGGTCCCGGGCTTCTTTCGGCACAAACCGCTCTCAGGAGCTCCCTGCGCTCGCCACAATGCTCTGTGTGCGAAGAAGCCGCTTCTTCGCCTGCGGGAGAATCGGCGAGCGGCAGCTTCCCAAAGGCGAAGATGCAAGCTGCGGCACACAGGCACAGTGTGGGCAGCCTTCAGACTTAGAGAAAACAGTACTTTACCACTCTCCTGCCTTTTCCATGGTTATTCTATTGGAAAAGAACGAGTTTTGGACAACTACCTTTCATTCTTGCCAAACTCTTTGCACACCCCCGTGCAAGCTTTAGAACAAGATTTTGGATGTTTTCTTCCCTGGCAGAGTTTCTCCTTGCAAGATATGGTGGAAAAGCTTTTTGCTGAGTGTAGAGCGGCAAGACACGCAGAAGACGCAGATACGCAGCTCTCCGAAGCTAAGTGCCGGTCCCGGGCTTCTTTCGGCACAAACCGCTCTCAGGAGCTCCCTGCGCTCGCCACAATGCTCTGTGTGCGAAGAAGCCGCTTCTTCGCCTCCGGGAGAATCGGCGAGCGGCAGCTTCCCAAAGGCGAAGATGCAAGCTGCAGCACACAGGCACAGTGTGGGCAGCCTTCAGACTTAGAGAAACCAGTACTTTACCACTCTCCTGCCTTTTCCATGGTTATTCTATTGGAAAAGAACGAGTTTTGGACAACTACCTTTCATTCTTGCCAAACTCTTTGCAGACCCCCGTGCAAGCTTTAGAACAAGATTTTGGATGTTTTCTTTCCTGGCAGAGTTTCTCCTTGCAAGATATGCTGGAAAAGCTTTTTGCTGAGTGTAGAGCGGCAAGACACGCAGAAGACGCAGATACGCAGCTCTCCGAAGCTAAGTGCCGGTCCCGGGCTTCTTTCGGCACAAACCGCTCTCAGGAGCTCCCTGCGCTCGCCACAATGCTCTGTGTGCGAAGAAGCCGCTTCTTCGCCTCCGGGAGAATCGGCGAGCGGCAGCTTCCCAAAGGCGAAGATGCAAGCTGCAGCACACAGGCACAGTGTGGGCAGCCTTCAGACTTAGAGAAAACAGTACTTTACCACTCTCCTGCCTTTTCCATGGTTATTCTATTGGAAAAGAACGAGTTTTGGACAACTACCTTTCATTCTTGCCAAACTCTTTGCAGACCCCCGTGCAAGCTTTAGAACAAGATTTTGGATGTTTTCTTTCCTGGCAGACTTTCTCCTTGCAAGATATGGTGGAAAAGCTTTTGGCTGAGTGTAGAGCGGCAAGACACGCAGAAGACGCAGATACGCAGCTCTCCGAAGCTAAGTGCCGGTCCCGGGCTTCTTTCGGCACAAACCGCTCTCAGGAGCTCCCTGCGCTCGCCACAATGCTCTGTGTGCGAAGAAGCCGCTTCTTCGCCTCCGGGAGAATCGGCGAGCGGCAGCTTCCCAAAGGCGAAGATGCAAGCTGCAGCACACAGGCACAGTGTGGGCAGCCTTCAGACTTAGAGAAAACAGTACTTTACCACTCTCCTGCCTTTTCCATGGTTATTCTATTGGAAAAGAACGAGTTTTGGACAACTACCTTTCATTCTTGCCAAACTCTTTGCACACCCCCGTGCAAGCTTTAGAACAAGATTTTGGATGTTTTCTTTCCTGGCAGAGTTTCTCCTTGCAAGATATGGTGGAAAAGCTTTTTGCTGAGTGTAGAGCGGCAAGACACGCAGAAGACGCAGATACGCAGCTCTCCGAAGCTAAGTGCCGGTCCCGGGCTTCTTTCGGCACAAACCGCTCTCAGCAGCTCCCTGCGCTCACCACAATGCTCTGTGTGCGAAGAAGCCGCTTCTTCGCCTCCGGGAGAATCGGCGAGCGGCAGCTTCCCAAAGGCGAAGATGCAAGCTGCAGCACACAGGCACAGTGTGGGCAGCATTCAGACTTAGAGAAAACAGTACTTTACCACTCTCCTGCCTTATCCATGGTTATTCTATTGGAAAAGAACGAGTTTTGGACAACTACCTTTCATTCTTGCCAAACTCTTTGCACACCCCCGTGCAAGCTTTAGAACAAGATTTTGGATGTTTTCTTCCCTGGCAGAGTTTCTCCTTGCAAGATATGCTGGAAAAGCTTTTGGCTGAGTGTAGAGCGGCAAGACACGCAGAAGACGCAGATACGCAGCTCTCCGAAGCTAAGTGCCGGTCCCGGGCTTCTTTCGGCACAAACCGCTCTCAGGAGCTCCCTGCGCTCGCCACAATGCTCTGTGTGCGAAGAAGCCGCTTCTTCGCCTCCGGGAGAATCGGCGAGCGGCAGCTTCCCAAAGGCGAAGATGCAAGCTGCAGCACACAGGCACAGTGTGGGCAGCCTTCAGACTTAGAGAAAACAGTACTTTACCACTCTCCTGCCTTTTCCATGGTTATTCTATTGGAAAAGAACGAGTTTTGGACAACTACCTTTCATTCTTGCCAAACTCTTTGCAGACCCCCGTGCAAGCTTTAGAACAAGATTTTGGATGTTTTCTTTCCTGGCAGAGTTTCTCCTTGCAAGATATGGTGGAAAAGCTTTTTGCTGAGTGTAGAGCGGCAAGACACGCAGAAGACGCAGATACGCAGCTCTCCGAAGCTAAGTGCCGGTCCCGGGCTTCTTTCGGCACAAACCGCTCTCAGGAGCTCCCTGCGCTCGCCACAATGCTCTGTGTGCGAAGAAGCCGCTTCTTCGCCTCCGGGAGAATCGGCGAGCGGCAGCTTCCCAAAGGCGAAGATGCAAGCTGCACACACAGGCACAGTGTGGGCAGCCTTCAGACTTAGAGAAAACAGTACTTTACCACTCTCCTGCCTTATCCATGGTTATTCTATTGGAAAAGAACGAGTTTTGGACAACTACCTTTCATTCTTGCCAAACTCTTTGCAGACCTCCGTGCAAGCTTTAGAACAAGATTTGGATGTTTTCTTTCCTGGCAGAGTTTCTCCTTGCAAGATATGGTGGAAAAGCTTTTGGCTGAGTGTAGAGCGGCAAGACACGCAGAAGACGCAGATACGCAGCTCTCCGAAGCTAAGTGCCGGTCCCGGGCTTCTTTCGGCACAAACCGCTCTCAGGAGCTCCCTGCGCTCGCCACAATGCTCTGTGTGCGAAGAAGCCGCTTCTTCGCCTCCGGGAGAATCGGCGAGCGGCAGCTTCCCAAAGGCGAAGATGCAAGCTGCACCACACAGGCACAGTGTGGGCAGCCTTCAGACTTAGAGAAAACAGTACTTTACCACTCTCCTGCCTTTTCCATGGTTATTCTATTGGAAAAGAACGAGTTTTGGACAACTACCTTTCATTCTTGCCAAACTCTTTGCACACCCCCGTGCAAGCTTTAGAACAAGATTTTGGATGTTTTCTTTCCTGGCAGAGTTTCTCCTTGCAAGATATGGTGGAAAAGCTTTTTGCTGAGTGTAGAGCGGCAAGACACGCAGAAGACGCAGATACGCAGCTCTCCGAAGCTAAGTGCCCGGTCCCGGGCTTCTTTCGGCACAAACCGCTCTCAGGAGCTCCCTGCGCTCGCCACAATGCTCTGTGTGCGAAGAAGCCGCTTCTTCGCCTCCGGGAGAATCGGCGAGCGGCAGCTTCCCAAAGGCGAAGATGCAAGCTGCGGCACACAGGCACAGTGTGGGCAGCCTTCAGACTTAGAGAAAACAGTACTTTACCACTCTCCTGCCTTTTCCATGGTTATTCTATTGGAAAAGAACGAGTTTTGGACAACTACCTTTCATTCTTGCCAAACTCTTTGCACACCCCCGTGCAAGCTTTAGAACAAGATTTTGGATGTTTTCTTTCCTGGCAGAGTTTCTCCTTGCAAGATATGGTGGAAAAGCTTTTTGCTGAGTGTAGAGCGGCAAGACACGCAGAAGACGCAGATACGCAGCTCTCCGAAGCTAAGTGCCGGTCCCGGGCTTCTTTCGGCACAAACCGCTCTCAGGAGCTCCCTGCGCTCGCCACAATGCTCTGTGTGCGAAGAAGCCGCTTCTTCGCCTCCGGGAGAATCGGCGAGCGGCAGCTTCCCAAAGGCGAAGATGCAAGCTGCGGCACACAGGCACAGTGTGGGCAGCCTTCAGACTTAGAGAAAACAGTACTTTACCACTCTCCTGCCTTTTCCATGGTTATTCTATTGGAAAAGAACGAGTTTTGGACAACTACCTTTCATTCTTGCCAAACTCTTTGCACACCCCCGTGCAAGCTTTAGAACAAGATTTTGGATGTTTTCTTTCCTGGCAGAGTTTCTCCTTGCAAGATATGGTGGAAAAGCTTTTTGCTGAGTGTTGAGCAGCAAGACACGCAGAAGACGCAGATACGCAGCTCTCCGAAGCTAAGTGCCGGTCCCGGGCTTCTTTCGGCACAAACCGCTCTCAGGAGCTCCCTGCGCTCGCCACAATGCTCTGTGTGCGAAGAAGCCGCTTCTTCGCCTCCGGGAGAATCGGCGAGCGGCAGCTTCCCAAAGGCGAAGATGCAAGCTGCAGCACACAGGCACAGTGTGGGCAGCCTTCAGACTTAGAGAAACCAGTACTTTACCACTCTCCTGCCTTTTCCATGGTTATTCTATTGGAAAAGAACGAGTTTTGGACAACTACCTTTCATTCTTGCCAAACTCTTTGCAGACCCCCGTGCAAGCTTTAGAACAAGATTTTGGATGTTTTCTTTCCTGGCAGAGTTTCTCCTTGCAAGATATGGTGGAAAAGCTTTTTGCTGAGTGTAGAGCGGCAAGACACACAGAAGACGCAGATACGCAGCTCTCCGAAGCTAAGTGCCGGTCCCGGGCTTCTTTCGGCACAAACCGCTCTCAGGAGCTCCCTGCGCTCGCCACAATGCTCTGTGTGCGAAGAAGCCGCTTCTTCACCTCCGGGAGAATCGGCGAGCGGCAGCTTCCCAAATTCGAAGATGCAAGCTGCAGCACACAGGCACAGTGTGGGCAGCCTTCAGACTTAGAGAAAACAGTACTTTACCACTCTCCTGCCTTTTCCATGGTTATTCTATTGGAAAAGAACGAGTTTTGGACAACTACCTTTCATTCTTGCCAAACTCTTTGCAGACCCCCGTGCAAGCTTTAGAACAAGATTTTGGATGTTTTCTTTCCTGGCAGAGTTTCTCCTTGCAAGATATGGTGGAAAAGCTTTTTGCTGAGCGTAGAGCGGCAAGACACGCAGAAGACGCAGATACGCAGCTCTCCGAAGCTAAGTGCCGGTCCCGGGCTTCTTTCGGCACAAACCGCTCTCAGGAGCTCCCTGCGCTCGCCACAATGCTCTGTGTGCGAAGAAGCCGCTTCTTCGCCTCCGGGAGAATCGGCGAGCGGCAGCTTCCCAAAGGCGAAGATGCAAGCTGCAGCACACAGGCACAGTGTGGGCAGCCTTCAGACTTAGAGAAAACAGTACTTTACCACTCTCCTGCCTTTTCCATGGTTATTCTATTGGAAAAGAACGAGTTTTGGACAACTACCTTTCATTCTTGCCAAACTCTTTGCACACCCCCGTGCAAGCTTTAGAACAAGATTTTGGATGTTTTCTTTCCTGGCAGAGTTTCTCCTTGCAAGATATGTGGAAAAGCTTTTTGCTGAGTGTAGAGCGGCAAGACACGCAGAAGACGCAGATACGCAGCTCTCCGAAGCTAAGTGCCGGTCCCGGGCTTCTTTCGGCACAAACCGCTCTCAGGAGCTCCCTGCGCTCGCCACAATGCTCTGTGTGCGAAGAAGCCGCTTCTTCGCCTCCGGGAGAATCGGCGAGCGGCAGCTTCCCAAAGGCGAAGATGCAAGCTGCAGCACACAGGCACAGTGTGGGCAGCATTCAGACTTAGAGAAAACAGTACTTTACCACTCTCCTGCCTTATCCATGGTTATTCTATTGGAAAAGAACGAGTTTTGGACAACTACCTTTCATTCTTGCCAAACTCTTTGCACACCCCCGTGCAAGCTTTAGAACAAGATTTTGGATGTTTTCTTCCCTGGCAGAGTTTCTCCTTGCAAGATATGCTGGAAAAGCTTTTTGCTGAGTGTAGAGCGGCAAGACACGCAGAAGACGCAGATACGCAGCTCTCCGAAGCTAAGTGCCGGTCCCGGGCTTCTTTCGGCACAAACCGCTCTCAGGAGCTCCCTGCGCTCGCCACAATGCTCTGTGTGCGAAGAAGCCGCTTCTTCGCCTCCGGGAGAATCGGCGAGCGGCAGCTTCCCAAAGGCGAAGATGCAAGCTGCAGCACACAGGCACAGTGTGGGCAGCCTTCAGACTTAGAGAAAACAGTACTTTACCACTCTCCTGCCTTTTCCATGGTTATTCTATTGGAAAAGAACGAGTTTTGGACAACTACCTTTCATTCTTGCCAAACTCTTTGCAGACCCCCGTGCAAGCTTTAGAACAAGATTTTGGATGTTTTCTTTCCTGGCAGAGTTTCTCCTTGCAAGATATGGTGGAAAAGCTTTTTGCTGAGTGTAGAGCGGCAAGACACGCAGAAGACGCAGATACGCAGCTCTCCGAAGCTAAGTGCCAGTCCCGGGCTTCTTTCGGCACAAACCGCTCTCAGGAGCTCCCTGCGCTCGCCACAATGCTCTGTGTGCGAAGAAGCCGCTTCTTCGCCTGCGGGAGAATCGGCGAGCGGCAGCTTCCCAAAGGCGAAGATGCAAGCTGCAGCACACAGGCACAGTGTGGGCAGCATTCAGACTTAGAGAAAACAGTACTTTACCACTCTCCTGCCTTTTCCATGGTTATTCTATTGGAAAAGAACGAGTTTTGGACAACTACCTTTCATTCTTGCCAAACTCTTTGCAGACCCCCGTGCAAGCTTTAGAACAAGATTTTGGATGTTTTCTTCCCTGGCAGAGTTTCTCCTTGCAAGATATGGTGGAAAAGCTTTTTGCTGAGTGTAGAGCGGCAAGACACGCAGAAGACGCAGATACGCAGCTCTCCGAAGCTAAGTGCCGGTCCCGGGCTTCTTTCGGCACAAACCGCTCTCAGGAGCTCCCTGCGCTCGCCACAATGCTCTGTGTGCGAAGAAGCCGCTTCTTCGCCTCCGGGAGAATCGGCGAGCGGCAGCTTCCCAAAGGCGAAGATGCAAGCTGCAGCACACAGGCACAGTGTGGGCAGCCTTCAGACTTAGAGAAAACAGTACTTTACCACTCTCCTGCCTTTTCCATGGTTATTCTATTGGAAAAGAACGAGTTTTGGACAACTACCTTTCATTCTTGCCAAACTCTTTGCAGACCCCCGTGCAAGCTTTAGAACAAGATTTTGGATGTTTTCTTTCCTGGCAGAGTTTCTCCTTGCAAGATATGGTGGAAAAGCTTTTTGCTGAGTGTAGAGCGGCAAGACACGCAGAAGACGCAGATACGCAGCTCTCCGAAGCTAAGTGCCGGTCCCGGGCTTCTTTCGGCACAAACCGCTCTCAGGAGCTCCCTGCGCTCGCCACAATGCTCTGTGTGCGAAGAAGCCGCTTCTTCGCCTCCGGGAGAATCGGCGAGCGGCAGCTTCCCAAAGGCGAAGATGCAAGCTGCAGCACACAGGCACAGTGTGGGCAGCATTCAGACTTAGAGAAAACAGTACTTTACCACTCTCCTGCCTTATCCATGGTTATTCTATTGGAAAAGAACGAGTTTTGGACAACTACCTTTCATTCTTGCCAAACTCTTTGCAGACCTCCGTGCAAGCTTTAGAACAAGATTTTGGATGTTTTCTTCCTGGCAGAGTTTCTCCTTGCAAGATATGGTGGAAAAGCTTTTTGCTGAGTGTAGAGCGGCAAGACACGCAGAAGACGCAGATACGCAGCTCTCCGAAGCTAAGTGCCGGTCCCGGGCTTCTTTCGGCACAAACCGCTCTCAGGAGCTCCCTGCGCTCGCCACAATGCTCTGTGTGCGAAGAAGCCGCTTCTTCGCCTCCGGGAGAATCGGCGAGCGGCAGCTTCCCAAAGGCGAAGATGCAAGCTGCAGCACACAGGCACAGTGTGGGCAGCCTTCAGACTTAGAGAAACCAGTACTTTACCACTCTCCTGCCTTTTCCATGGTTATTCTATTGGAAAAGAACGAGTTTTGGACAACTACCTTTCATTCTTGCCAAACTCTTTGCAGACCCCCGTGCAAGCTTTAGAACAAGATTTTGGATGTTTTCTTTCCTGGCAGAGTTTCTCCTTGCAAGATATGGTGGAAAAGCTTTTTGCTGAGTGTAGAGCGGCAAGACACGCAGAAGACGCAGATACGCAGCTCTCCGAAGCTAAGTGCCGGTCCCGGGCTTCTTTCGGCACAAACCGCTCTCAGGAGCTCCCTGCGCTCGCCACAATGCTCTGTGTGCGAAGAAGCCGCTTCTTCGCCTCCGGGAGAATCGGCGAGCGGCAGCTTCCCAAAGGCGAAGATGCAAGCTGCACCACACAGGCACAGTGTGGGCAGCCTTCAGACTTAGAGAAAACAGTACTTTACCACTCTCCTGCCTTTTCCATGGTTATTCTATTGGAAAAGAACGAGTTTTGGACAACTACCTTTCATTCTTGCCAAACTCTTTGCACACCCCCGTGCAAGCTTTAGAACCAGATTTTGGATGTTTTCTTTCCTGGCAGAGTTTCTCCTTGCAAGATATGGTGGAAAAGCTTTTTGCTGAGTGTAGAGCGGCAAGACACGCAGAAGACGCAGATACGCAGCTCTCCGAAGCTAAGTGCCGGTCCCGGGCTTCTTTCGGCACAAACCGCTCTCAGGAGCTCCCTGCGCTCGCCACAATGCTCTGTGTGCGAAGAAGCCGCTTCTTCGCCTCCGGGAGAATCGGCGAGCGGCAGCTTCCCAAAGGCGAAGATGCAAGCTGCGGCACGCAGGCACAGTGTGGGCAGCCTTCAGACTTAGAGAAAACAGTACTTTACCACTCTCCTGCCTTTTCCATGGTTATTCTATTGGAAAAGAACGAGTTTTGGACAACTACCTTTCATTCTTGCCAAACTCTTTGCACACCCCCGTGCAAGCTTTAGAACAAGATTTTGGATGTTTTCTTTCCTGGCAGAGTTTCTCCTTGCAAGATATGGTGGAAAAGCTTTTTGCTGAGTGTAGAGCGGCAAGACACGCAGAAGACGCAGATACGCAGCTCTCCGAAGCTAAGTGCCGGTCCCGGGCTTCTTTCGGCACAAACCGCTCTCAGGAGCTCCCTGCGCTCGCCACAATGCTCTGTGTGCGAAGAAGCCGCTTCTTCGCCTGCGGGAGAATCGGCGAGCGGCAGCTTCCCAAAGGCGAAGATGCAAGCTGCAGCACACAGGCACAGTGTGGGCAGCATTCAGACTTAGAGAAAACAGTACTTTACCACTCTCCTGCCTTATCCATGGTTATTCTATTGGAAAAGAACGAGTTTTGGACAACTACCTTTCATTCTTGCCAAACTCTTTGCAGACCCCCGTGCAAGCTTTAGAACAAGATTTTGGATGTTTTCTTTCCTGGCAGAGTTTCTCCTTGCAAGATATGCTGGAAAAGCTTTTTGCTGAGTGTAGAGCGGCAAGACACGCAGAAGACGCAGATACGCAGCTCTCCGAAGCTAAGTGCCGGTCCCGGGCTTCTTTCGGCACAAACCGCTCTCAGGAGCTCCCTGCGCTCGCCACAATGCTCTGTGTGCGAAGAAGCCGCTTCTTCGCCTCCGGGAGAATCGGCGAGCGGCAGCTTCCCAAAGGCGAAGATGCAAGCTGCAGCACACAGGCACAGTGTGGGCAGCCTTCAGACTTAGAGAAAACAGTACTTTACCACTCTCCTGCCTTTTCCATGGTTATTCTATTGGAAAAGAACGAGTTTTGGACAACTACCTTTCATTCTTGCCAAACTCTTTGCAGACCCCCGTGCAAGCTTTAGAACAAGATTTTGGATGTTTTCTTTCCTGGCAGAGTTTCTCCTTGCAAGATATGGTGGAAAAGCTTTTTGCTGAGTGTAGAGCGGCAAGACACGCAGAAGACGCAGATACGCAGCTCTCCGAAGCTAAGTGCCGGTCCCGGGTTTCTTTCGGCACACACCGCTCTCAGGAGCTCCCTGACCTCCCCACAATGCTCTGTGTGCGAAGAAGCCGCTTCTTCGCCTCCGGGAGAATCGGCGAGCGGCAGCTTCCCAAAGGCGAAGATGCAAGCTGCAGCACACAGGCACAGTGTGGGCAGCCTTCAGACTTAGAGAAAACAGTACTTTACCACTCTCCTGCCTTTTCCATGGTTATTCTATTGGAAAAGAACGAGTTTTGGACAACTACCTTTCATTCTTGCCAAACTCTTTGAAGACCCCCGTGCAAGCTTTAGAACAAGATTTTGGATGTTTTCTTTCCTGGCAGAGTTTCTCCTTGCAAGATATGGTGGAAAAGCTTTTTGCTGAGTGTAGAGCGGCAAGACACGCAGAAGACGCAGATACGCAGCTCTCCGAAGCTAAGTGCCGGTCCCGGGCTTCTTTCGGCACAAACCGCTCTCAGGAGCTCCCTGCGCTCGCCACAATGCTCTGTGTGCCAAGAAGCCGCTTCTTCGCCTGCGGGAGAATCGGCGAGCGGCAGCTTCCCAAAGGCGAAGATGCAAGCTGCGGCACACAGGCACAGTGTGGGCAGCCTTCAGACTTAGAGAAAACAGTACTTTACCACTCTCCTGCCTTTTCCATGGTTATTCTATTGGAAAAGAACGAGTTTTGGACAACTACCTTTCATTCTTGCCAAACTCTTTGCAGACCCCCGTGCAAGCTTTAGAACAAGATTTTGGATGTTTTCTTCCCTGGCAGAGTTTCTCCTTGCAAGATATGGTGGAAAAGCTTTTTGCTGAGTGTAGAGCGGCAAGACACGCAGAAGACGCAGATACGCAGCTCTCCGAAGCTAAGTGCCGGTCCCGGGCTTCTTTCGGCACAAACCGCTCTCAGGAGCTCCCTGCGCTCGCCACAATGCTCTGTGTGCGAAGAAGCCGCTTCTTCGCCTCCGGGAGAATCGGCGAGCGGCAGCTTCCCAAAGGCGAAGATGCAAGCTGCAGCACACAGGCACAGTGTGGGCAGCATTCAGACTTAGAGAAAACAGTACTTTACCACTCTCCTGCCTTTTCCATGGTTATTCTATTGGAAAAGAACGAGTTTTGGACAACTACCTTTCATTCTTGCCAAACTCTTTGCAGACCCCCGTGCAAGCTTTAGAACAAGATTTTGGATGTTTTCTTTCCTGGCAGAGTTTCTCCTTGCAAGATATGCTGGAAAAGCTTTTTGCTGAGTGTAGAGCGGCAAGACACGCAGAAGACGCAGATACGCAGCTCTCCGAAGCTAAGTGCCGGTCCCGGGCTTCTTTCGGCACAAACCGCTCTCAGGAGCTCCCTGCGCTCGCCACAATGCTCTGTGTGCGAAGAAGCCGCTTCTTCGCCTCCGGGAGAATCGGCGAGCGGCAGCTTCCCAAAGGCGAAGATGCAAGCTGCAGCACACAGGCACAGTGTGGGCAGCCTTCAGACTTAGAGAAAACAGTACTTTACCACTCTCCTGCCTTTTCCATGGTTATTCTATTGGAAAAGAACGAGTTTTGGACAACTACCTTTCATTCTTGCCAAACTCTTTGCAGACCCCCGTGCAAGCTTTAGAACAAGATTTTGGATGTTTTCTTTCCTGGCAGACTTTCACCTTGCAAGATATGGTGGAAAAGCTTTTTGCTGAGTGTAGAGCGGCAAGACACGCAGAAGACGCAGATACGCAGCTCTCCGAAGCTAAGTGCCGGTCCCGGGCTTCTTTCGGCACAAACCGCTCTCAGGAGCTCCCTGCGCTCGCCACAATGCTCTGTGTGCGAAGAAGCCGCTTCTTCGCCTCCGGGAGAATCGGCGAGCGGCAGCTTCCCAAAGGCGAAGATGCAAGCTGCAGCACACAGGCACAGTGTGGGCAGCATTCAGACTTAGAGAAAACAGTACTTTACCACTCTCCTGCCTTATCCATGGTTATTCTATTGGAAAAGAACGAGTTTTGGACAACTACCTTTCATTCTTGCCAAACTCTTTGCAGACCCCCGTGCAAGCTTTAGAACAAGATTTTGGATGTTTTCTTTCCTGGCAGAGTTTCTCCTTGCAAAGATATGGTGGAAAAGCTTTTTGCTGAGTGTAGAGCGGCAAGACACGCAGAAGACGCAGATACGCAGCTCTCCGAAGCTAAGTGCCGGTCCCGGGCTTCTTTCGGCACAAACCGCTCTCAGGAGCTCCCTGCGCTTGCCACAATGCTCTGTGTGCGAAGAAGCCGCTTCTTCGCCTCCGGGAGAATCGGCGAGCGGCAGCTTCCCAAAGGCGAAGATGCAAGCTGCAGCACACAGGCACAGTGTGGGCAGCATTCAGACTTAGAGAAAACAGTACTTTACCACTCTCCTGCCTTTTCCATGGTTATTCTATTGGAAAAGAACGAGTTTTGGACAACTACCTTTCATTCTTGCCAAACTCTTTGCAGACCCCCGTGCAAGCTTTAGAACAAGATTTTGGATGTTTTCTTTCCTGGCAGAGTTTCTCCTTGCAAGATATGCTGGAAAAGCTTTTTGCTGAGTGTAGAGCGGCAAGACACGCAGAAGACGCAGATACGCAGCTCTCCGAAGCTAAGTGCCGGTCCCGGGCTTCTTTCGGCACAAACCGCTCTCAGGAGCTCCCTGCGCTCGCCACAATGCTCTGTGTGCGAAGAAGCCGCTTCTTCGCCTCCGGGAGAATCGGCGAGCGGCAGCTTCCCAAAGGCGAAGATGCAAGCTGCAGCACACAGGCACAGTGTGGGCAGCCTTCAGACTTAGAGAAAACAGTACTTTACCACTCTCCTGCCTTTTCCATGGTTATTCTATTGGAAAAGAACGAGTTTTGGACAACTACCTTTCATTCTTGCCAAACTCTTTGCAGACCCCCGTGCAAGCTTTAGAACAAGATTTTGGATGTTTTCTTTCCTGGCAGAGTTTCTCCTTGCAAGATATGGTGGAAAAGCTTTTGGCTGAGTGTAGAGCGGCAAGACACGCAGAAGACGCAGATACGCAGCTCTCCGAAGCTAAGTGCCGGTCCCGGGCTTCTTTCGGCACAAACCGCTCTCAGGAGCTCCCTGCGCTCGCCACAATGCTCTGTGTGCGAAGAAGCCGCTTCTTCGCCTCCGGGAGAATCGGCGAGCGGCAGCTTCCCAAAGGCGAAGATGCAAGCTGCAGCACACAGGCACAGTGTGGGCAGCATTCAGACTTAGAGAAAACAGTACTTTACCACTCTCCTGCCTTTTCCATGGTTATTCTATTGGAAAAGAACGAGTTTTGGACAACTACCTTTCATTCTTGCCAAACTCTTTGCAGACCCCCGTGCAAGCTTTAGAACAAGATTTTGGATGTTTTCTTTCCTGGCAGAGTTTCTCCTTGCAAGATATGCTGGAAAAGCTTTTTGCTGAGTGTAGAGCGGCAAGACACGCAGAAGACGCAGATACGCAGCTCTCCGAAGCTAAGTGCCGGTCCCGGGCTTCTTTCGGCACAAACCGCTCTCAGGAGCTCCCTGCGCTCGCCACAATGCTCTGTGTGCGAAGAAGCCGCTTCTTCGCCTCCGGGAGAATCGGCGAGCGGCAGCTTCCCAAAGGCGAAGATGCAAGCTGCAGCACACAGGCACAGTGTGGGCAGCCTTCAGACTTAGAGAAAACAGTACTTTACCACTCTCCTGCCTTTTCCATGGTTATTCTATTGGAAAAGAACGAGTTTTGGACAACTACCTTTCATTCTTGCCAAACTCTTTGCACACCCCCGTGCAAGCTTTAGAACAAGATTTTGGATGTTTTCTTTCCTGGCAGAGTTTCTCCTTGCAAGATATGGTGGAAAAGCTTTTTGCTGAGTGTAGAGCGGCAAGACACGCAGAAGACGCAGATACGCAGCTCTCCGAAGCTAAGTGCCGGTCCCGGGCTTCTTTCGGCACAAACCGCTCTCAGGAGCTCCCTGAGCTCGCCACAATGCTCTGTGTGCGAAGAAGCCGCTTCTTCGCCTCCGGGAGAATCGGCGAGCGGCAGCTTCCCAAAGGCGAAGATGCAAGCTGCAGCACACAGGCACAGTGTGGGCAGCCTTCAGACTTAGAGAAACCAGTACTTTACCACTCTCCTGCCTTTTCCATGGTTATTCTATTGGAAAAGAACGAGTTTTGGACAACTACCTTTCATTCTTGCCAAACTCTTTGCAGACCCCCGTGCAAGCTTTAGAACAAGATTTTGGATGTTTTCTTTCCTGGCAGAGTTTCTCCTTGCAAGATATGGTGGAAAAGCTTTTTGCTGAGTGTAGAGCGGCAAGACACGCAGAAGACGCAGATACGCAGCTCTCCGAAGCTAAGTGCCGGTCCCGGGCTTCTTTCGGCACAAACCGCTCTCAGGAGCTCCCTGCGCTCGCCACAATGCTCTGTGTGCGAAGAAGCCGCTTCTTCGCCTCCGGGAGAATCGGCGAGCGGCAGCTTCCCAAAGGCGAAGATGCAAGCTGCGGCACACAGGCACAGTGTGGGCAGCCTTCAGACTTAGAGAAAACAGTACTTTACCACTCTCCTGCCTTTTCCATGGTTATTCTATTGGAAAAGAACGAGTTTTGGACAACTACCTTTCATTCTTGCCAAACTCTTTGCAGACCCCCGTGCAAGCTTTAGAACAAGATTTTGGATGTTTTCTTCCCTGGCAGAGTTTCTCCTTGCAAGATATGGTGGAAAAGCTTTTTGCTGAGTGTAGAGCGGCAAGACACGCAGAAGACGCAGATACGCAGCTCTCCGAAGCTAAGTGCCGGTCCCGGGCTTCTTTCGGCACAAACCGCTCTCAGGAGCTCCCTGCGCTCGCCACAATGCTCTGTGTGCGAAGAAGCCGCTTCTTCGCCTCCGGGAGAATCGGCGAGCGGCAGCTTCCCAAAGGCGAAGATGCAAGCTGCAGCACACAGGCACAGTGTGGGCAGCCTTCAGACTTAGAGAAAACAGTACTTTACCACTCTCCTGCCTTATCCATGGTTATTCTATTGGAAAAGAACGAGTTTTGGACAACTACCTTTCATTCTTGCCAAACTCTTTGCAGACCCCCGTGCAAGCTTTAGAACAAGATTTTGGATGTTTTCTTTCCTGGCAGAGTTTCTCCTTGCAAGATATGGTGGAAAAGCTTTTTGCTGAGTGTAGAGCGGCAAGACACGCAGAAGACGCAGATACGCAGCTCTCCGAAGCTAAGTGCCGGTCCCGGGTTTCTTTCGGCACACACCGCTCTCAGGAGCTCCCTGACCTCCCCACAATGCTCTGTGTGCGAAGAAGCCGCTTCTTCGCCTCCGGGAGAATCGGCGAGCGGCAGCTTCCCAAAGGCGAAGATGCAAGCTGAAGCACACAGGCACAGTGTGGGCAGCCTTCAGACTTAGAGAAAACAGTACTTTACCACTCTCCTGCCTTTTCCATGGTTATTCTATTGGAAAAGAACGAGTTTTGGACAACTACCTTTCATTCTTGCCAAACTCTTTGAAGACCCCCGTGCAAGCTTTAGAACAAGATTTTGGATGTTTTCTTTCCTGGCAGAGTTTCTCCTTGCAAGATATGGTGGAAAAGCTTTTTGCTGAGTGTAGAGCGGCAAGACACGCAGAAGACGCAGATACGCAGCTCTCCGAAGCTAAGTGCCGGTCCCGGGCTTCTTTCGGCACAAACCGCTCTCAGGAGCTCCCTGCGCTCGCCACAATGCTCTGTGTGCCAAGAAGCCGCTTCTTCGCCTGCGGGAGAATCGGCGAGCGGCAGCTTCCCAAAGGCGAAGATGCAAGCTGCGGCACACAGGCACAGTGTGGGCAGCCTTCAGACTTAGAGAAAACAGTACTTTACCACTCTCCTGCCTTTTCCATGGTTATTCTATTGGAAAAGAACGAGTTTTGGACAACTACCTTTCATTCTTGCCAAACTCTTTGCACACCCCCGTGCAAGCTTTAGAACAAGATTTTGGATGTTTTCTTCCCTGGCAGAGTTTCTCCTTGCAAGATATGGTGGAAAAGCTTTTTGCTGAGTGTTGAGCGGCAAGACACGCAGAAGACGCAGATACGCAGCTCTCCGAAGCTAAGTGCCGGTCCCGGGCTTCTTTCGGCACAAACCGCTCTCAGGAGCTCCCTGCGCTCGCCACAATGCTCTGTGTGCGAAGAAGCCGCTTCTTCGCCTCCGGGAGAATCGGCGAGCCGCAGCTTCCCAAAGGCGAAGATGCAAGCTGCAGCACACAGGCACAGTGTGGGCAGCCTTCAGACTTAGAGAAACCAGTACTTTACCACTCTCCTGCCTTTTCCATGGTTATTCTATTGGAAAAGAACGAGTTTTGGACAACTACCTTTCATTCTTGCCAAACTCTTTGCAGACCCCCGTGCAAGCTTTAGAACAAGATTTTGGATGTTTTCTTTCCTGGCAGAGTTTCTCCTTGCAAGATATGGTGGAAAAGCTTTTGGCTGAGTGTAGAGCGGCAAGACACGCAGAAGACGCAGATACGCAGCTCTCCGAAGCTAAGTGCCGGTCCCGGGCTTCTTTCGGCACAAACCGCTCTCAGGAGCTCCCTGCGCTCGCCACAATGCTCTGTGTGCGAAGAAGCCGCTTCTTCGCCTCCGGGAGAATCGGCGAGCGGCAGCTTCCCAAAGGCGAAGATGCAAGCTGCAGCACACAGGCACAGTGTGGGCAGCCTTCAGACTTAGAGAAAACAGTACTTTACCACTCTCCTGCCTTTTCCATGGTTATTCTATTGGAAAAGAACGAGTTTTGGACAACTACCTTTCATTCTTGCCAAACTCTTTGCAGACCCCCGTGCAAGCTTTAGAACAAGATTTTGGATGTTTTCTTTCCTGGCAGAGTTTCTCCTTGCAAGATATGGTGGAAAAGCTTTTTGCTGAGTGTAGAGCGGCAAGACACGCAGAAGACGCAGATACGCAGCTCTCCGAAGCTAAGTGCCGGTCCCGGGTTTCTTTCGGCACAAACCGCTCTCAGGAGCTCCCTGAGCTCGCCACAATGCTCTGTGTGCGAAGAAGCCGCTTCTTCGCCTCCGGGAGAATCGGCGAGCGGCAGCTTCCCAAAGGCGAAGATGCAAGCTGCAGCACACAGGCACAGTGTGGGCAGCCTTCAGACTTAGAGAAAACAGTACTTTACCACTCTCCTGCCTTTTCCATGGTTATTCTATTGGAAAAGAACGAGTTTTGGACAACTACCTTTCATTCTTGCCAAACTCTTTGCAGACCCCCGTGCAAGCTTTAGAACAAGATTTTGGATGTTTTCTTTCCTGGCAGAGTTTCTCCTTGCAAGATATGGTGGAAAAGCTTTTTGCTGAGTGTAGAGCGGCAAGACACGCAGAAGACGCAGATACGCAGCTCTCCGAAGCTAAGTGCCGGTCCCGGGCTTCTTTCGGCACAAACCGCTCTCAGGAGCTCCCTGCCCTCGCCACAATGCTCTGTGTGCGAAGAAGCCGCTTCTTCGCCTGCGGGAGAGTCGGCGAGCGGCAGCTTCCCAAAGGCGAAGATGCAAGCTGCAGCACACAGGCACAGTGTGGGCAGCCTTCAGACTTAGAGAAAACAGTACTTTACCACTCTCCTGCCTTTTCCATGGTTATTCTATTGGAAAAGAACGAGTTTTGGACAACTACCTTTCATTCTTGCCAAACTCTTTGCAGACCCCCGTGCAAGCTTTAGAACAAGATTTTGGATGTTTTCTTTCCTGGCAGAGTTTCTCCTTGCAAGATATGGTGGAAAAGCTTTTTGCTGAGTGTAGAGCGGCAAGACACGCAGAAGACGCAGATACGCAGCTCTCCGAAGCTAAGTGCCGGTCCCGGGCTTCTTTCGGCACAAACCGCTCTCAGGAGCTCCCTGCGCTCGCCACAATGCTCTGTGTGCGAAGAAGCCGCTTCTTCGCCTGCGGGAGAGTCGGCGAGCGGCAGCTTCCCAAAGGCGAAGATGCAAGCTGCAGCACACAGGCACAGTGTGGGCAGCCTTCAGACTTAGAGAAAACAGTACTTTACCACTCTCCTGCCTTTTCCATGGTTATTCTATTGGAAAAGAACGAGTTTTGGACAACTACCTTTCATTCTTGCCAAACTCTTTGCAGACCCCCGTGCAAGCTTTAGAACAAGATTTTGGATGTTTTCTTTCCTGGCAGAGTTTCTCCTTGCAAGATATGGTGGAAAAGCTTTTTGCTGAGTGTAGAGCGGCAAGACACGCAGAAGACGCAGATACGCAGCTCTCCGAAGCTAAGTGCCGGTCCCGGGTTTCTTTCGGCACACACCGCTCTCAGGAGCTCCCTGACCTCCCCACAATGCTCTGTGTGCGAAGAAGCCGCTTCTTCGCCTCCGGGAGAATCGGCGAGCGGCAGCTTCCCAAAGGCGAAGATGCAAGCTGCAGCACACAGGCACAGTGTGGGCAGCCTTCAGACTTAGAGAAAACAGTACTTTACCACTCTCCTGCCTTTTCCATGGTTATTCTATTGGAAAAGAACGAGTTTTGGACAACTACCTTTCATTCTTGCCAAACTCTTTGCAGACCCCCGTGCAAGCTTTAGAACAAGATTTTGGATGTTTTCTTTCCTGGCAGAGTTTCTCCTTGCAAGATATGGTGGAAAAGCTTTTTGCTGAGTGTAGAGCGGCAAGACACGCAGAAGACGCAGATACGCAGCTCTCCGAAGCTAAGTGCCGGTCCCGGGCTTCTTTCGGCACAAACCGCTCTCAGGAGCTCCCTGCGCTCGCCACAATGCTCTGTGTGCGAAGAAGCCGCTTCTTCGCCTGCGGGAGAGTCGGCGAGCGGCAGCTTCCCAAAGGCGAAGATGCAAGCTGCAGCACACAGGCACAGTGTGGGCAGCCTTCAGACTTAGAGAAAACAGTACTTTACCACTCTCCTGCCTTTTCCATGGTTATTCTATTGGAAAAGAACGAGTTTTGGACAACTACCTTTCATTCTTGCCAAACTCTTTGCAGACCCCCGTGCAAGCTTTAGAACAAGATTTTGGATGTTTTCTTTCCTGGCAGAGTTTCTCCTTGCAAGATATGGTGGAAAAGCTTTTTGCTGAGTGTAGAGCGGCAAGACACGCAGAAGACGCAGATACGCAGCTCTCCGAAGCTAAGTGCCGGTCCCGGGCTTCTTTCGGCACAAACCGCTCTCAGGAGCTCCCTGCGCTCGCCACAATGCTCTGTGTGCGAAGAAGCCGCTTCTTCGCCTCCGGGAGAATCGGCGAGCGGCAGCTTCCCAAAGGCGAAGATGCAAGCTGCGGCACACAGGCACAGTGTGGGCAGCCTTCAGACTTAGAGAAAACAGTACTTTACCACTCTCCTGCCTTTTCCATGGTTATTCTATTGGAAAAGAACGAGTTTTGGACAACTACCTTTCATTCTTGCCAAACTCTTTGCACACCCCCGTGCAAGCTTTAGAACAAGATTTTGGATGTTTTCTTCCCTGGCAGAGTTTCTCCTTGCAAGATATGCTGGAAAAGCTTTTTGCTGAGTGTAGAGCGGCAAGACACGCAGAAGACGCAGATACGCAGCTCTCCGAAGCTAAGTGCCGGTCCCGGGCTTCTTTCGGCACAAACCGCTCTCAGGAGCTCCCTGCGCTCGCCACAATGCTCTGTGTGCGAAGAAGCCGCTTCTTCGCCTCCGGGAGAATCGGCGAGCGGCAGCTTCCCAAAGGCGAAGATGCAAGCTGCAGCACACAGGCACAGTGTGGGCAGCCTTCAGACTTAGAGAAAACAGTACTTTACCACTCTCCTGCCTTATCCATGGTTATTCTATTGGAAAAGAACGAGTTTTGGACAACTACCTTTCATTCTTGCCAAACTCTTTGCAGACCCCCGTGCAAGCTTTAGAACAAGATTTTGGATGTTTTCTTTCCTGGCAGAGTTTCTCCTTGCAAGATATGGTGGAAAAGCTTTTGGCTGAGTGTAGAGCGGCAAGACACGCAGAAGACGCAGATACGCAGCTCTCCGAAGCTAAGTGCCGGTCCCGGGCTTCTTTCGGCACAAACCGCTCTCAGGAGCTCCCTGCGCTCGCCACAATGCTCTGTGTGCGAAGAAGCCGCTTCTTCGCCTGCGGGAGAATCGGCGAGCGGCAGCTTCCCAAAGGCGAAGATGCAAGCTGCAGCACACAGGCACAGTGTGGGCAGCCTTCAGACTTAGAGAAAACAGTACTTTACCACTCTCCTGCCTTTTCCATGGTTATTCTATTGGAAAAGAACGAGTTTTGGACAACTACCTTTCATTCTTGCCAAACTCTTTGCACACCCCCGTGCAAGCTTTAGAACAAGATTTTGGATGTTTTCTTTGCTGGCAGAGTTTCTCCTTGCAAGATATGGTGGAAAAGCTTTTGGCTGAGTGTAGAGCGGCAAGACACGCAGAAGACGCAGATACGCAGCTCTCCGAAGCTAAGTGCCGGTCCCGGGCTTCTTTCGGCACAAACCGCTCTCAGGAGCTCCCTGCGCTCGCCACAATGCTCTGTGTGCGAAGAAGCCGCTTCTTCGCCTCCGGGAGAATCGGCGAGCGGCAGCTTCCCAAAGGCGAAGATGCAAGCTGCGGCACACAGGCACAGTGTGGGCAGCCTTCAGACTTAGAGAAAACAGTACTTTACCACTCTCCTGCCTTTTCCATGGTTATTCTATTGGAAAAGAACGAGTTTTGGACAACTACCTTTCATTCTTGCCAAACTCTTTGCACACCCCCGTGCAAGCTTTAGAACAAGATTTTGGATGTTTTCTTTCCTGGCAGAGTTTCTCCTTGCAAGATATGGTGGAAAAGCTTTTGGCTGAGTGTAGAGCGGCAAGACACGCAGAAGACGCAGATACGCAGCTCTCCGAAGCTAAGTGCCGGTCCCGGGCTTCTTTCGGCACAAACCGCTCTCAGGAGCTCCCTGCGCTCGCCACAATGCTCTGTGTGCGAAGAAGCCGCTTCTTCGCCTCCGGGAGAATCGGCGAGCGGCAGCTTCCCAAAGGCGAAGATGCAAGCTGCAGCACACAGGCACAGTGTGGGCAGCCTTCAGACTTAGAGAAAACAGTACTTTACCACTCTCCTGCCTTTTCCATGGTTATTCTATTGGAAAAGAACGAGTTTTGGACAACTACCTTTCATTCTTGCCAAACTCTTTGCAGACCCCCGTGCAAGCTTTAGAACAAGATTTTGGATGTTTTCTTCCCTGGCAGAGTTTCTCCTTGCAAGATATGGTGGAAAAGCTTTTTGCTGAGTGTTGAGCGGCAAGACACGCAGAAGACGCAGATACGCAGCTCTCCGAAGCTAAGTGCCGGTCCCGGGCTTCTTTCGGCACAAACCGCTCTCAGGAGCTCCCTGCGCTCGCCACAATGCTCTGTGTGCGAAGATGCCGCTTCTTCGCCTGCGGGAGAATCGGCGAGCGGCAGCTTCCCAAAGGCGAAGATGCAAGCTGCGGCACACAGGCACAGTGTGGGCAGCCTTCAGACTTAGAGAAAACAGTACTTTACCACTCTCCTGCCTTTTCCATGGTTATTCTATTGGAAAAGAACGAGTTTTGGACAACTACCTTTCATTCTTGCCAAACTCTTTGCAGACCCCCGTGCAAGCTTTAGAACAAGATTTTGGATGTTTTCTTTCCTGGCAGAGTTTCTCCTTGCAAGATATGGTGGAAAAGCTTTTTGCTGAGTGTAGAGCGGCAAGACACGCAGAAGACGCAGATACGCAGCTCTCCGAAGCTAAGTGCCGGTCCCGGGCTTCTTTCGGCACAAACCGCTCTCAGGAGCTCCCTGCGCTCGCCACAATGCTCTGTGTGCGAAGAAGCCGCTTCTTCGCCTCCGGGAGAATCGGCGAGCGGCAGCTTCCCAAAGGCGAAGATGCAAGCTGCGGCACACAGGCACAGTGTGGGCAGCCTTCAGACTTAGAGAAAACAGTACTTTACCACTCTCCTGCCTTTTCCATGGTTATTCTATTGGAAAAGAACGAGTTTTGGACAACTACCTTTCATTCTTGCCAAACTCTTTGCAGACCCCCGTGCAAGCTTTAGAACAAGATTTTGAATGTTTTCTTTCCTGGCAGAGTTTCTCCTTGCAAGATATGCTGGAAAAGCTTTTTGCTGAGTGTAGAGCGGCAAGACACGCAGAAGACGCAGATACGCAGCTCTCCGAAGCTAAGTGCCGGTCCCGGGCTTCTTTCGGCACAAACCGCTCTCAGGAGCTCCCTGCGCTCGCCACAATGCTCTGTGTGCGAAGAAGCCGCTTCTTCGCCTCCGGGAGAATCGGCGAGCGGCAGCTTCCCAAAGGCGAAGATGCAAGCTGCAGCACACAGGCACAGTGTGGGCAGCCTTCAGACTTAGAGAAAACAGTACTTTACCACTCTCCTGCCTTTTCCATGGTTATTCTATTGGAAAAGAACGAGTTTTGGACAACTACCTTTCATTCTTGCCAAACTCTTTGCAGACCCCCGTGCAAGCTTTAGAACCAGATTTTGGATGTTTTCTTTCCTGGCAGAGTTTCTCCTTGCAAGATATGGTGGAAAAGCTTTTGGCTGAGTGTAGAGCGGCAAGACACGCAGAAGACGCAGATACGCAGCTCTCCGAAGCTAAGTGCCGGTCCCGGGCTTCTTTCGGCACAAACCGCTCTCAGGAGCTCCCTGCGCTCGCCACAATGCTCTGTGTGTGAAGAAGCCGCTTCTTCGCCTCCGGGAGAATCGGCGAGCGGCAGCTTCCCAAAGGCGAAGATGCAAGCTGCGGCACACAGGCACAGTGTGGGCAGCATTCAGACTTAGAGAAAACAGTACTTTACCACTCTCCTGCCTTTTCCATGGTTATTCTATTGGAAAAGAACGAGTTTTGGACAACTACCTTTCATTCTTGCCAAACTCTTTGCAGACCCCCGTGCAAGCTTTAGAACAAGATTTTGGATGTTTTCTTCCCTGGCAGAGTTTCTCCTTGCAAGATATGGTGGAAAAGCTTTTTGCTGAGTGTTGAGCGGCAAGACACGCAGAAGACGCAGATACGCAGCTCTCCGAAGCTAAGTGCCGGTCCCGGGCTTCTTTCGGCACAAACCGCTCTCAGGAGCTCCCTGCGCTCGCCACAATTCTCTGTGTGCGAAGAAGCCGCTTCTTCGCCTCCGGGAGAATCGGCGAGCGGCAGCTTCCCAAAGGCGAAGATGCAAGCTGCAGCACACAGGCACAGTGTGGGCAGCCTTCAGACTTAGAGAAAACAGTACTTTACCACTCTCCTGCCTTTTCCATGGTTATTCTATTGGAAAAGAACGAGTTTTGGACAACTACCTTTCATTCTTGCCAAACTCTTTGCACACCCCCGTGCAAGCTTTAGAACAAGATTTTGGATGTTTTCTTTCCTGGCAGAGTTTCTCCTTGCAAGATATGGTGGAAAAGCTTTTTGCTGAGTGTAGAGCGGCAAGACACGCAGAAGACGCAGATACGCAGCTCTCCGAAGCTAAGTGCCGGTCCCGGGCTTCTTTCGGCACAAACCGCTCTCAGGAGCTCCCTGCGCTCGCCACAATGCTCTGTGTGCGAAGAAGCCGCTTCTTCGCCTCCGGGAGAATCGGCGAGCGGCAGCTTCCCAAAGGCGAAGATGCAAGCTGCAGCACACAGGCACAGTGTGGGCAGCCTTCAGACTTAGAGAAAACAGTACTTTACCACTCTCCTGCCTTTTCCATGGTTATTCTATTGGAAAAGAACGAGTTTTGGACAACTACCTTTCATTCTTGCCAAACTCTTTGCAGACCCCCGTGCAAGCTTTAGAACAAGATTTTGGATGTTTTCTTTCCTGGCAGAGTTTCTCCTTGCAAGATATGCTGGAAAAGCTTTTTGCTGAGTGTAGAGCGGCAAGACACGCAGAAGACGCAGATACGCAGCTCTCCGAAGCTAAGTGCCGGTCCCGGGCTTCTTTCGGCACAAACCGCTCTCAGGAGCTCCCTGCGCTCGCCACAATGCTCTGTGTGCGAAGAAGCCGCTTCTTCGCCTCCGGGAGAATCGGCGAGCGGCAGCTTCCCAAAGGCGAAGATGCAAGCTGCAGCATGCAGGCACAGTGTGGGCAGCCTTCAGACTTAGAGAAAACAGTACTTTACCACTCTCCTGCCTTTTCCATGGTTATTCTATTGGAAAAGAACGAGTTTTGGACAACTACCTTTCATTCTTGCCAAACTCTTTGCAGACCCCCGTGCAAGCTTAAGAACAAGATTTTGGATGTTTTCTTTCCTGGCAGAGTTTCTCCTTGCAAGATATGGTGGAAAAGCTTTTTGCTGAGTGTAGAGCGGCAAGACACGCAGAAGACGCAGATACGCAGCTCTCCGAAGCTAAGTGCCGGTCCCGGGCTTCTTTCGGCACAAACCGCTCTCAGGAGCTCCCTGCGCTCGCCACAATGCTCTGTGTGCGAAGAAGCCGCTTCTTCGCCTCCGGGAGAATCGGCGAGCGGCAGCTTCCCAAAGGCGAAGATGCAAGCTGCGGCACACAGGCACAGTGTGGGCAGCCTTCAGACTTAGAGAAAACAGTACTTGACCACTCTCCTGCCTTTTCCATGGTTATTCTATTGGAAAAGAACGAGTTTTGGACAACTACCTTTCATTCTTGCCAAACTCTTTGCAGACCCCCGTGCAAGCTTTAGAACAAGATTTTGGATGTTTTCTTTCCTGGCAGAGTTTCTCCTTGCAAGATATGCTGGAAAAGCTTTTTGCTGAGTGTAGAGCGGCAAGACACGCAGAAGACGCAGATACGCAGCTCTCCGAAGCTAAGTGCCGGTCCCGGGCTTCTTTCGGCACAAACCGCTCTCAGGAGCTCCCTGCGCTCGCCACAATGCTCTGTGTGCGAAGAAGCCGCTTCTTCGCCTCCGGGAGAATCGGCGAGCGGCAGCTTCCCAAAGGCGAAGATGCAAGCTGCAGCACACAGGCACAGTGTGGGCAGCCTTCAGACTTAGAGAAAACAGTACTTTACCACTCTCCTGCCTTTTCCATGGTTATTCTATTGGAAAAGAACGAGTTTTGGACAACTACCTTTCATTCTTGCCAAACTCTTTGCAGACCCCCGTGCAAGCTTTAGAACAAGATTTTGGATGTTTTCTTTCCTGGCAGAGTTTCTCCTTGCAAGATATGGTGGAAAAGCTTTTTGCTGAGTGTAGAGCGGCAAGACACGCAGAAGATGCAGATACGCAGCTCTCCGAAGCTAAGTGCCGGTCCCGGGCTTCTTTCGGCACAAACCGCTCTCAGGAGCTCCCTGCGCTCGCCACAATGCTCTGTGTGCGAAGAAGCCGCTTCTTCGCCTCCGGGAGAATCGGCGAGCGGCAGCTTCCCAAAGGCGAAGATGCAAGCTGCGGCACACAGGCACAGTGTGGGCAGCCTTCAGACTTAGAGAAAACAGTACTTGACCACTCTCCTGCCTTTTCCATGGTTATTCTATTGGAAAAGAACGAGTTTTGGACAACTACCTTTCATTCTTGCCAAACTCTTTGCAGACCCCCGTGCAAGCTTTAGAACAAGATTTTGGATGTTTTCTTTGCTGGCAGAGTTTCTCCTTGCAAGATATGGTGGAAAAGCTTTTGGCTGAGTGTAGAGCGGCAAGACACGCAGAAGACGCAGATACGCAGCTCTCCGAAGCTAAGTGCCGGTCCCGGGCTTCTTTCGGCACAAACCGCTCTCAGGAGCTCCCTGCGCTCGCCACAATGCTCTGTGTGCGAAGAAGCCGCTTCTTCGCCTCCGGGAGAATCGGCGAGCGGCAGCTTCCCAAAGGCGAAGATGCAAGCTGCGGCACACAGGCACAGTGTGGGCAGCCTTCAGACTTAGAGAAAACAGTACTTTACCACTCTCCTGCCTTTTCCATGGTTATTCTATTGGAAAAGAACGAGTTTTGGATAACTACCTTTCATTCTTGCCAAACTCTTTGCAGACCCCCGTGCAAGCTTTAGAACAAGATTTTGGATGTTTTCTTTCCTGGCAGAGTTTCTCCTTGCAAGATATGGTGGAAAAGCTTTTTGCTGAGTGTAGAGCGGCAAGACACGCAGAAGACGCAGATACGCAGCTCTCCGAAGCTAAGTGCCGGTCCCGGGCTTCTTTCGGCACAAACCGCTCTCAGGAGCTCCCTGCGCTCGCCACAATGCTCTGTGTGCGAAGAAGCCGCTTCTTCGCCTCCGGGAGAATCGGCGAGCGGCAGCTTCCCAAAGGCGAAGATGCAAGCTGCAGCACGCAGGCACAGTGTGGGCAGCATTCAGACTTAGAGAAAACAGTACTTTACCACTCTCCTGCCTTTTCCATGGTTATTCTATTGGAAAAGAACGAGTTTTGGACAACTACCTTTCATTCTTGCCAAACTCTTTGCAGACCCCCGTGCAAGCTTTAGAACAAGATTTTGGATGTTTTCTTTCCTGGCAGAGTTTCTCCTTGCAAGATATGGTGGAAAAGCTTTTTGCTGAGTGTAGAGCGGCAAGACACGCAGAAGACGCAGATACGCAGCTCTCCGAAGCTAAGTGCCGGTCCCGGGCTTCTTTCGGCACAAACCGCTCTCAGGAGCTCCCTGCGCTCGCCACAATGCTCTGTGTGCGAAGAAGCCGCTTCTTCGCCTCCGGGAGAATCGGCGAGCGGCAGCTTCCCAAAGGCGAAGATGCAAGCTGCAGCACACAGGCACAGTGTGGGCAGCCTTCAGACTTCGAGAAAACAGTACTTTACCACTCTCCTGCCTTTTCCATGGTTATTCTATTGGAAAAGAACGAGTTTTGGACAACTACCTTTCATTCTTGCCAAACTCTTTGCAGACCCCCGTGCAAGCTTAAGAACAAGATTTTGGATGTTTTCTTTCCTGGCAGAGTTTCTCCTTGCAAGATATGGTGGAAAAGCTTTTGGCTGAGTGTAGAGCGGCAAGACACGCAGAAGACGCAGATACGCAGCTCTCCGAAGCTAAGTGCCGGTCCCGGGCTTCTTTCGGCACAAACCGCTCTCAGGAGCTCCCTGCGCTCGCCACAATGCTCTGTGTGCGAAGAAGCCGCTTCTTCGCCTCCGGGAGAATCGGCGAGCGGCAGCTTCCCAAAGGCGAAGATGCAAGCTGCGGCACACAGGCACAGTGTGGGCAGCCTTCAGACTTCGAGAAAACAGTACTTTACCACTCTCCTGCCTTTTCCATGGTTATTCTATTGGAAAAGAACGAGTTTTGGACAACTACTTTTCATTCTTGCCAAACTCTTTGCAGACCCCCGTGCAAGCTTTAGAAGAAGATTTTGGATGTTTTCTTTCCTGGCAGAGTTTCTCCTTGCAAGATATGCTGGAAAAGCTTTTGGCTGAGTGTAGAGCGGCAAGACACGCAGAAGACGCAGATACGCAGCTCTCCGAAGCTAAGTGCCGGTCCCGGGCTTCTTTCGGCACAAACCGCTCTCAGGAGCTCCCTGCGCTCGCCACAATGCTCTGTGTGCGAAGAAGCCGCTTCTTCGCCTCCGGGAGAATCGGCGAGCGGCAGCTTCCCAAAGGCGAAGATGCAAGCTGCAGCACACAGGCACAGTGTGGGCAGCATTCAGACTTAGAGAAAACAGTACTTTACCACTCTCCTGCCTTTTCCATGGTTATTCTATTGGAAAAGAACGAGTTTTGGACAACTACCTTTCATTCTTGCCAAACTCTTTGCAGACCCCCGTGCAAGCTTTAGAAGAAGATTTTGGATGTTTTCTTTCCTGGCAGAGTTTCTCCTTGCAAGATATGGTGGAAAAGCTTTTTGCTGAGTGTAGAGCGGCAAGACACGCAGAAGACGCAGATACGCAGCTCTCCGAAGCTAAGTGCCGGTCCCGGGCTTCTTTCGGCACAAACCGCTCTCAGGAGCTCCCTGCGCTCGCCACAATGCTCTGTGTGCGAAGAAGCCGCTTCTTCGCCTCCGGGAGAATCGGCGAGCGGCAGCTTCCCAAAGGCGAAGATGCAAGCTGCGGCACACAGGCACAGTGTGGGCAGCCTTCAGACTTAGAGAAAACAGTACTTTACCACTCTCCTGCCTTTTCCATGGTTATTCTATTGGAAAAGAACGAGTTTTGGACAACTACCTTTCATTCTTGCCAAACTCTTTGCAGACCCCCGTGCAAGCTTAAGAACAAGATTTTGGATGTTTTCTTTCCTGGCAGAGTTTCTCCTTGCAAGATATGGTGGAAAAGCTTTTTGCTGAGTGTAGAGCGGCAAGACACGCAGAAGACGCAGATACGCAGCTCTCCGAAGCTAAGTGCCGGTCCCGGGCTTCTTTCGGCACAAACCGCTCTCAGGAGCTCCCTGCGCTCGCCACAATGCTCTGTGTGCGAAGAAGCCGCTTCTTCGCCTCCGGGAGAATCGGCGAGCGGCAGCTTCCCAAAGGCGAAGATGCAAGCTGCGGCACACAGGCACAGTGTGGGCAGCCTTCAGACTTAGAGAAAACAGTACTTGACCACTCTCCTGCCTTTTCCATGGTTATTCTATTGGAAAAGAACGAGTTTTGGACAACTACCTTTCATTCTTGCCAAACTCTTTGCAGACCCCCGTGCAAGCTTTAGAACAAGATTTTGGATGTTTTCTTTCCTGGCAGAGTTTCTCCTTGCAAGATATGCTGGAAAAGCTTTTTGCTGAGTGTAGAGCGGCAAGACACGCAGAAGACGCAGATACGCAGCTCTCCGAAGCTAAGTGCCGGTCCCGGGCTTCTTTCGGCACAAACCGCTCTCAGGAGCTCCCTGCGCTCGCCACAATGCTCTGTGTGCGAAGAAGCCGCTTCTTCGCCTCCGGGAGAATCGGCGAGCGGCAGCTTCCCAAAGGCGAAGATGCAAGCTGCGGCACACAGGCACAGTGTGGGCAGCCTTCAGACTTAGAGAAAACAGTACTTTACCACTCTCCTGCCTTTTCCATGGTTATTCTATTGGAAAAGAACGAGTTTTGGACAACTACCTTTCATTCTTGCCAAACTCTTTGCAGACCCCCGTGCAAGCTTTAGAACAAGATTTTGGATGTTTTCTTTCCTGGCAGAGTTTCTCCTTGCAAGATATGGTGGAAAAGCTTTTTGCTGAGTGTAGAGCGGCAAGACACGCAGAAGATGCAGATACGCAGCTCTCCGAAGCTAAGTGCCGGTCCCGGGCTTCTTTCGGCACAAACCGCTCTCAGGAGCTCCCTGCGCTCGCCACAATGCTCTGTGTGCGAAGAAGCCGCTTCTTCGCCTCCGGGAGAATCGGCGAGCGGCAGCTTCCCAAAGGCGAAGATGCAAGCTGCGGCACACAGGCACAGTGTGGGCAGCCTTCAGACTTAGAGAAAACAGTACTTGACCACTCTCCTGCCTTTTCCATGGTTATTCTATTGGAAAAGAACGAGTTTTGGACAACTACCTTTCATTCTTGCCAAACTCTTTGCAGACCCCCGTGCAAGCTTTAGAACAAGATTTTGGATGTTTTCTTTGCTGGCAGAGTTTCTCCTTGCAAGATATGGTGGAAAAGCTTTTGGCTGAGTGTAGAGCGGCAAGACACGCAGAAGACGCAGATACGCAGCTCTCCGAAGCTAAGTGCCGGTCCCGGGCTTCTTTCGGCACAAACCGCTCTCAGGAGCTCCCTGCGCTCGCCACAATGCTCTGTGTGCGAAGAAGCCGCTTCTTCGCCTCCGGGAGAATCGGCGAGCGGCAGCTTCCCAAAGGCGAAGATGCAAGCTGCGGCACACAGGCACAGTGTGGGCAGCCTTCAGACTTAGAGAAAACAGTACTTTACCACTCTCCTGCCTTTTCCATGGTTATTCTATTGGAAAAGAACGAGTTTTGGATAACTACCTTTCATTCTTGCCAAACTCTTTGCAGACCCCCGTGCAAGCTTTAGAACAAGATTTTGGATGTTTTCTTTCCTGGCAGAGTTTCTCCTTGCAAGATATGGTGGAAAAGCTTTTTGCTGAGTGTAGAGCGGCAAGACACGCAGAAGACGCAGATACGCAGCTCTCCGAAGCTAAGTGCCGGTCCCGGGCTTCTTTCGGCACAAACCGCTCTCAGGAGCTCCCTGCGCTCGCCACAATGCTCTGTGTGCGAAGAAGCCGCTTCTTCGCCTCCGGGAGAATCGGCGAGCGGCAGCTTCCCAAAGGCGAAGATGCAAGCTGCAGCACGCAGGCACAGTGTGGGCAGCCTTCAGACTTAGAGAAAACAGTACTTTACCACTCTCCTGCCTTTTCCATGGTTATTCTATTGGAAAAGAACGAGTTTTGGACAACTACCTTTCATTCTTGCCAAACTCTTTGCAGACCCCCGTGCAAGCTTTAGAACAAGATTTTGGATGTTTTCTTTCCTGGCAGAGTTTCTCCTTGCAAGATATGGTGGAAAAGCTTTTTGCTGAGTGTAGAGCGGCAAGACACGCAGAAGACGCAGATACGCAGCTCTCCGAAGCTAAGTGCCGGTCCCGGGCTTCTTTCGGCACAAACCGCTCTCAGGAGCTCCCTGCGCTCGCCACAATGCTCTGTGTGCGAAGAAGCCGCTTCTTCGCCTCCGGGAGAATCGGCGAGCGGCAGCTTCCCAAAGGCGAAGATGCAAGCTGCAGCACACAGGCACAGTGTGGGCAGCCTTCAGACTTCGAGAAAACAGTACTTTACCACTCTCCTGCCTTTTCCATGGTTATTCTATTGGAAAAGAACGAGTTTTGGACAACTACCTTTCATTCTTGCCAAACTCTTTGCAGACCCCCGTGCAAGCTTAAGAACAAGATTTTGGATGTTTTCTTTCCTGGCAGAGTTTCTCCTTGCAAGATATGGTGGAAAAGCTTTTGGCTGAGTGTAGAGCGGCAAGACACGCAGAAGACGCAGATACGCAGCTCTCCGAAGCTAAGTGCCGGTCCCGGGCTTCTTTCGGCACAAACCGCTCTCAGGAGCTCCCTGCGCTCGCCACAATGCTCTGTGTGCGAAGAAGCCGCTTCTTCGCCTCCGGGAGAATCGGCGAGCGGCAGCTTCCCAAAGGCGAAGATGCAAGCTGCGGCACACAGGCACAGTGTGGGCAGCCTTCAGACTTCGAGAAAACAGTACTTTACCACTCTCCTGCCTTTTCCATGGTTATTCTATTGGAAAAGAACGAGTTTTGGACAACTACTTTTCATTCTTGCCAAACTCTTTGCAGACCCCCGTGCAAGCTTTAGAAGAAGATTTTGGATGTTTTCTTTCCTGGCAGAGTTTCTCCTTGCAAGATATGCTGGAAAAGCTTTTGGCTGAGTGTAGAGCGGCAAGACACGCAGAAGACGCAGATACGCAGCTCTCCGAAGCTAAGTGCCGGTCCCGGGCTTCTTTCGGCACAAACCGCTCTCAGGAGCTCCCTGCGCTCGCCACAATGCTCTGTGTGCGAAGAAGCCGCTTCTTCGCCTCCGGGAGAATCGGCGAGCGGCAGCTTCCCAAAGGCGAAGATGCAAGCTGCAGCACACAGGCACAGTGTGGGCAGCATTCAGACTTAGAGAAAACAGTACTTTACCACTCTCCTGCCTTTTCCATGGTTATTCTATTGGAAAAGAACGAGTTTTGGACAACTACCTTTCATTCTTGCCAAACTCTTTGCAGACCCCCGTGCAAGCTTTAGAAGAAGATTTTGGATGTTTTCTTTCCTGGCAGAGTTTCTCCTTGCAAGATATGGTGGAAAAGCTTTTTGCTGAGTGTAGAGCGGCAAGACACGCAGAAGACGCAGATACGCAGCTCTCCGAAGCTAAGTGCCGGTCCCGGGCTTCTTTCGGCACAAACCGCTCTCAGGAGCTCCCTGCGCTCGCCACAATGCTCTGTGTGCGAAGAAGCCGCTTCTTCGCCTCCGGGAGAATCGGCGAGCGGCAGCTTCCCAAAGGCGAAGATGCAAGCTGCGGCACACAGGCACAGTGTGGGCAGCCTTCAGACTTAGAGAAAACAGTACTTTACCACTCTCCTGCCTTTTCCATGGTTATTCTATTGGAAAAGAACGAGTTTTGGACAACTACCTTTCATTCTTGCCAAACTCTTTGCAGACCCCCGTGCAAGCTTAAGAACAAGATTTTGGATGTTTTCTTTCCTGGCAGAGTTTCTCCTTGCAAGATATGGTGGAAAAGCTTTTGGCTGAGTGTAGAGCGGCAAGACACGCAGAAGACGCAGATACGCAGCTCTCCGAAGCTAAGTGCCGGTCCCGGGCTTCTTTCGGCACAAACCGCTCTCAGGAGCTCCCTGCGCTCGCCACAATGCTCTGTGTGCGAAGAAGCCGCTTCTTCGCCTCCGGGAGAATCGGCGAGCGGCAGCTTCCCAAAGGCGAAGATGCAAGCTGCGGCACACAGGCACAGTGTGGGCAGCCTTCAGACTTAGAGAAAACAGTACTTTACCACTCTCCTGCCTTTTCCATGGTTATTCTATTGGAAAAGAACGAGTTTTGGACAACTACCTTTCATTCTTGCCAAACTCTTTGCAGACCCCCGTGCAAGCTTTAGAACAAGATTTTGGATGTTTTCTTTCCTGGCAGAGTTTCTCCTTGCAAGATATGCTGGAAAAGCTTTTTGCTGAGTGTAGAGCGGCAAGACACGCAGAAGACGCAGATACGCAGCTCTCCGAAGCTAAGTGCCGGTCCCGGGCTTCTTTCGGCACAAACCGCTCTCAGGAGCTCCCTGCGCTCGCCACAATGCTCTGTGTGCGAAGAAGCCGCTTCTTCGCCTCCGGGAGAATCGGCGAGCGGCAGCTTCCCAAAGGCGAAGATGCAAGCTGCGGCACACAGGCACAGTGTGGGCAGCCTTCAGACTTAGAGAAAACAGTACTTTACCACTCTCCTGCCTTTTCCATGGTTATTCTATTGGAAAAGAACGAGTTTTGGACAACTACCTTTCATTCTTGCCAAACTCTTTGCAGACCCCCGTGCAAGCTTTAGAACAAGATTTTGGATGTTTTCTTTCCTGGCAGAGTTTCTCCTTGCAAGATATGCTGGAAAAGCTTTTTGCTGAGTGTAGAGCGGCAAGACACGCAGAAGACGCAGATACGCAGCTCTCCGAAGCTAAGTGCCGGTCCCGGCCTTCTTTCGGCACAAACCGCTCTCAGGAGCTCCCTGCGCTCGCCACAATGCTCTGTGTGCGAAGAAGCCGCTTCTTCGCCTCCGGGAGAATCGGCGAGCGGCAGCTTCCCAAAGGCGAAGATGCAAGCTGCGGCACACAGGCACAGTGTGGGCAGCATTCAGACTTAGAGAAAACAGTACTTTACCACTCTCCTGCCTTTTCCATGGTTATTCTATTGGAAAAGAACGAGTTTTGGACAACTACCTTTCATTCTTGCCAAACTCTTTGCAGACCCCCGTGCAAGCTTTAGAACAAGATTTTGGATGTTTTCTTTCCTGGCAGAGTTTCTCCTTGCAAGATATGCTGGAAAAGCTTTTTGCTGAGTGTAGAGCGGCAAGACACGCAGAAGACGCAGATACGCAGCTCTCCGAAGCTAAGTGCCGGTCCCGGGCTTCTTTCGGCACAAACCGCTTTCAGGAGCTCCCTGCGCTCGCCACAATGCTCTGTGTGCGAAGAAGCCGCTTCTTCGCCTCCGGGAGAATCGGCGAGCGGCAGCTTCCCAAAGGCGAAGATGCAAGCTGCGGCACACAGGCACAGTGTGGGCAGCCTTCAGACTTAGAGAAAACAGTACTTTACCACTCTCCTGCCTTTTCCATGGTTATTCTATTGGAAAAGAACGAGTTTTGGACAACTACCTTTCATTCTTGCCAAACTCTTTGCAGACCCCCGTGCAAGCTTTAGAACAAGATTTTGGATGTTTTCTTTCCTGGCAGAGTTTCTCCTTGCAAGATATGCTGGAAAAGCTTTTTGCTGAGTGTAGAGCGGCAAGACACGCAGAAGACGCAGATACGCAGCTCTCCGAAGCTAAGTGCCGGTCCCGGGCTTCTTTCGGCACAAACCGCTCTCAGGAGCTCCCTGCGCTCGCCACAATGCTCTGTGTGCGAAGAAGCCGCTTCTTCGCCTCCGGGACAATCGGCGAGCGGCAGCTTCCCAAAGGCGAAGATGCAAGCTGCAGCACACAGGCACAGTGTGGGCAGCCTTCAGACTTAGAGAAAACAGTACTTTACCACTCTCCTGCCTTTTCCATGGTTATTCTATTGGAAAAGAACGAGTTTTGGACAACTACCTTTCATTCTTGCCAAACTCTTTGCAGACCCCCGTGCAAGCTTTAGAACAAGATTTTGGATGTTTTTTTTCCTGGCAGAGTTTCTCCTTGCAAGATATGGTGGAAAAGCTTTTGGCTGAGTGTAGAGCGGCAAGACACGCAGAAGACGCAGATACGCAGCTCTCCGAAGCTAAGTGCCGGTCCCGGGCTTCTTTCGGCACAAACCGCTCTCAGGAGCTCCCTGCGCTCGCCACAATGCTCTGTGTGCGAAGAAGCCGCTTCTTCGCCTCCGGGAGAATCGGCGAGCGGCAGCTTCCCAAAGGCGAAGATGCAAGCTGCAGCACACAGGCACAGTGTGGGCAGCCTTCAGACTTAGAGAAAACAGTACTTTACCACTCTCCTGCCTTTTCCATGGTTATTCTATTGGAAAAGAACGAGTTTTGGACAACTACCTTTCATTCTTGCCAAACTCTTTGCAGACCCCCGTGCAAGCTTTAGAACAAGATTTTGGATGTTTTCTTTCCTGGCAGAGTTTCTCCTTGCAAGATATGGTGGAAAAGCTTTTGGCTGAGTGTAGAGCGGCAAGACACGCAGAAGACGCAGATACGCAGCTCTCCGAAGCTAAGTGCCGGTCCCGGGCTTCTTTCGGCACAAACCGCTCTCAGGAGCTCCCTGCGCTCGCCACAATGCTCTGTGTGCGAAGAAGCCGCTTCTTCGCCTCCGGGAGAATCGGCGAGCGGCAGCTTCCCAAAGGCGAAGATGCAAGCTGCGGCACACAGGCACAGTGTGGGCAGCCTTCAGACTTAGAGAAAACAGTACTTTACCACTCTCCTGCCTTTTCCATGGTTATTCTATTGGAAAAGAACGAGTTTTGGACAACTACCTTTCATTCTTGCCAAACTCTTTGCAGACCCCCGTGCAAGCTTTAGAACAAGATTTTGGATGTTTTCTTTCCTGGCAGAGTTTCTCCTTGCAAGATATGGTGGAAAAGCTTTTTGCTGAGTGTAGAGCGGCAAGACACGCAGAAGACGCAGATACGCAGCTCTCCGAAGCTAAGTGCCTGTCCCGGGCTTCTTTCGGCACAAACCGCTCTCAGGAGCTCCCTGCGCTCGCCACAATGCTCTGTGTGCGAAGAAGCCGCTTCTTCGCCTCCGGGAGAATCGGCGAGCGGCAGCTTCCCAAAGGCGAAGATGCAAGCTGCAGCACACAGGCACAGTGTGGGCAGCCTTCAGACTTAGAGAAAACAGTACTTTACCACTCTCCTGCCTTTTCCATGGTTATTCTATTGGAAAAGAACGAGTTTTGGACAACTACCTTTCATTCTTGCCAAACTCTTTGCAGACCCCCGTGCAAGCTTTAGAACAAGATTTTGGATGTTTTCTTTCCTGGCAGAGTTTCTCCTTGCAAGATATGCTGGAAAAGCTTTTTGCTGAGTGTAGAGCGGCAAGACACGCAGAAGACGCAGATACGCAGCTCTCCGAAGCTAAGTGCCGGTCCCGGGCTTCTTTCGGCACAAACCGCTCTCAGGAGCTCCCTGCGCTCGCCACAATGCTCTGTGTGCGAAGAAGCCGCTTCTTCGCCTCCGGGACAATCGGCGAGCGGCAGCTTCCCAAAGGCGAAGATGCAAGCTGCAGCACACAGGCACAGTGTGGGCAGCCTTCAGACTTAGAGAAAACAGTACTTGACCACTCTCCTGCCTTTTCCATGGTTATTCTATTGGAAAAGAACGAGTTTTGGACAACTACCTTTCATTCTTGCCAAACTCTTTGCAGACCCCCGTGCAAGCTTTAGAACAAGATTTTGGATGTTTTCTTTGCTGGCAGAGTTTCTCCTTGCAAGATATGCTGGAAAAGCTTTTTGCTGAGTGTAGAGCGGCAAGACACGCAGAAGACGCAGATACGCAGCTCTCCGAAGCTAAGTGCCGGTCCCGGGCTTCTTTCGGCACAAACCGCTCTCAGGAGCTCCCTGCGCTCGCCACAATGCTCTGTGTGCGAAGAAGCCGCTTCTTCGCCTCCGGGAGAATCGGCGAGCGGCAGCTTCCCAAAGGCGAAGATGCAAGCTGCAGCACACAGGCACAGTGTGGGCAGCCTTCAGACTTAGAGAAAACAGTACTTTACCACTCTCCTGCCTTTTCCATGGTTATTCTATTGGAAAAGAACGAGTTTTGGACAACTACCTTTCATTCTTGCCAAACTCTTTGCAGACCCCCGTGCAAGCTTTAGAACAAGATTTTGGATGTTTTCTTTCCTGGCAGAGTTTCTCCTTGCAAGATATGGTGGAAAAGCTTTTTGCTGAGTGTAGAGCGGCAAGACACGCAGAAGACGCAGATACGCAGCTCTCCGAAGCTAAGTGCCGGTCCCGGGCTTCTTTCGGCACAAACCGCTCTCAGGAGCTCCCTGCGCTCGCCACAATGCTCTGTGTGCGAAGAAGCCGCTTCTTCGCCTCCGGGAGAATCGGCGAGCGGCAGCTTCCCAAAGGCGAAGATGCAAGCTGCAGCACACAGGCACAGTGTGGGCAGCCTTCAGACTTAGAGAAAACAGTACTTGACCACTCTCCTGCCTTTTCCATGGTTATTCTATTGGAAAAGAACGAGTTTTGGACAACTACCTTTCATTCTTGCCAAACTCTTTGCAGACCCCCGTGCAAGCTTTAGAACAAGATTTTGGATGTTTTCTTTCCTGGCAGAGTTTCTCCTTGCAAGATATGGTGGAAAAGCTTTTTGCTGAGTGTAGAGCGGCAAGACACGCAGAAGACGCAGATACGCAGCTCTCCGAAGCTAAGTGCCGGTCCCGGGCTTCTTTCGGCACAAACCGCTCTCAGGAGCTCCCTGCGCTCGCCACAATGCTCTGTGTGCGAAGAAGCCGCTTCTTCGCCTCCGGGAGAATCGGCGAGCGGCAGCTTCCCAAAGGCGAAGATGCAAGCTGCAGCACGCAGGCACAGTGTGGGCAGCATTCAGACTTAGAGAAAACAGTACTTTACCACTCTCCTGCCTTTTCCATGGTTATTCTATTGGAAAAGAACGAGTTTTGGACAACTACCTTTCATTCTTGCCAAACTCTTTGCAGACCCCCGTGCAAGCTTTAGAACAAGATTTTGGATGTTTTCTTTCCTGGCAGAGTTTCTCCTTGCAAGATATGGTGGAAAAGCTTTTTGCTGAGTGTAGAGCGGCAAGACACGCAGAAGACGCAGATACGCAGCTCTCCGAAGCTAAGTGCCGGTCCCGGGCTTCTTTCGGCACAAACCGCTCTCAGGAGCTCCCTGCGCTCGCCACAATGCTCTGTGTGCGAAGAAGCCGCTTCTTCGCCTGCGGGAGAATCGGTGAGCGGCAGCTTCCCAAAGGCGAAGATGCAAGCTGCAGCACACAGGCACAGTGTGGGCAGCCTTCAGACTTAGAGAAAACAGTACTTTACCACTCTCCTGCCTTTTCCATGGTTATTCTATTGGAAAAGAACGAGTTTTGGACAACTACCTTTCATTCTTGCCAAACTCTTTGCAGACCCCCGTGCAAGCTTAAGAACAAGATTTTGGATGTTTTCTTTCCTGGCAGAGTTTCTCCTTGCAAGATATGGTGGAAAAGCTTTTTGCTGAGTGTAGAGCGGCAAGACACGCAGAAGACGCAGATACGCAGCTCTCCGAAGCTAAGTGCCGGTCCCGGGCTTCTTTCGGCACAAACCGCTTTCAGGAGCTCCCTGCGCTCGCCACAATGCTCTGTGTGCGAAGAAGCCGCTTCTTCGCCTCCGGGAGAATCGGCGAGCGGCAGCTTCCCAAAGGCGAAGATGCAAGCTGCGGCACACAGGCACAGTGTGGGCAGCCTTCAGACTTAGAGAAAACAGTACTTTACCACTCTCCTGCCTTTTCCATGGTTATTCTATTGGAAAAGAACGAGTTTTGGACAACTACCTTTCATTCTTGCCAAACTCTTTGCAGACCCCCGTGCAAGCTTAAGAACAAGATTTTGGATGTTTTCTTTCCTGGCAGAGTTTCTCCTTGCAAGATATGGTGGAAAAGCTTTTTGCTGAGTGTAGAGCGGCAAGACACGCAGAAGACGCAGATACGCAGCTCTCCGAAGCTAAGTGCCGGTCCCGGGCTTCTTTCGGCACAAACCGCTTTCAGGAGCTCCCTGCGCTCGCCACAATGCTCTGTGTGCGAAGAAGCCGCTTCTTCGCCTCCGGGAGAATTAGCGAGCGGCAGCTTCCCAAAGGCGAAGATGCAAGCTGCGGCACACAGGCACAGTGTGGGCAGCCTTCAGACTTAGAGAAAACAGTACTTTACCACTCTCCTGCCTTTTCCATGGTTATTCTATTGGAAAAGAACGAGTTTTGGACAACTACCTTTCATTCTTGCCAAACTCTTTGCAGACCCCCGTGCAAGCTTTAGAACAAGATTTTGGATGTTTTCTTTCCTGGCAGAGTTTCTCCTTGCAAGATATGCTGGAAAAGCTTTTTGCTGAGTGTAGAGCGGCAAGACACGCAGAAGACGCAGATACGCAGCTCTCCGAAGCTAAGTGCCGGTCCCGGGCTTCTTTCGGCACAAACCGCTCTCAGGAGCTCCCTGCGCTCGCCACAATGCTCTGTGTGCGAAGAAGCCGCTTCTTCGCCTGCGGGAGAATCGGCGAGCGGCAGCTTCCTAAAGGCGAAGATGCAAGCTGCAGCACACAGGCACAGTGTGGGCAGCCTTCAGACTTAGAGAAAACAGTACTTTACCACTCTCCTGCCTTTTCCATGGTTATTCTATTGGAAAAGAACGAGTTTTGGACAACTACCTTTCATTCTTGCCAAACTCTTTGCAGACCCCCGTGCAAGCTTTAGAACAAGATTTTGGATGTTTTCTTTCCTGGCAGAGTTTCTCCTTGCAAGATATGGTGGAAAAGCTTTTTGCTGAGTGTAGAGCGGCAAGACACGCAGAAGACGCAGATACGCAGCTCTCCGAAGCTAAGTGCCGGTCCCGGGCTTCTTTCGGCACAAACCGCTCTCAGGAGCTCCCTGCGCTCGCCACAATGCTCTGTGTGCGAAGAAGCCGCTTCTTCGCCTCCGGGAGAATCGGCGAGCGGCAGCTTCCCAAAGGCGAAGATGCAAGCTGCAGCACACAGGCACAGTGTGGGCAGCCTTCAGACTTAGAGAAAACAGTACTTGACCACTCTCCTGCCTTTTCCATGGTTATTCTATTGGAAAAGAACGAGTTTTGGACAACTACCTTTCATTCTTGCCAAACTCTTTGCAGACCCCCGTGCAAGCTTTAGAACAAGATTTTGGATGTTTTCTTTCCTGGCAGAGTTTCTCCTTGCAAGATATGGTGGAAAAGCTTTTGGCTGAGTGTAGAGCGGCAAGACACGCAGAAGACGCAGATACGCAGCTCTCCGAAGCTAAGTGCCGGTCCCGGGCTTCTTTCGGCACAAACCGCTCTCAGGAGCTCCCTGCGCTCGCCACAATGCTCTGTGTGCGAAGAAGCCGCTTCTTCGCCTGCGGGAGAATCGGCGAGCGGCAGCTTCCCAAAGGCGAAGATGCAAGCTGCAGCACGCAGGCACAGTGTGGGCAGCCTTCAGACTTAGAGAAAACAGTACTTTACCACTCTCCTGCCTTTTCCATGGTTATTCTATTGGAAAAGAACGAGTTTTGGACAACTACCTTTCATTCTTGCCAAACTCTTTGCACACCCCCGTGCAAGCTTAAGAACAAGATTTTGGATGTTTTCTTTCCTGGCAGAGTTTCTCCTTGCAAGATATGGTGGAAAAGCTTTTTGCTGAGTGTAGAGCGGCAAGACACGCAGAAGACGCGGATACGCAGCTCTCCGAAGCTAAGTGCCGGTCCCGGGCTTCTTTCGGCACAAACCGCTCTCAGGAGCTCCCTGCGCTCGCCACAATGCTCTGTGTGCGAAGAAGCCGCTTCTTCGCCTCCGGGAGAATCGGCGAGCGGCAGCTTCCCAAAGGCGAAGATGCAAGCTGCAGCACACAGGCACAGTGTGGGCAGCCTTCAGACTTCGAGAAAACAGTACTTTACCACTCTCCTGCCTTTTCCATGGTTATTCTATTGGAAAAGAACGAGTTTTGGACAACTACCTTTCATTCTTGCCAAACTCTTTGCAGACCCCCGTGAAAGCTTAAGAACAAGATTTTGGATGTTTTCTTTCCTGGCAGAGTTTCTCCTTGCAAGATATGGTGGAAAAGCTTTTGGCTGAGTGTAGAGCGGCAAGACACGCAGAAGACGCAGATACGCAGCTCTCCGAAGCTAAGTGCCGGTCCCGGGCTTCTTTCGGCACAAACCGCTCTCAGGAGCTCCCTGCGCTCGCCACAATGCTCTGTGTGCGAAGAAGCCGCTTCTTCGCCTCCGGGAGAATCGGCGAGCGGCAGCTTCCCAAAGGCGAAGATGCAAGCTGCAGCACACAGGCACAGTGTGGGCAGCCTTCAGACTTAGAGAAAACAGTACTTTACCACTCTCCTGCCTTTTCCATGGTTATTCTATTGGAAAAGAACGAGTTTTGGACAACTACCTTTCATTCTTGCCAAACTCTTTGCAGACCCCCGTGCAAGCTTTAGAACAAGATTTTGGATGTTTTCTTTCCTGGCAGAGTTTCTCCTTGCAAGATATGGTGGAAAAGCTTTTTGCTGAGTGTAGAGCGGCAAGACACGCAGAAGACGCAGATACGCAGCTCTCCGAAGCTAAGTGCCGGTCCCGGGCTTCTTTCGGCACAAACCGCTCTCAGGAGCTCCCTGCGCTCGCCACAATGCTCTGTGTGCGAAGAAGCCGCTTCTTCGCCTCCGGGAGAATCGGCGAGCGGCAGCTTCCCAAAGGCGAAGATGCAAGCTGCAGCACACAGGCACAGTGTGGGCAGCCTTCAGACTTAGAGAAAACAGTACTTTACCACTCTCCTGCCTTTTCCATGGTTATTCTATTGGAAAAGAACGAGTTTTGGACAACTACCTTTCATTCTTGCCAAACTCTTTGCACACCCCCGTGCAAGCTTTAGAACAAGATTTTGGATGTTTTCTTTCCTGGCAGAGTTTCTCCTTGCAAGATATGGTGGAAAAGCTTTTGGCTGAGTGTAGAGCGGCAAGACACGCAGAAGACGCAGATACGCAGCTCTCCGAAGCTAAGTGCCGGTCCCGGGCTTCTTTCGGCACAAACCGCTCTCAGGAGCTCCCTGCGCTCGCCACAATGCTCTGTGTGCGAAGAAGCCGCTTCTTCGCCTCCGGGAGAATCGGCGAGCGGCAGCTTCCCAAAGGCGAAGATGCAAGCTGCAGCACGCAGGCACAGTGTGGGCAGCATTCAGACTTAGAGAAAACAGTACTTGACCACTCTCCTGCCTTTTCCATGGTTATTCTATTGGAAAAGAACGAGTTTTGGACAACTACCTTTCATTCTTGCCAAACTCTTTGCAGACCCCCGTGCAAGCTTTAGAACAAGATTTTGGATGTTTTCTTTCCTGGAAGAGTTTCTCCTTGCAAGATATGCTGGAAAAGCTTTTTGCTGAGTGTAGAGCGGCAAGACACGCAGAAGACGCAGATACGCAGCTCTCCAAAGCTAAGTGCCGGTCCCGGGCTTCTTTCGGCACAAACCGCTCTCAGGAGCTCCCTGCGCTCGCCACAATGCTCTGTGTGCGAAGAAGCCGCTTCTTCGCCTCCGGGAGAATCGGCGAGCGGCAGCTTCCCAAAGGCGAAGATGCAAGCTGCGGCACACAGGCACAGTGTGGGCAGCCTTCAGACTTAGAGAAAACAGTACTTTACCACTCTCCTGCCTTTTCCATGGTTATTCTATTGGAAAAGAACGAGTTTTGGACAACTACCTTTCATTCTTGCCAAACTCTTTGCAGACCCCCGTGCAAGCTTTAGAACAAGATTTTGGATGTTTTCTTTCCTGGCAGAGTTTCTCCTTGCAAGATATGCTGGAAAAGCTTTTGGCTGAGTGTAGAGCGGCAAGACACGCAGAAGACGCAGATACGCAGCTCTCCGAAGCTAAGTGCCGGTCCCGGGCTTCTTTCGGCACAAACCGCTCTCAGGAGCTCCCTGCGCTCGCCACAATGCTCTGTGTGCGAAGAAGCCGCTTCTTCGCCTCCGGGAGAATCGGCGAGCGGCAGCTTCCCAAAGGCGAAGATGCAAGCTGCAGCACACAGGCACAGTGTGGGCAGCCTTCAGACTTAGAGAAAACAGTACTTGACCACTCTCCTGCCTTTTCCATGGTTATTCTATTGGAAAAGAACGAGTTTTGGACAACTACCTTGCATTCTTGCCAAACTCTTTGCAGACCCCCGTGCAAGCTTTAGAACAAGATTTTGGATGTTTTCTTTCCTGGCAGAGTTTCTCCTTGCAAGATATGGTGGAAAAGCTTTTGGCTGAGTGTAGAGCGGCAAGACACGCAGAAGACGCAGATACGCAGCTCTCCGAAGCTAAGTGCCGGTCCCGGGCTTCTTTCGGCACAAACCGCTCTCAGGAGCTCCCTGCGCTCGCCACAATGCTCTGTGTGCGAAGAAGCCGCTTCTTCGCCTGCGGGAGAATCGGCGAGCGGCAGCTTCCCAAAGGCGAAGATGCAAGCTGCAGCACGCAGGCACAGTGTGGGCAGCCTTCAGACTTAGAGAAAACAGTACTTTACCACTCTCCTGCCTTTTCCATGGTTATTCTATTGGAAAAGAACGAGTTTTGGACAACTACCTTTCATTCTTGCCAAACTCTTTGCACACCCCCGTGCAAGCTTAAGAACAAGATTTTGGATGTTTTCTTTCCTGGCAGAGTTTCTCCTTGCAAGATATGGTGGAAAAGCTTTTTGCTGAGTGTAGAGCGGCAAGACACGCAGAAGACGCGGATACGCAGCTCTCCGAAGCTAAGTGCCGGTCCCGGGCTTCTTTCGGCACAAACCGCTCTCAGGAGCTCCCTGCGCTCGCCACAATGCTCTGTGTGCGAAGAAGCCGCTTCTTCGCCTCCGGGAGAATCGGCGAGCGGCAGCTTCCCAAAGGCGAAGATGCAAGCTGCAGCACACAGGCACAGTGTGGGCAGCCTTCAGACTTCGAGAAAACAGTACTTTACCACTCTCCTGCCTTTTCCATGGTTATTCTATTGGAAAAGAACGAGTTTTGGACAACTACCTTTCATTCTTGCCAAACTCTTTGCAGACCCCCGTGCAAGCTTTAGAACAAGATTTTGGATGTTTTCTTTCCTGGCAGAGTTTCTCCTTGCAAGATATGGTGGAAAAGCTTTTGGCTGAGTGTAGAGCGGCAAGACACGCAGAAGACGCAGATACGCAGCTCTCCGAAGCTAAGTGCCGGTCCCGGGCTTCTTTCGGCACAAACCGCTCTCAGGAGCTCCCTGCGCTCGCCACAATGCTCTGTGTGCGAAGAAGCCGCTTCTTCGCCTCCGGGAGAATCGGCGAGCGGCAGCTTCCCAAAGGCGAAGATGCAAGCTGCAGCACACAGGCACAGTGTGGGCAGCCTTCAGACTTAGAGAAAACAGTACTTTACCACTCTCCTGCCTTTTCCATGGTTATTCTATTGGAAAAGAACGAGTTTTGGACAACTACCTTTCATTCTTGCCAAACTCTTTGCAGACCCCCGTGCAAGCTTTAGAACAAGATTTTGGATGTTTTCTTTCCTGGCAGAGTTTCTCCTTGCAAGATATGGTGGAAAAGCTTTTTGCTGAGTGTAGAGCGGCAAGACACGCAGAAGACGCAGATACGCAGCTCTCCGAAGCTAAGTGCCGGTCCCGGGCTTCTTTCGGCACAAACCGCTCTCAGGAGCTCCCTGCGCTCGCCACAATGCTCTGTGTGCGAAGAAGCCGCTTCTTCGCCTCCGGGAGAATCGGCGAGCGGCAGCTTCCCAAAGGCGAAGATGCAAGCTGCAGCACACAGGCACAGTGTGGGCAGCCTTCAGACTTAGAGAAAACAGTACTTTACCACTCTCCTGCCTTTTCCATGGTTATTCTATTGGAAAAGAACGAGTTTTGGACAACTACCTTTCATTCTTGCCAAACTCTTTGCACACCCCCGTGCAAGCTTTAGAACAAGATTTTGGATGTTTTCTTTCCTGGCAGAGTTTCTCCTTGCAAGATATGGTGGAAAAGCTTTTGGCTGAGTGTAGAGCGGCAAGACACGCAGAAGACGCAGATACGCAGCTCTCCGAAGCTAAGTGCCGGTTCCGGGCTTCTTTCGGCACAAACCGCTCTCAGGAGCTCCCTGCGCTCGCCACAATGCTCTGTGTGCGAAGAAGCCGCTTCTTCGCCTCCGGGAGAATCGGCGAGCGGCAGCTTCCCAAAGGCGAAGATGCAAGCTGCAGCACGCAGGCACAGTGTGGGCAGCATTCAGACTTAGAGAAAACAGTACTTTACCACTCTCCTGCCTTTTCCATGGTTATTCTATTGGAAAAGAACGAGTTTTGGACAACTACCTTTCATTCTTGCCAAACTCTTTGCAGACCCCCGTGCAAGCTTTAGAACAAGATTTTGGATGTTTTCTTTCCTGGCAGAGTTTCTCCTTGCAAGATATGCTGGAAAAGCTTTTTGCTGAGTGTAGAGCGGCAAGACACGCAGAAGACGCAGATACGCAGCTCTCCGAAGCTAAGTGCCGGTCCCGGGCTTCTTTCGGCACAAACCGCTCTCAGGAGCTCCCTGCGCTCGCCACAATGCTCTGTGTGCGAAGAAGCCGCTTCTTCGCCTCCGGGAGAATCGGCGAGCGGCAGCTTCCCAAAGGCGAAGATGCAAGCTGCGGCACACAGGCACAGTGTGGGCAGCCTTCAGACTTAGAGAAAACAGTACTTTACCACTCTCCTGCCTTTTCCATGGTTATTCTATTGGAAAAGAACGAGTTTTGGACAACTACCTTTCATTCTTGCCAAACTCTTTGCAGACCCCCGTGCAAGCTTTAGAACAAGATTTTGGATGTTTTCTTTCCTGGCAGAGTTTCTCCTTGCAAGATATGCTGGAAAAGCTTTTGGCTGAGTGTAGAGCGGCAAGACACGCAGAAGACGCAGATACGCAGCTCTCCGAAGCTAAGTGCCGGTCCCGGGCTTCTTTCGGCACAAACCGCTCTCAGGAGCTCCCTGCGCTCGCCACAATGCTCTGTGTGCGAAGAAGCCGCTTCTTCGCCTCCGGGAGAATCGGCGAGCGGCAGCTTCCCAAAGGCGAAGATGCAAGCTGCAGCACACAGGCACAGTGTGGGCAGCATTCAGACTTAGAGAAAACAGTACTTTACCACTCTCCTGCCTTTTCCATGGTTATTCTATTGGAAAAGAACGAGTTTTGGACAACTACCTTTCATTCTTGCCAAACTCTTTGCAGACCTCCGTGCAAGCTTTAGAACAAGATTTTGGATGTTTTCTTTCCTGGCAGAGTTTCTCCTTGCAAGATATGGTGGAAAAGCTTTTGGCTGAGTGTAGAGCGGCAAGACACGCAGAAGACGCAGATACGCAGCTCTCCGAAGCTAAGTGCCGGTCCCGGGCTTCTTTCGGCACAAACCGCTCTCAGGAGCTCCCTGCCCTCGCCACAATGCTCTGTGTGCGAAGAAGCCGCTTCTTCGCCTCCGGGAGAATCGGCGAGCGGCAGCTTCCCAAAGGCGAAGATGCAAGCTGCGGCACACAGGCACAGTGTGGGCAGCCTTCAGACTTAGAGAAAACAGTACTTTACCACTCTCCTGCCTTTTCCATGGTTATTCTATTGGAAAAGAACGAGTTTTGGACAACTACCTTTCATTCTTGCCAAACTCTTTGCAGACCCCCGTGCAAGCTTTAGAACAAGATTTTGGATGTTTTCTTTGCTGGCAGAGTTTCTCCTTGCAAGATATGGTGGAAAAGCTTTTGGCTGAGTGTAGAGCGGCAAGACACGCAGAAGACGCAGATACGCAGCTCTCCGAAGCTAAGTGCCGGTCCCGGGCTTCTTTCGGCACAAACCGCTCTCAGGAGCTCCCTGCGCTCGCCACAATGCTCTGTGTGCGAAGAAGCCGCTTCTTCGCCTCCGGGAGAATCGGCGAGCGGCAGCTTCCCAAAGGCGAAGATGCAAGCTGCGGCACACAGGCACAGTGTGGGCAGCCTTCAGACTTAGAGAAAACAGTACTTTACCACTCTCCTGCCTTTTCCATGGTTATTCTATTGGAAAAGAACGAGTTTTGGACAACTACCTTTCATTCTTGCCAAACTCTTTGCAGACCCCCGTGCAAGCTTTAGAACAAGATTTTGGATGTTTTCTTTCCTGGCAGAGTTTCTCCTTGCAAGATATGCTGGAAAAGCTTTTGGCTGAGTGTAGAGCGGCAAGACACGCAGAAGACGCAGATACGCAGCTCTCCGAAGCTAAGTGCCGGTCCCGGGCTTCTTTCGGCACAAACCGCTCTCAGGAGCTCCCTGCGCTCGCCACAATGCTCTGTGTGCGAAGAAGCCGCTTCTTCGCCTCCGGGAGAATCGGCGAGCGGCAGCTTCCCAAAGGCGAAGATGCAAGCTGCAGCACGCAGGCACAGTGTGGGCAGCATTCAGACTTAGAGAAAACAGTACTTTACCACTCTCCTGCCTTTTCCATGGTTATTCTATTGGAAAAGAACGAGTTTTGGACAACTACCTTTCATTCTTGCCAAACTCTTTGCAGACCCCCGTGCAAGCTTTAGAACAAGATTTTGGATGTTTTCTTTCCTGGCAGAGTTTCTCCTTGCAAGATATGCTGGAAAAGCTTTTTGCTGAGTGTAGAGCGGCAAGACACGCAGAAGACGCAGATACGCAGCTCTCCGAAGCTAAGTGCCGGTCCCGGGCTTCTTTCGGCACAAACCGCTCTCAGGAGCTCCCTGCGCTCGCCACAATGCTCTGTGTGCGAAGAAGCCGCTTCTTCGCCTCCGGGAGAATCGGCGAGCGGCAGCTTCCCAAAGGCGAAGATGCAAGCTGCGGCACACAGGCACAGTGTGGGCAGCCTTCAGACTTAGAGAAAACAGTACTTTACCACTCTCCTGCCTTTTCCATGGTTATTCTATTGGAAAAGAACGAGTTTTGGACAACTACCTTTCATTCTTGCCAAACTCTTTGCAGACCCCCGTGCAAGCTTTAGAACAAGATTTTGGATGTTTTCTTTCCTGGCAGAGTTTCTCCTTGCAAGATATGGTGGAAAAGCTTTTTGCTGAGTGTAGAGCGGCAAGACACGCAGAAGACGCAGATACGCAGCTCTCCGAAGCTAAGTGCCGGTCCCGGGCTTCTTTCGGCACAAACCGCTCTCAGGAGCTCCCTGCGCTCGCCACAATGCTCTGTGTGCGAAGAAGCCGCTTCTTCGCCTCCGGGAGAATCGGCGAGCGGCAGCTTCCCAAAGGCGAAGATGCAAGCTGCAGCACGCAGGCACAGTGTGGGCAGCCTTCAGACTTAGAGAAAACAGTACTTTACCACTCTCCTGCCTTTTCCATGGTTATTCTATTGGAAAAGAACGAGTTTTGGACAACTACCTTTCATTCTTGCCAAACTCTTTGCAGACCCCCGTGCAAGCTTTAGAAGAAGATTTTGGATGTTTTCTTTCCTGGCAGAGTTTCTCCTTGCAAGATATGGTGGAAAAGCTTTTTGCTGAGTGTAGAGCGGCAAGACACGCAGAAGACGCAGATACGCAGCTCTCCGAAGCTAAGTGCCGGTCCCGGGCTTCTTTCGGCACAAACCGCTCTCAGGAGCTCCCTGCGCTCGCCACAATGCTCTGTGTGCGAAGAAGCCGCTTCTTCGCCTCCGGGAGAATCGGCGAGCGGCAGCTTCCCAAAGGCGAAGATGCAAGCTGCGGCACACAGGCACAGTGTTGGCAGCATTCAGACTTAGAGAAAACAGTACTTGACCACTCTCCTGCCTTTTCCATGGTTATTCTATTGGAAAAGAACGAGTTTTGGACAACTACCTTTCATTCTTGCCAAACTCTTTGCAGACCCCCGTGCAAGCTTTAGAACAAGATTTTGGATGTTTTCTTTCCTGGCAGAGTTTCTCCTTGCAAGATATGGTGGAAAAGCTTTTTGCTGAGTGTAGAGCGGCAAGACACGCAGAAGACGCAGATACGCAGCTCTCCGAAGCTAAGTGCCGGTCCCGGGCTTCTTTCGGCACAAACCGCTCTCAGGAGCTCCCTGCGCTCGCCACAATGCTCTGTGTGCGAAGAAGCCGCTTCTTCGCCTGCGGGAGAATCGGCGAGCGGCAGCTTCCCAACGGCGAAGATGCAAGCTGCGGCACACAGGCACAGTGTGGGCAGCCTTCAGACTTAGAGAAAACAGTACTTTACCACTCTCCTGCCTTTTCCATGGTTATTCTATTGGAAAAGAACGAGTTTTGGACAACTACCTTTCATTCTTGCCAAACTCTTTGCAGACCCCCGTGCAATCTTTAGAACAAGATTTTGGATGTTTTCTTTCCTGGCAGAGTTTCTCCTTGCAAGATATGCTGGAAAAGCTTTTTGCTGAGTGTAGAGCGGCAAGACACGCAGAAGACGCAGATACGCAGCTCTCCGAAGCTAAGTGCCGGTCCCGGGCTTCTTTCGGCACAAACCGCTCTCAGGAGCTCCCTGCGCTCGCCACAATGCTCTGTGTGCGAAGAAGCCGCTTCTTCGCCTCCGGGAGAATCGGCGAGCGGCAGCTTCCCAAAGGCGAAGGTGCAAGCTGCAGCACACAGGCACAGTGTGGGCAGCCTTCAGACTTCGAGAAAACAGTACTTTACCACTCTCCTGCCTTTTCCGTGGTTATTCTATTGGAAAAGAACGAGTTTTGGACAACTACCTTTCATTCTTGCCAAACTCTTTGCAGACCCCCGTGCAAGCTTTAGAACAAGATTTTGGATGTTTTCTTTCCTGGCAGAGTTTCTCCTTGCAAGATATGGTGGAAAAGCTTTTTGCTGAGTGTAGAGCGGCAAGACACGCAGAAGACGCAGATACGCAGCTCTCCGAAGCTAAGTGCCGGTCCCGGGCTTCTTTCGGCACAAACCGCTCTCAGGAGCTCCCTGCGCTCGCCACAATGCTCTGTGTGCGAAGAAGCCGCTTCTTCGCCTCCGGGAGAATCGGCGAGCGGCAGCTTCCCAAAGGCGAAGATGCAAGCTGCAGCACGCAGGCACAGTGTGGGCAGCATTCAGACTTAGAGAAAACAGTACTTTACCACTCTCCTGCCTTTTCCATGGTTATTCTATTGGAAAAGAACGAGTTTTGGACAACTACCTTTCATTCTTGCCAAACTCTTTGCAGACCCCCGTGCAAGCTTTAGAAGAAGATTTTGGATGTTTTCTTTCCTGGCAGAGTTTCTCCTTGCAAGATATGGTGGAAAAGCTTTTTGCTGAGTGTAGAGCGGCAAGACACGCAGAAGACGCAGATACGCAGCTCTCCGAAGCTAAGTGCCGGTCCCGGGCTTCTTTCGGCACAAACCGCTCTCAGGAGCTCCCTGCGCTCGCCACAATGCTCTGTGTGCGAAGAAGCCGCTTCTTCGCCTCCGGGAGAATCGGCGAGCGGCAGCTTCCCAAAGGCGAAGATGCAAGCTGCGGCACACAGGCACAGTGTTGGCAGCATTCAGACTTAGAGAAAACAGTACTTGACCACTCTCCTGCCTTTTCCATGGTTATTCTATTGGAAAAGAACGAGTTTTGGACAACTACCTTTCATTCTTGCCAAACTCTTTGCAGACCCCCGTGCAAGCTTTAGAACAAGATTTTGGATGTTTTCTTTCCTGGCAGAGTTTCTCCTTGCAAGATATGGTGGAAAAGCTTTTTGCTGAGTGTAGAGCGGCAAGACACGCAGAAGACGCAGATACGCAGCTCTCCGAAGCTAAGTGCCGGTCCCGGGCTTCTTTCGGCACAAACCGCTCTCAGGAGCTCCCTGCGCTCGCCACAATGCTCTGTGTGCGAAGAAGCCGCTTCTTCGCCTGCGGGAGAATCGGCGAGCGGCAGCTTCCCAACGGCGAAGATGCAAGCTGCAGCACACAGGCACAGTGTGGGCAGCCTTCAGACTTAGAGAAAACAGTACTTTACCACTCTCCTGCCTTTTCCATGGTTATTCTATTGGAAAAGAACGAGTTTTGGACAACTACCTTTCATTCTTGCCAAACTCTTTGCAGACCCCCGTGCAAGCTTTAGAACAAGATTTTGGATGTTTTCTTTCCTGGCAGAGTTTCTCCTTGCAAGATATGCTGGAAAAGCTTTTTGCTGAGTGTAGAGCGGCAAGACACGCAGAAGACGCAGATACGCAGCTCTCCGAAGCTAAGTGCCGGTCCCGGGCTTCTTTCGGCACAAACCGCTCTCAGGAGCTCCCTGCGCTCGCCACAATGCTCTGTGTGCGAAGAAGCCGCTTCTTCGCCTCCGGGAGAATCGGCGAGCGGCAGCTTCCCAAAGGCGAAGGTGCAAGCTGCAGCACACAGGCACAGTGTGGGCAGCCTTCAGACTTCGAGAAAACAGTACTTTACCACTCTCCTGCCTTTTCCGTGGTTATTCTATTGGAAAAGAACGAGTTTTGGACAACTACCTTTCATTCTTGCCAAACTCTTTGCAGACCCCCGTGCAAGCTTTAGAACAAGATTTTGGATGTTTTCTTTCCTGGCAGAGTTTCTCCTTGCAAGATATGGTGGAAAAGCTTTTGGCTGAGTGTAGAGCGGCAAGACACGCAGAAGACGCAGATACGCAGCTCTCCGAAGCTAAGTGCCGGTCCCGGGCTTCTTTCGGCACAAACCGCTCTCAGGAGCTCCCTGCGCTCGCCACAATGCTCTGTGTGCGAAGAAGCCGCTTCTTCGCCTCCGGGAGAATCGGCGAGCGGCAGCTTCCCAAAGGCGAAGATGCAAGCTGCAGCACACAGGCACAGTGTGGGCAGCCTTCAGACTTAGAGAAAACAGTACTTTACCACTCTCCTGCCTTTTCCATGGTTATTCTATTGGAAAAGAACGAGTTTTGGACAACTACCTTTCATTCTTGCCAAACTCTTTGCAGACCCCCGTGAAAGCTTTAGAACAAGATTTTGGATGTTTTCTTTCCTGGCAGAGTTTCTCTTTGCAAGATATGGTGGAAAAGCTTTTTGCTGAGTGTAGAGCGGCAAGACACGCAGAAGACGCAGATACGCAGCTCTCCGAAGCTAAGTGCCGGTCCCGGGCTTCTTTCGGCACAAACCGCTCTCAGGAGCTCCCTGCGCTCGCCACAATGCTCTGTGTGCGAAGAAGCCGCTTCTTCGCCTCCGGGAGAATCGGCGAGCGGCAGCTTCCCAAAGGCGAAGATGCAAGCTGCGGCACACAGGCACAGTGTGGGCAGCCTTCAGACTTCGAGAAAACAGTACTTGACCACTCTCCTGCCTTTTCCATGGTTATTCTATTGGAAAAGAACGAGTTTTGGACAACTACCTTTCATTCTTGCCAAACTCTTTGCAGACCCCCGTGCAAGCTTTAGAACAAGATTTTGGATGTTTTCTTTCCTGGCAGAGTTTCTCCTTGCAAGATATGCTGGAAAAGCTTTTTGCTGAGTGTAGAGCGGCAAGACACGCAGAAGACGCAGATACGCAGCTCTCCGAAGCTAAGTGCCGGTCCCGGGCTTCTTTCGGCACAAACCGCTCTCAGGAGCTCCCTGCGCTCGCCACAATGCTCTGTGTGCGAAGAAGCCGCTTCTTCGCCTCCGGGAGAATCGGCGAGCGGCAGCTTCCCAAAGGCGAAGGTGCAAGCTGCAGCACACAGGCACAGTGTGGGCAGCCTTCAGACTTCGAGAAAACAGTACTTTACCACTCTCCTGCCTTTTCCGTGGTTATTCTATTGGAAAAGAACGAGTTTTGGACAACTACCTTTCATTCTTGCCAAACTCTTTGCAGACCCCCGTGCAAGCTTTAGAACAAGATTTTGGATGTTTTCTTTCCTGGCAGAGTTTCTCCTTGCAAGATATGGTGGAAAAGCTTTTGGCTGAGTGTAGAGCGGCAAGACACGCAGAAGACGCAGATACGCAGCTCTCCGAAGCTAAGTGCCGGTCCCGGGCTTCTTTCGGCACAAACCGCTCTCAGGAGCTCCCTGCGCTCGCCACAATGCTCTGTGTGCGAAGAAGCCGCTTCTTCGCCTCCGGGAGAATCGGCGAGCGGCAGCTTCCCAAAGGCGAAGATGCAAGCTGCAGCACACAGGCACAGTGTGGGCAGCCTTCAGACTTAGAGAAAACAGTACTTTACCACTCTCCTGCCTTTTCCATGGTTATTCTATTGGAAAAGAACGAGTTTTGGACAACTACCTTTCATTCTTGCCAAACTCTTTGCAGACCCCCGTGAAAGCTTTAGAACAAGATTTTGGATGTTTTCTTTCCTGGCAGAGTTTCTCTTTGCAAGATATGGTGGAAAAGCTTTTTGCTGAGTGTAGAGCGGCAAGACACGCAGAAGACGCAGATACGCAGCTCTCCGAAGCTAAGTGCCGGTCCCGGGCTTCTTTCGGCACAAACCGCTCTCAGGAGCTCCCTGCGCTCGCCACAATGCTCTGTGTGCGAAGAAGCCGCTTCTTCGCCTCCGGGAGAATCGGCGAGCGGCAGCTTCCCAAAGGCGAAGATGCAAGCTGCGGCACACAGGCACAGTGTGGGCAGCCTTCAGACTTCGAGAAAACAGTACATGACCACTCTCCTGCCTTTTCCATGGTTATTCTATTGGAAAAGAACGAGTTTTGGACAACTACCTTTCATTCTTGCCAAACTCTTTGCAGACCCCCGTGCAAGCTTTAGAACAAGATTTTGGATGTTTTCTTTCCTGGCAGAGTTTCTCCTTGCAAGATATGGTGGAAAAGCTTTTTGCTGAGTGTAGAGCGGCAAGACACGCAGAAGACGCAGATACGCAGCTCTCCGAAGCTAAGTGCCAGTCCCGGGCTTCTTTCGGCACAAACCGCTCTCAGGAGCTCCCTGCGCTCGCCACCATGCTCTGTGTGCGAAGAAGCCGCTTCTTCGCCTCCGGGAGAATCGGCGAGCGGCAGCTTCCCAAAGGCGAAGATGCAAGCTGCAGCACACAGGCACAGTGTGGGCAGCCTTCAGACTTAGAGAAAACAGTACTTTACCACTCTCCTGCCTTTTCCATGGTTATTCTATTGGAAAAGAACGAGTTTTGGACAACTACCTTTCATTCTTGCCTAACTCTTTGCAGACCCCCGTGCAAGCTTTAGAACAAGATTTTGGATGTTTTCTTTCCTGGCAGAGTTTCTCCTTGCAAGATATGGTGGAAAAGCTTTTGGCTGAGTGTAGAGCGGCAAGACACGCAGAAGACGCAGATACGCAGCTCTCCGAAGCTAAGTGCCGGTCCCGGGCTTCTTTCGGCACAAACCGCTCTCAGGAGCTCCCTGCGCTCGCCACAATGCTCTGTGTGCGAAGAAGCCGCTTCTTCGCCTCCGGGAGAATCGGCGAGCGGCAGCTTCCCAAAGGCGAAGATGCAAGCTGCAGCACACAGGCACAGTGTGGGCAGCATTCAGACTTAGAGAAAACGGTACTTTAACACTCTCCTGCCTTTTCCATGGTTATTCTATTGGAAAAGAACGAGTTTTGGACAACTACCTTTCATTCTTGCCAAACTCTTTGCAGACCCCCGTGCAAGCTTTAGAACAAGATTTTGGATGTTTTCTTTCCTGGCAGAGTTTCTCCTTGCAAGATATGCTGGAAAAGCTTTTTGCTGAGTGTAGAGCGGCAAGACACGCAGAAGACGCAGATACGCAGCTCTCCGAAGCTAAGTGCCGGTCCCGGGCTTCTTTCGGCACAAACCGCTCTCAGGAGCTCCCTGCGCTCGCCACAATGCTCTGTGTGCGAAGAAGCCGCTTCTTCGCCTCCGGGAGAATCGGCGAGCGGCAGCTTCCCAAAGGCGAAGATGCAAGCTGCAGCACACAGGCACAGTGTGGGCAGCCTTCAGACTTAGAGAAAACAGTACTTGACCACTCTCCTGCCTTTTCCATGGTTATTCTATTGGAAAAGAACGAGTTTTGGACAACTACCTTTCATTCTTGCCAAACTCTTTGCAGACCCCCGTGCAAGCTTTAGAACAAGATTTTGGATGTTTTCTTTCCTGGCAGAGTTTCTCCTTGCAAGATATGGTGGAAAAGCTTTTTGCTGAGTGTAGAGCGGCAAGACACGCAGAAGACGCAGATACGCAGCTCTCCGAAGCTAAGTGCCGGTCCCGGGCTTCTTTCGGCACAAACCGCTCTCAGGAGCTCCCTGCGCTCGCCACAATGCTCTGTGTGCGAAGAAGCCGCTTCTTCGCCTCCGGGACAATCAGCGAGCGGCAGCTTCCCAAAGGCGAAGATGCAAGCTGCAGCACACAGGCACAGTGTGGGCAGCCTTCAGACTTAGAGAAAACAGTACTTTACCACTCTCCTGCCTTTTCCATGGTTATTCTATTGGAAAAGAACGAGTTTTGGACAACTACCTTTCATTCTTGCCAAACTCTTTGCAGACCCCCGTGCAAGCTTTAGAACAAGATTTTGGATGTTTTCTTTGCTGGCAGAGTTTCTCCTTGCAAGATATGGTGGAAAAGCTTTTTGCTGAGTGTAGAGCGGCAAGACACGCAGAAGACGCAGATACGCAGCTCTCCGAAGCTAAGTGCCGGTCCCGGGCTTCTTTCGGCACAAACCGCTCTCAGGAGCTCCCTGCGCTCGCCACAATGCTCTGTGTGCGAAGAAGCCGCTTCTTCGCCTCCGGGAGAATCGGCGAGCGGCAGCTTCCCAAAGGCGAAGATGCAAGTTGCAGCACACAGGCACAGTGTGGGCAGCCTTCAGACTTAGAGAAAACAGTACTTTACCACTCTCCTGCCTTTTCCATGGTTATTCTATTGGAAAAGAACGAGTTTTGGACAACTACCTTTCATTCTTGCCAAACTCTTTGCAGACCCCCGTGAAAGCTTAAGAACAAGATTTTGGATGTTTTCTTTCCTGGCAGAGTTTCTCCTTGCAAGATATGGTGGAAAAGCTTTTGGCTGAGTGTAGAGCGGCAAGACACGCAGAAGACGCAGATACGCAGCTCTCCGAAGCTAAGTGCCGGTCCCGGGCTTCTTTCGGCACAAACCGCTCTCAGGAGCTCCCTGCGCTCGCCACAATGCTCTGTGTGCGAAGAAGCCGCTTCTTCGCCTCCGGGAGAATCGGCGAGCGGCAGCTTCCCAAAGGCGAAGATGCAAGCTGCAGCACACAGGCACAGTGTGGGCAGCATTCAGACTTAGAGAAAACAGTACTTTACCACTCTCCTGCCTTTTCCATGGTTATTCTATTGGAAAAGAACGAGTTTTGGACAACTACCTTTCATTCTTGCCAAACTCTTTGCAGACCCCCGTGCAAGCTTTAGAACAAGATTTTGGATGTTTTCTTTCCTGGCAGAGTTTCTCCTTGCAAGATATGGTGGAAAAGCTTTTGGCTGAGTGTAGAGCGGCAAGACACGCAGAAGACGCAGATACGCAGCTCTCCGAAGCTAAGTGCCGGTCCCGGGCTTCTTTCGGCACAAACCGCTCTCAGGAGCTCCCTGCGCTCGCCACAATGCTCTGTGTGCGAAGAAGCCGCTTCTTCGCCTCCGGGAGAATCGGCGAGCGGCAGCTTCCCAAAGGAGAAGATGCAACCTGCGGCACACAGGCACAGTGTGGGCAGCATTCAGACTTAGAGAAAACAGTACTTTACCACTCTCCTGCCTTTTCCATGGTTATTCTATTGGAAAAGAACGAGTTTTGGACAACTACCTTTCATTCTTGCCAAACTCTTTGCAGACCCCCGTGCAAGCTTTAGAACAAGATTTTGGATGTTTTCTTTCCTGGCAGAGTTTCTCCTTGCAAGATATGGTGGAAAAGCTTTTGGCTGAGTGTAGAGCGGCAAGACACGCAGAAGACGCAGATACGCAGCTCTCCGAAGCTAAGTGCCGGTCCCGGGCTTCTTTCGGCACAAACCGCTCTCAGGAGCTCCCTGCCCTCGCCACAATGCTCTGTGTGCGAAGAAGCCGCTTCTTCGCCTCCGGGAGAATCGGCGAGCGGCAGCTTCCCAAAGGCGAAGATGCAAGCTGCGGCACACAGGCACAGTGTGGGCAGCCTTCAGACTTAGAGAAAACAGTACTTGACCACTCTCCTGCCTTTTCCATGGTTATTCTATTGGAAAAGAACGAGTTTTGGACAACTACCTTTCATTCTTGCCAAACTCTTTGCAGACCCCCGTGCAAGCTTTAGAACAAGATTTTGGATGTTTTCTTTCCTGGCAGAGTTTCTCCTTGCAAGATATGGTGGAAAAGCTTTTGGCTGAGTGTAGAGCGGCAAGACACGCAGAAGACGCAGATACGCAGCTCTCCGAAGCTAAGTGCCGGTCCCGGGCTTCTTTCGGCACAAACCGCTCTCAGGAGCTCCCTGCGCTCGCCACCATGCTCTGTGTGCGAAGAAGCCGCTTCTTCGCCTCCGGGAGAATCGGCGAGCGGCAGCTTCCCAAAGGCGAAGATGCAAGCTGCAGCACACAGGCACAGTGTGGGCAGCATTCAGACTTAGAGAAAACAGTACTTTAACACTCTCCTGCCTTTTCCATGGTTATTCTATTGGAAAAGAACGAGTTTTGGACAACTACCTTTCATTCTTGCCAAACTCTTTGCAGACCCCCGTGCAAGCTTTAGAACAAGATTTTGGATGTTTTCTTTCCTGGCAGAGTTTCTCCTTGCAAGATATGGTGGAAAAGCTTTTGGCTGAGTGTAGAGCGGCAAGACACGCAGAAGACGCAGATACGCAGCTCTCCGAAGCTAAGTGCCGGTCCCGGGCTTCTTTCGGCACAAACCGCTCTCAGGAGCTCCCTGCGCTCGCCACAATGCTCTGTGTGCGAAGAAGCCGCTTCTTCGCCTCCGGGAGAATCGGCGAGCGGCAGCTTCCCAAAGGCGAAGATGCAAGCTGCAGCACACAGGCACAGTGTGGGCAGCATTCAGACTTCGAGAAAACAGTACTTTACCACTCTCCTGCCTTTTCCATGGTTATTCTATTGGAAAAGAACGAGTTTTGGACAACTACCTTTCATTCTTGCCAAACTCTTTGCAGACCCCCGTGCAAGCTTTAGAACAAGATTTTGGATGTTTTCTTTCCTGGCAGAGTTTCTCCTTGCAAGATATGCTGGAAAAGCTTTTTGCTGAGTGTAGAGCGGCAAGACACGCAGAAGACGCAGATACGCAGCTCTCCGAAGCTAAGTGCCGGTCCCGGGCTTCTTTCGGCACAAACCGCTCTCAGGAGCTCCCTGCGCTCGCCACAATGCTCTGTGTGCGAAGAAGCCGCTTCTTCGCCTCCGGGAGAATCGGCGAGCGGCAGCTTCCCAAAGGCGAAGATGCAAGCTGCAGCACACAGGCACAGTGTGGGCAGCCTTCAGACTTAGAGAAAACAGTACTTTACCACTCTCCTGCCTTTTCCATGGTTATTCTATTGGAAAAGAACGAGTTTTGGACAACTACCTTTCATTCTTGCCAAACTCTTTGCAGACCCCCGTGAAAGCTTAAGAACAAAATTTTGGATGTTTTCTTTCCTGGCAGAGTTTCTCCTTGCAAGATATGGTGGAAAAGCTTTTTGCTGAGTGTAGAGCGGCAAGACACGCAGAAGACGCAGATACGCAGCTCTCCGAAGCTAAGTGCCGGTCCCGGGCTTCTTTCGGCACAAACCGCTCTCAGGAGCTCCCTGCGCTCGCCACAATGCTCTGTGTGCGAAGAAGCCGCTTCTTCGCCTCCGGGAGAATCGGCGAGCGGCAGCTTCCCAAAGGCGAAGATGCAAGCTGCGGCACACAGGCACAGTGTGGGCAGCCTTCAGACTTAGAGAAAACAGTACTTTACCACTCTCCTGCCTTTTCCATGGTTATTCTATTGGAAAAGAACGAGTTTTGGACAACTACCTTTCATTCTTGCCAAACTCTTTGCAGACCCCCGTGCAAGCTTTAGAACAAGATTTTGGATGTTTTCTTTCCTGGCAGAGTTTCTCCTTGCAAGATATGGTGGAAAAGCTTTTTGCTGAGTGTAGAGCGGCAAGACACGCAGAAGACGCAGATACGCAGCTCTCCGAAGCTAAGTGCCGGTCCCGGGCTTCTTTCGGCACAAACCGCTCTCAGGAGCTCCCTGCGCTCGCCACAATGCTCTGTGTGCGAAGAAGCCGCTTCTTCGCCTCCGGGAGAATCGGCGAGCGGCAGCTTCCCAAAGGCGAAGATGCAAGCTGCGGCACACAGGCACAGTGTGGGCAGCCTTCAGACTTAGAGAAAACAGTACTTGACCACTCTCCTGCCTTTTCCATGGTTATTCTATTGGAAAAGAACGAGTTTTGGACAACTACCTTTCATTCTTGCCAAACTCTTTGCAGACCCCCGTGCAAGCTTTAGAACAAGATTTTGGATGTTTTCTTTCCTGGCAGAGTTTCTCCTTGCAAGATATGGTGGAAAAGCTTTTGGCTGAGTGTAGAGCGGCAAGACACGCAGAAGACGCAGATACGCAGCTCTCCGAAGCTAAGTGCCGGTCCCGGGCTTCTTTCGGCACAAACCGCTCTCAGGAGCTCCCTGCCCTCGCCACAATGCTCTGTGTGCGAAGAAGCCGCTTCTTCGCCTCCGGGAGAATCGGCGAGCGGCAGCTTCCCAAAGGCGAAGATGCAAGCTGCGGCACACAGGCACAGTGTGGGCAGCCTTCAGACTTAGAGAAAACAGTACTTTACCACTCTCCTGCCTTTTCCATGGTTATTCTATTGGAAAAGAACGAGTTTTGGACAACTACCTTTCATTCTTGCCAAACTCTTTGCAGACCCCCGTGCAAGCTTTAGAACAAGATTTTGGATGTTTTCTTTCCTGGCAGAGTTTCTCCTTGCAAGATATGGTGGAAAAGCTTTTTGCTGAGTGTAGAGCGGCAAGACACGCAGAAGACGCAGATACGCAGCTCTCCGAAGCTAAGTGCCGGTCCCGGGCTTCTTTCGGCACAAACCGCTCTCAGGAGCTCCCTGCGCTCGCCACAATGCTCTGTGTGCGAAGAAGCCGCTTCTTCGCCTCCGGGACAATCGGCGAGCGGCAGCTTCCCAAAGGCGAAGATGCAAGCTGCAGCACACAGGCACAGTGTGGGCAGCCTTCAGACTTAGAGAAAACAGTACTTTACCACTCTCCTGCCTTTTCCATGGTTATTCTATTGGAAAAGAACGAGTTTTGGACAACTACCTTTCATTCTTGCCAAACTCTTTGCAGACCCCCGTGAAAGCTTAAGAACAAAATTTTGGATGTTTTCTTTCCTGGCAGAGTTTCTCCTTGCAAGATATGGTGGAAAAGCTTTTTGCTGAGTGTAGAGCGGCAAGACACGCAGAAGACGCAGATACGCAGCTCTCCGAAGCTAAGTGCCGGTCCCGGGCTTCTTTCGGCACAAACCGCTCTCAGGAGCTCCCTGCGCTCGCCACAATGCTCTGTGTGCGAAGAAGCCGCTTCTTCGCCTCCGGGAGAATCGGCGAGCGGCAGCTTCCCAAAGGTGAAGATGCAAGCTGCGGCACACAGGCACAGTGTGGGCAGCCTTCAGACTTAGAGAAAACAGTACTTTACCACTCTCCTGCCTTTTCCATGGTTATTCTATTGGAAAAGAACGAGTTTTGGACAACTACCTTTCATTCTTGCCAAACTCTTTGCAGACCCCCGTGCAAGCTTTAGAACAAGATTTTGGATGTTTTCTTTCCTGGCAGAGTTTCTCCTTGCAAGATATGGTGGAAAAGCTTTTTGCTGAGTGTAGAGCGGCAAGACACGCAGAAGACGCAGATACGCAGCTCTCCGAAGCTAAGTGCCGGTCCCGGGCTTCTTTCGGCACAAACCGCTCTCAGGAGCTCCCTGCGCTCGCCACAATGCTCTGTGTGCGAAGAAGCCGCTTCTTCGCCTCCGGGAGAATCGGCGAGCGGCAGCTTCCCAAAGGCGAAGATGCAACCTGCGGCACACAGGCACAGTGTGGGCAGCATTCAGACTTAGAGAAAACAGTACTTTACCACTCTCCTGCCTTTTCCATGGTTATTCTATTGGAAAAGAACGAGTTTTGGACAACTACCTTTCATTCTTGCCAAACTCTTTGCAGACCCCCGTGCAAGCTTTAGAACAAGATTTTGGATGTTTTCTTTCCTGGCAGAGTTTCTCCTTGCAAGATATGGTGGAAAAGCTTTTGGCTGAGTGTAGAGCGGCAAGACACGCAGAAGACGCAGATACGCAGCTCTCCGAAGCTAAGTGCCGGTCCCGGGCTTCTTTCGGCACAAACCGCTCTCAGGAGCTCCCTGCCCTCGCCACAATGCTCTGTGTGCGAAGAAGCCGCTTCTTCGCCTCCGGGAGAATCGGCGAGCGGCAGCTTCCCAAAGGCGAAGATGCAAGCTGCGGCACACAGGCACAGTGTGGGCAGCCTTCAGACTTAGAGAAAACAGTACTTGACCACTCTCCTGCCTTTTCCATGGTTATTCTATTGGAAAAGAACGAGTTTTGGACAACTACCTTTCATTCTTGCCAAACTCTTTGCAGACCTCCGTGCAAGCTTTAGAACAAGATTTTGGATGTTTTCTTTCCTGGCAGAGTTTCTCCTTGCAAGATATGGTGGAAAAGCTTTTGGCTGAGTGTAGAGCGGCAAGACACGCAGAAGACGCAGATACGCAGCTCTCCGAAGCTAAGTGCCGGTCCCGGGCTTCTTTCGGCACAAACCGCTCTCAGGAGCTCCCTGCGCTCGCCACAATGCTCTGTGTGCGAAGAAGCCGCTTCTTCGCCTCCGGGAGAATCGGCGAGCGGCAGCTTCCCAAAGGCGAAGATGCAAGCTGCAGCACACAGGCACAGTGTGGGCAGCATTCAGACTTAGAGAAAACAGTACTTTACCACTCTCCTGCCTTTTCCATGGTTATTCTATTGGAAAAGAACGAGTTTTGGACAACTACCTTTCATTCTTGCCAAACTCTTTGCAGACCCCCGTGCAAGCTTTAGAACAAGATTTTGGATGTTTTCTTTCCTGGCAGAGTTTCTCCTTGCAAGATATGCTGGAAAAGCTTTTTGCTGAGTGTAGAGCGGCAAGACACGCAGAAGACGCAGATACGCAGCTCTCCGAAGCTAAGTGCCGGTCCCGGGCTTCTTTCGGCACAAACCGCTCTCAGGAGCTCCCTGCGCTCGCCACAATGCTCTGTGTGCGAAGAAGCCGCTTCTTCGCCTCCGGGAGAATCGGCGAGCGGCAGCTTCCCAAAGGCGAAGATGCAAGCTGCAGCACACAGGCACAGTGTGGGCAGCCTTCAGACTTAGAGAAAACAGTACTTTACCACTCTCCTGCCTTTTCCATGGTTATTCTATTGGAAAAGAACGAGTTTTGGACAACTACCTTTCATTCTTGCCAAACTCTTTGCAGACCCCCGTGAAAGCTTAAGAACAAAATTTTGGATGTTTTCTTTCCTGGCAGAGTTTCTCCTTGCAAGATATGGTGGAAAAGCTTTTGGCTGAGTGTAGAGCGACAAGACACGCAGAAGACGCAGATACACAGCTCTCCGAAGCTAAGTGCCGGTCCCGGGCTTCTTTCGGCACAAACCGCTCTCAGGAGCTCCCTGCGCTCGCCACAATGCTCTGTGTGCGAAGAAGCCGCTTCTTCGCCTCCGGGAGAATCGGCGAGCGGCAGCTTCCCAAAGGCGAAGATGCAAGCTGCGGCACACAGGCACAGTGTGGGCAGCCTTCAGACTTAGAGAAAACAGTACTTTACCACTCTCCTGCCTTTTCCATGGTTATTCTATTGGAAAAGAACGAGTTTTGGACAACTACCTTTCATTCTTGCCAAACTCTTTGCAGACCCCCGTGCAAGCTTTAGAACAAGATTTTGGATGTTTTCTTTCCTGGCAGAGTTTCTCCTTGCAAGATATGGTGGAAAAGCTTTTTGCTGAGTGTAGAGCGGCAAGACACGCAGAAGACGCAGATACGCAGCTCTCCGAAGCTAAGTGCCGGTCCCGGGCTTCTTTCGGCACAAACCGCTCTCAGGAGCTCCCTGCGCTCGCCACAATGCTCTGTGTGCGAAGAAGCTGCTTCTTCGCCTCCGGGAGAATCGGCGAGCGGCAGCTTCCCAAAGGCGAAGATGCAAGCTGCGGCACACAGGCACAGTGTGGGCAGCCTTCAGACTTAGAGAAAACAGTACTTGACCACTCTCCTGCCTTTTCCATGGTTATTCTATTGGAAAAGAACGAGTTTTGGACAACTACCTTTCATTCTTGCCAAACTCTTTGCAGACCCCCGTGCAAGCTTTAGAACAAGATTTTGGATGTTTTCTTTCCTGGCAGAGTTTCTCCTTGCAAGATATGGTGGAAAAGCTTTTGGCTGAGTGTAGAGCGGCAAGACACGCAGAAGACGCAGATACGCAGCTCTCCGAAGCTAAGTGCCGGTCCCGGGCTTCTTTCGGCACAAACCGCTCTCAGGAGCTCCCTGCCCTCGCCACAATGCTCTGTGTGCGAAGAAGCCGCTTCTTCGCCTCCGGGAGAATCGGCGAGCGGCAGCTTCCCAAAGGCGAAGATGCAAGCTGCGGCACACAGGCACAGTGTGGGCAGCCTTCAGACTTAGAGAAAACAGTACTTTACCACTCTCCTGCCTTTTCCATGGTTATTCTATTGGAAAAGAACGAGTTTTGGACAACTACCTTTCATTCTTGCCAAACTCTTTGCAGACCCCCGTGCAAGCTTTAGAACAAGATTTTGGATGTTTTCTTTCCTGGCAGAGTTTCTCCTTGCAAGATATGGTGGAAAAGCTTTTTGCTGAGTGTAGAGCGGCAAGACACGCAGAAGACGCAGATACGCAGCTCTCCGAAGCTAAGTGCCGGTCCCGGGCTTCTTTCGGCACAAACCGCTCTCAGGAGCTCCCTGCGCTCGCCACAATGCTCTGTGTGCGAAGAAGCCGCTTCTTCGCCTCCGGGACAATCAGCGAGCGGCAGCTTCCCAAAGGCGAAGATGCAAGCTGCAGCACACAGGCACAGTGTGGGCAGCCTTCAGACTTAGAGAAAACAGTACTTTACCACTCTCCTGCCTTTTCCATGGTTATTCTATTGGAAAAGAACGAGTTTTGGACAACTACCTTTCATTCTTGCCAAACTCTTTGCAGACCCCCGTGAAAGCTTAAGAACAAAATTTTGGATGTTTTCTTTCCTGGCAGAGTTTCTCCTTGCAAGATATGGTGGAAAAGCTTTTTGCTGAGTGTAGAGCGGCAAGACACGCAGAAGACGCAGATACGCAGCTCTCCGAAGCTAAGTGCCGGTCCCGGGCTTCTTTCGGCACAAACCGCTCTCAGGAGCTCCCTGCGCTCGCCACAATGCTCTGTGTGCGAAGAAGCCGCTTCTTCGCCTCCGGGAGAATCGGCGAGCGGCAGCTTCCCAAAGGCGAAGATGCAAGCTGCGGCACACAGGCACAGTGTGGGCAGCCTTCAGACTTAGAGAAAACAGTACTTTACCACTCTCCTGCCTTTTCCATGGTTATTCTATTGGAAAAGAACGAGTTTTGGACAACTACCTTTCATTCTTGCCAAACTCTTTGCAGACCCCCGTGCAAGCTTTAGAACAAGATTTTGGATGTTTTCTTTCCTGGCAGAGTTTCTCCTTGCAAGATATGGTGGAAAAGCTTTTTGCTGAGTGTAGAGCGGCAAGACACGCAGAAGACGCAGATACGCAGCTCTCCGAAGCTAAGTGCCGGTCCCGGGCTTCTTTCGGCACAAACCGCTCTCAGGAGCTCCCTGCGCTCGCCACAATGCTCTGTGTGCGAAGAAGCCGCTTCTTCGCCTCCGGGAGAATCGGCGAGCGGCAGCTTCCCAAAGGCGAAGATGCAACCTGCGGCACACAGGCACAGTGTGGGCAGCATTCAGACTTAGAGAAAACAGTACTTTACCACTCTCCTGCCTTTTCCATGGTTATTCTATTGGAAAAGAACGAGTTTTGGACAACTACCTTTCATTCTTGCCAAACTCTTTGCAGACCCCCGTGCAAGCTTTAGAACAAGATTTTGGATGTTTTCTTTCCTGGCAGAGTTTCTCCTTGCAAGATATGGTGGAAAAGCTTTTGGCTGAGTGTAGAGCGGCAAGACACGCAGAAGACGCAGATACGCAGCTCTCCGAAGCTAAGTGCCGGTCCCGGGCTTCTTTCGGCACAAACCGCTCTCAGGAGCTCCCTGCCCTCGCCACAATGCTCTGTGTGCGAAGAAGCCGCTTCTTCGCCTCCGGGAGAATCGGCGAGCGGCAGCTTCCCAAAGGCGAAGATGCAAGCTGCGGCACACAGGCACAGTGTGGGCAGCCTTCAGACTTAGAGAAAACAGTACTTTACCACTCTCCTGCCTTTTCCATGGTTATTCTATTGGAAAAGAACGAGTTTTGGACAACTACCTTTCATTCTTGCCAAACTCTTTGCAGACCCCCGTGAAAGCTTAAGAACAAAATTTTGGATGTTTTCTTTCCTGGCAGAGTTTCTCCTTGCAAGATATGGTGGAAAAGCTTTTTGCTGAGTGTAGAGCGGCAAGACACGCAGAAGACGCAGATACGCAGCTCTCCGAAGCTAAGTGCCGGTCCCGGGCTTCTTTCGGCACAAACCGCTCTCAGGAGCTCCCTGCGCTCGCCACAATGCTCTGTGTGCGAAGAAGCCGCTTCTTCGCCTCCGGGAGAATCGGCGAGCGGCAGCTTCCCAAAGGCGAAGATGCAAGCTGCGGCACACAGGCACAGTGTGGGCAGCCTTCAGACTTAGAGAAAACAGTACTTTACCACTCTCCTGCCTTTTCCATGGTTATTCTATTGGAAAAGAACGAGTTTTGGACAACTACCTTTCATTCTTGCCAAACTCTTTGCAGACCCCCGTGCAAGCTTTAGAACAAGATTTTGGATGTTTTCTTTCCTGGCAGAGTTTCTCCTTGCAAGATATGGTGGAAAAGCTTTTTGCTGAGTGTAGAGCGGCAAGACACGCAGAAGACGCAGATACGCAGCTCTCCGAAGCTAAGTGCCGGTCCCGGGCTTCTTTCGGCACAAACCGCTCTCAGGAGCTCCCTGCGCTCGCCACAATGCTCTGTGTGCGAAGAAGCCGCTTCTTCGCCTCCGGGAGAATCGGCGAGCGGCAGCTTCCCAAAGGCGAAGATGCAACCTGCGGCACACAGGCACAGTGTGGGCAGCATTCAGACTTAGAGAAAACAGTACTTTACCACTCTCCTGCCTTTTCCATGGTTATTCTATTGGAAAAGAACGAGTTTTGGACAACTACCTTTCATTCTTGCCAAACTCTTTGCAGACCCCCGTGCAAGCTTTAGAACAAGATTTTGGATGTTTTCTTTCCTGGCAGAGTTTCTCCTTGCAAGATATGGTGGAAAAGCTTTTGGCTGAGTGTAGAGCGGCAAGACACGCAGAAGACGCAGATACGCAGCTCTCCGAAGCTAAGTGCCGGTCCCGGGCTTCTTTCGGCACAAACCGCTCTCAGGAGCTCCCTGCCCTCGCCACAATGCTCTGTGTGCGAAGAAGCCGCTTCTTCGCCTCCGGGAGAATCGGCGAGCGGCAGCTTCCCAAAGGCGAAGATGCAAGCTGCGGCACACAGGCACAGTGTGGGCAGCCTTCAGACTTAGAGAAAACAGTACTTTACCACTCTCCTGCCTTTTCCATGGTTATTCTATTGGAAAAGAACGAGTTTTGGACAACTACCTTTCATTCTTGCCAAACTCTTTGCAGACCCCCGTGCAAGCTTTAGAACAAGATTTTGGATGTTTTCTTTCCTGGCAGAGTTTCTCCTTGCAAGATATGGTGGAAAAGCTTTTGGCTGAGTGTAGAGCGGCAAGACACGCAGAAGACGCAGATACGCAGCTCTCCGAAGCTAAGTGCCGGTCCCGGGCTTCTTTCGGCACAAACCGCTCTCAGGAGCTCCCTGCGCTCGCCACAATGCTCTGTGTGCGAAGAAGCCGCTTCTTCGCCTCCGGGAGAATCGGCGAGCGGCAGCTTCCCAAAGGTGAAGATGCAAGCTGCAGCACGCAGGCACAGTGTGGGCAGCATTCAGACTTAGAGAAAACAGTACTTTACCACTCTCCTGCCTTTTCCATGGTTATTCTATTGGAAAAGAACGAGTTTTGGACAACTACCTTTCATTCTTGCCAAACTCTTTGCAGACCCCCGTGCAAGCTTTAGAACAAGATTTTGGATGTTTTCTTTCCTGGCAGAGTTTCTCTTTGCAAGATATGGTGGAAAAGCTTTTTGCTGAGTGTAGAGCGGCAAGACACGCAGAAGACGCAGATACGCAGCTCTCCGAAGCTAAGTGCCGGTCCCGGGCTTCTTTCGGCACAAACCGCTCTCAGGAGCTCCCTGCGCTCGCCACAATGCTCTGTGTGCGAAGAAGCCGCTTCTTCGCCTCCGGGAGAATCGGCGAGCGGCAGCTTCCCAAAGGCGAAGATGCAAGCTGCGGCACACAGGCACAGTGTGGGCAGCCTTCAGACTTAGAGAAAACAGTATTTTACCACTCTCCTGCCTTTTCCATGGTTATTCTATTGGAAAAGAACGAGTTTTGGACAACTACCTTTCATTCTTGCCAAACTCTTTGCAGACCCCCGTGCAAGCTTTAGAACAAGATTTTGGATGTTTTCTTTCCTGGCAGAGTTTCTCCTTGCAAGATATGCTGGAAAAGCTTTTGGCTGAGTGTAGAGCGGCAAGACACGCAGAAGACGCAGATACGCAGCTCTCCGAAGCTAAGTGCCGGTCCCGGGCTTCTTTCGGCACAAACCGCTCTCAGGAGCTCCCTGCGCACGCCACCATGCTCTATGTGTGCGAAGAAGCCGCTTCTTCGCCTCCGGGAGAATCGGCGAGCGGCAGCTTCCCAAAGGCGAAGATGCAAGCTGCAGCACACAGGCACAGTGTGGGCAGCATTCAGACTTAGAGAAAACAGTACTTGACCACTCTCCTGCCTTTTCCATGGTTATTCTATTGGAAAAGAACGAGTTTTGGACAACTACCTTTCATTCTTGCCAAACTCTTTGCAGACCCCCGTGCAAGCTTTAGAACAAGATTTTGGATGTTTTCTTTCCTGGCAGAGTTTCTCCTTGCAAGATATGGTGGAAAAGCTTTTTGCTGAGTGTAGAGCGGCAAGACACGCAGAAGACGCAGATACGCAGCTCTCCGAAGCTAAGTGCCGGTCCCGGGCTTCTTTCGGCACAAACCGCTCTCAGGAGCTCCCTGCGCTCGCCACAATGCTCTGTGTGCGAAGAAGCCGCTTCTTCGCCTCCGGGAGAATCGGCGAGCGGCAGCTTCCCAAAGGCGAAGATGCAAGCTGCAGCACACAGGCACAGTGTGGGCAGCATTCAGACTTAGAGAAAACAGTACTTGACCACTCTCCTGCCTTTTCCATGGTTATTCTATTGGAAAAGAACGAGTTTTGGACAACTACCTTTCATTCTTGCCAAACTCTTTGCAGACCCCCGTGCAAGCTTTAGAACAAGATTTTGGATGTTTTCTTTCCTGGCAGAGTTTCTCCTTGCAAGATATGCTGGAAAAGCTTTTTGCTGAGTGTAGAGCGGCAAGACACGCAGAAGACGCAGATACGCAGCTCTCCGAAGCTAAGTGCCGGTCCCGGGCTTCTTTCGGCACAAACCGCTCTCAGGAGCTCCCTGCGCTCGCCACAATGCTCTGTGTGCGAAGAAGCCGCTTCTTCGCCTCCGGGAGAATCGGCGAGCGGCAGCTTCCCAAAGGCGAAGATGCAAGCTGCAGCACACAGGCACAGTGTGGGCAGCATTCAGACTTAGAGAAAACAGTACTTTACCACTCTCCTGCCTTTTCCATGGTTATTCTATTGGAAAAGAACGAGTTTTGGACAACTACCTTTCATTCTTGCCAAACTCTTTGCAGACCCCCGTGAAAGCTTAAGAACAAAATTTTGGATGTTTTCTTTCCTGGCAGAGTTTCTCCTTGCAAGATATGGTGGAAAAGCTTTTTGCTGAGTGTAGAGCGGCAAGACACGCAGAAGACGCAGATACGCAGCTCTCCGAAGCTAAGTGCCGGTCCCGGGCTTCTTTCGGCACAAACCGCTCTCAGGAGCTCCCTGCGCTCGCCACAATGCTCTGTGTGCGAAGAAGCCGCTTCTTCGCCTCCGGGAGAATCGGCGAGCGGCAGCTTCCCAAAGGCGAAGATGCAAGCTGCGGCACACAGGCACAGTGTGGGCAGCATTCAGACTTAGAGAAAACAGTACTTTAACACTCTCCTGCCTTTTCCATGGTTATTCTATTGGAAAAGAACGAGTTTTGGACAACTACCTTTCATTCTTGCCAAACTCTTTGCAGACCCCCGTGCAAGCTTTAGAACAAGATTTTGGATGTTTTCTTTCCTGGCAGAGTTTCTCCTTGCAAGATATGCTGGAAAAGCTTTTTGCTGAGTGTAGAGCGGCAAGACACGCAGAAGACGCAGATACGCAGCTCTCCGAAGCTAAGTGCCGGTCCCGGGCTTCTTTCGGCACAAACCGCTCTCAGGAGCTCCCTGCGCTCGCCACAATGCTCTGTGTGCGAAGAAGCCGCTTCTTCGCCTCCGGGAGAATCGGCGAGCGGCAGCTTCCCAAAGGCGAAGATGCAAGCTGCGGCACACAGGCACAGTGTGGGCAGCCTTCAGACTTAGAGAAAACAGTACTTGACCACTCTCCTGCCTTTTCCATGGTTATTCTATTGGAAAAGAACGAGTTTTGGACAACTACCTTTCATTCTTGCCAAACTCTTTGCAGACCCCCGTGCAAGCTTTAGAACAAGATTTTGGATGTTTTCTTTCCTGGCAGAGTTTCTCCTTGCAAGATATGGTGGAAAAGCTTTTGGCTGAGTGTAGAGCGGCAAGACACGCAGAAGACGCAGATACGCAGCTCTCCGAAGCTAAGTGCCGGTCCCGGGCTTCTTTCGGCACAAACCGCTCTCAGGAGCTCCCTGCCCTCGCCACAATGCTCTGTGTGCGAAGAAGCCGCTTCTTCGCCTCCGGGAGAATCGGCGAGCGGCAGCTTCCCAAAGGCGAAGATGCAAGCTGCGGCACACAGGCACAGTGTGGGCAGCCTTCAGACTTAGAGAAAACAGTACTTTACCACTCTCCTGCCTTTTCCATGGTTATTCTATTGGAAAAGAACGAGTTTTGGACAACTACCTTTCATTCTTGCCAAACTCTTTGCAGACCCCCGTGCAAGCTTTAGAACAAGATTTTGGATGTTTTCTTTCCTGGCAGAGTTTCTCCTTGCAAGATATGGTGGAAAAGCTTTTGGCTGAGTGTAGAGCGGCAAGACACGCAGAAGACGCAGATACGCAGCTCTCCGAAGCTAAGTGCCGGTCCCGGGCTTCTTTCGGCACAAACCGCTCTCAGGAGCTCCCTGCGCTCGCCACAATGCTCTGTGTGCGAAGAAGCCGCTTCTTCGCCTCCGGGAGAATCGGCGAGCGGCAGCTTCCCAAAGGTGAAGATGCAAGCTGCAGCACGCAGGCACAGTGTGGGCAGCATTCAGACTTAGAGAAAACAGTACTTTACCACTCTCCTGCCTTTTCCATGGTTATTCTATTGGAAAAGAACGAGTTTTGGACAACTACCTTTCATTCTTGCCAAACTCTTTGCAGACCCCCGTGCAAGCTTTAGAACAAGATTTTGGATGTTTTCTTTCCTGGCAGAGTTTCTCTTTGCAAGATATGGTGGAAAAGCTTTTTGCTGAGTGTAGAGCGGCAAGACACGCAGAAGACGCAGATACGCAGCTCTCCGAAGCTAAGTGCCGGTCCCGGGCTTCTTTCGGCACAAACCGCTCTCAGGAGCTCCCTGCGCTCGCCACAATGCTCTGTGTGCGAAGAAGCCGCTTCTTCGCCTCCGGGAGAATCGGCGAGCGGCAGCTTCCCAAAGGCGAAGATGCAAGCTGCGGCACACAGGCACAGTGTGGGCAGCCTTCAGACTTAGAGAAAACAGTATTTTACCACTCTCCTGCCTTTTCCATGGTTATTCTATTGGAAAAGAACGAGTTTTGGACAACTACCTTTCATTCTTGCCAAACTCTTTGCAGACCCCCGTGCAAGCTTTAGAACAAGATTTTGGATGTTTTCTTTCCTGGCAGAGTTTCTCCTTGCAAGATATGCTGGAAAAGCTTTTGGCTGAGTGTAGAGCGGCAAGACACGCAGAAGACGCAGATACGCAGCTCTCCGAAGCTAAGTGCCGGTCCCGGGCTTCTTTCGGCACAAACCGCTCTCAGGAGCTCCCTGCGCACGCCACCATGCTCTATGTGTGCGAAGAAGCCGCTTCTTCGCCTCCGGGAGAATCGGCGAGCGGCAGCTTCCCAAAGGCGAAGATGCAAGCTGCAGCACACAGGCACAGTGTGGGCAGCATTCAGACTTAGAGAAAACAGTACTTGACCACTCTCCTGCCTTTTCCATGGTTATTCTATTGGAAAAGAACGAGTTTTGGACAACTACCTTTCATTCTTGCCAAACTCTTTGCAGACCCCCGTGCAAGCTTTAGAACAAGATTTTGGATGTTTTCTTTCCTGGCAGAGTTTCTCCTTGCAAGATATGGTGGAAAAGCTTTTTGCTGAGTGTAGAGCGGCAAGACACGCAGAAGACGCAGATACGCAGCTCTCCGAAGCTAAGTGCCGGTCCCGGGCTTCTTTCGGCACAAACCGCTCTCAGGAGCTCCCTGCGCTCGCCACAATGCTCTGTGTGCGAAGAAGCCGCTTCTTCGCCTCCGGGAGAATCGGCGAGCGGCAGCTTCCCAAAGGCGAAGATGCAAGCTGCAGCACACAGGCACAGTGTGGGCAGCATTCAGACTTAGAGAAAACAGTACTTGACCACTCTCCTGCCTTTTCCATGGTTATTCTATTGGAAAAGAACGAGTTTTGGACAACTACCTTTCATTCTTGCCAAACTCTTTGCAGACCCCCGTGCAAGCTTTAGAACAAGATTTTGGATGTTTTCTTTCCTGGCAGAGTTTCTCCTTGCAAGATATGCTGGAAAAGCTTTTTGCTGAGTGTAGAGCGGCAAGACACGCAGAAGACGCAGATACGCAGCTCTCCGAAGCTAAGTGCCGGTCCCGGGCTTCTTTCGGCACAAACCGCTCTCAGGAGCTCCCTGCGCTCGCCACAATGCTCTGTGTGCGAAGAAGCCGCTTCTTCGCCTCCGGGAGAATCGGCGAGCGGCAGCTTCCCAAAGGCGAAGATGCAAGCTGCAGCACACAGGCACAGTGTGGGCAGCATTCAGACTTAGAGAAAACAGTACTTTACCACTCTCCTGCCTTTTCCATGGTTATTCTATTGGAAAAGAACGAGTTTTGGACAACTACCTTTCATTCTTGCCAAACTCTTTGCAGACCCCCGTGAAAGCTTAAGAACAAAATTTTGGATGTTTTCTTTCCTGGCAGAGTTTCTCCTTGCAAGATATGGTGGAAAAGCTTTTTGCTGAGTGTAGAGCGGCAAGACACGCAGAAGACGCAGATACGCAGCTCTCCGAAGCTAAGTGCCGGTCCCGGGCTTCTTTCGGCACAAACCGCTCTCAGGAGCTCCCTGCGCTCGCCACAATGCTCTGTGTGCGAAGAAGCCGCTTCTTCGCCTCCGGGAGAATCGGCGAGCGGCAGCTTCCCAAAGGCGAAGATGCAAGCTGCGGCACACAGGCACAGTGTGGGCAGCATTCAGACTTAGAGAAAACAGTACTTTAACACTCTCCTGCCTTTTCCATGGTTATTCTATTGGAAAAGAACGAGTTTTGGACAACTACCTTTCATTCTTGCCAAACTCTTTGCAGACCCCCGTGCAAGCTTTAGAACAAGATTTTGGATGTTTTCTTTCCTGGCAGAGTTTCTCCTTGCAAGATATGCTGGAAAAGCTTTTTGCTGAGTGTAGAGCGGCAAGACACGCAGAAGACGCAGATACGCAGCTCTCCGAAGCTAAGTGCCGGTCCCGGGCTTCTTTCGGCACAAACCGCTCTCAGGAGCTCCCTGCGCTCGCCACAATGCTCTGTGTGCGAAGAAGCCGCTTCTTCGCCTCCGGGAGAATCGGCGAGCGGCAGCTTCCCAAAGGCGAAGATGCAAGCTGCGGCACACAGGCACAGTGTGGGCAGCCTTCAGACTTAGAGAAAACAGTACTTGACCACTCTCCTGCCTTTTCCATGGTTATTCTATTGGAAAAGAACGAGTTTTGGACAACTACCTTTCATTCTTGCCAAACTCTTTGCAGACCCCCGTGCAAGCTTTAGAACAAGATTTTGGATGTTTTCTTTCCTGGCAGAGTTTCTCCTTGCAAGATATGCTGGAAAAGCTTTTGGCTGAGTGTAGAGCGGCAAGACACGCAGAAGACGCAGATACGCAGCTCTCCGAAGCTAAGTGCCGGTCCCGGGCTTCTTTCGGCACAAACCGCTCTCAGGAGCTCCCTGCCCTCGCCACAATGCTCTGTGTGCGAAGAAGCCGCTTCTTCGCCTCCGGGAGAATCGGCGAGCGGCAGCTTCCCAAAGGCGAAGATGCAAGCTGCGGCACACAGGCACAGTGTGGGCAGCCTTCAGACTTAGAGAAAACAGTACTTTACCACTCTCCTGCCTTTTCCATGGTTATTCTATTGGAAAAGAACGAGTTTTGGACAACTACCTTTCATTCTTGCCAAACTCTTTTCAGACCCCCGTGCAAGCTTTAGAACAAGATTTTGGATGTTTTCTTTCCTGGCAGAGTTTCTCCTTGCAAGATATGGTGGAAAAGCTTTTGGCTGAGTGTAGAGCGGCAAGACACGCAGAAGACGCAGATACGCAGCTCTCCGAAGCTAAGTGCCGGTCCCGGGCTTCTTTCGGCACAAACCGCTCTCAGGAGCTCCCTGCGCTCGCCACAATGCTCTGTGTGCGAAGAAGCCGCTTCTTCGCCTCCGGGAGAATCGGCGAGCGGCAGCTTCCCAAAGGCGAAGATGCAAGCTGCGGCACACAGGCACAGTGTGGGCAGCATTCAGACTTAGAGAAAACAGTACTTTACCACTCTCCTGCCTTTTCCATGGTTATTCTATTGGAAAAGAACGAGTTTTGGACAACTACCTTTCATTCTTGCCAAACTCTTTGCAGACCCCCGTGCAAGCTTTAGAACAAGATTTTGGATGTTTTCTTTCCTGGCAGAGTTTCTCCTTGCAAGATATGGTGGAAAAGCTTTTGGCTGAGTGTAGAGCGGCAAGACACGCAGAAGACGCAGATACGCAGCTCTCCGAAGCTAAGTGCCGGTCCCGGGCTTCTTTCGGCACAAACCGCTCTCAGGAGCTCCCTGCCCTCGCCACAATGCTCTGTGTGCGAAGAAGCCGCTTCTTCGCCTCCGGGAGAATCGGCGAGCGGCAGCTTCCCAAAGGCGAAGATGCAAGCTGCGGCACACAGGCACAGTGTGGGCAGCCTTCAGACTTAGAGAAAACAGTACTTTACCACTCTCCTGCCTTTTCCATGGTTATTCTATTGGAAAAGAACGAGTTTTGGACAACTACCTTTCATTCTTGCCAAACTCTTTGCAGACCCCCGTGCAAGCTTTAGAACAAGATTTTGGATGTTTTCTTTCCTGGCAGAGTTTCTCCTTGCAAGATATGGTGGAAAAGCTTTTGGCTGAGTGTAGAGCGGCAAGACACGCAGAAGACGCAGATACGCAGCTCTCCGAAGCTAAGTGCCGGTCCCGGGCTTCTTTCGGCACAAACCGCTCTCAGGAGCTCCCTGCGCTCGCCACAATGCTCTGTGTGCGAAGAAGCCGCTTCTTCGCCTCCGGGAGAATCGGCGAGCGGCAGCTTCCCAAAGGCGAAGATGCAAGCTGCGGCACACAGGCACAGTGTGGGCAGCCTTCAGACTTAGAGAAAACAGTACTTTACCACTCTCCTGCCTTTTCCATGGTTATTCTATTGGAAAAGAACGAGTTTTGGACAACTACCTTTCATTCTTGCCAAACTCTTTGCACACCCCCGTGCAAGCTTTAGAACAAGATTTTGGATGTTTTCTTTCCTGGCAGAGTTTCTCCTTGCAAGATATGGTGGAAAAGCTTTTGGCTGAGTGTAGAGCGGCAAGACACGCAGAAGACGCAGATACGCAGCTCTCCGAAGCTAAGTGCCGGTCCCGGGCTTCTTTCGGCACAAACCGCTCTCAGGAGCTCCCTGCGCTCGCCACAATGCTCTGTGTGTGAAGAAGCCGCTTCTTCGCCTCCGGGAGAATCGGCGAGCGGCAGCTTCCCAAAGGCGAAGATGCAAGCTGCGGCACACAGGCACAGTGTGGGCAGCCTTCAGACTTAGAGAAAACAGTACTTGACCACTCTCCTGCCTTTTCCATGGTTATTCTATTGGAAAAGAACGAGTTTTGGACAACTACCTTTCATTCTTGCCAAACTCTTTGCAGACCCCCGTGCAAGCTTTAGAACAAGATTTTGGATGTTTTCTTTCCTGGCAGAGTTTCTCCTTGCAAGATATGGTGGAAAAGCTTTTTGCTGAGTGTAGAGCGGCAAGACACGCAGAAGACGCAGATACGCAGCTCTCCGAAGCTAAGTGCCGGTCCCGGGCTTCTTTCGGCACAAACCGCTCTCAGGAGCTCCCTGCGCTCGCCACCATGCTCTGTGTGCGAAGAAGCCGCTTCTTCGCCTCCGGGAGAATCGGCGAGCGGCAGCTTCCCAAAGGCGAAGATGCAAGCTGCAGCACACAGGCACAGTGTGGGCAGCCTTCAGACTTAGAGAAAACAGTACTTTAACACTCTCCTGCCTTTTCCATGGTTATTCTATTGGAAAAGAACGAGTTTTGGACAACTACCTTTCATTCTTGCCAAACTCTTTGCAGACCCCCGTGCAAGCTTTAGAACAAGATTTTGGATGTTTTCTTTCCTGGCAGAGTTTCTCCTTGCAAGATATGGTGGAAAAGCTTTTGGCTGAGTGTAGAGCGGCAAGACACGCAGAAGACGCAGATACGCAGCTCTCCGAAGCTAAGTGCCGGTCCCGGGCTTCTTTCGGCACAAACCGCTCTCAGGAGCTCCCTGCGCTCGCCACAATGCTCTGTGTGCGAAGAAGCCGCTTCTTCGCCTCCGGGAGAATCGGCGAGCGGCAGCTTCCCAAAGGCGAAGATGCAAGCTGCGGCACACAGGCACAGTGTGGGCAGCCTTCAGACTTAGAGAAAACAGTACTTGACCACTCTCCTGCCTTTTCCATGGTTATTCTATTGGAAAAGAACGAGTTTTGGACAACTACCTTTCATTCTTGCCAAACTCTTTGCAGACCCCCGTGCAAGCTTTAGAACAAGATTTTGGATGTTTTCTTTCCTGGCAGAGTTTCTCCTTGCAAGATATGGTGGAAAAGCTTTTGGCTGAGTGTAGAGCGGCAAGACACGCAGAAGACGCAGATACGCAGCTCTCCGAAGCTAAGTGCCGGTCCCGGGCTTCTTTCGGCACAAACCGCTCTCAGGAGCTCCCTGCCCTCGCCACAATGCTCTGTGTGCGAAGAAGCCGCTTCTTCGCCTCCGGGAGAATCGGCGAGCGGCAGCTTCCCAAAGGCGAAGATGCAAGCTGCGGCACACAGGCACAGTGTGGGCAGCCTTCAGACTTAGAGAAAACAGTACTTTACCACTCTCCTGCCTTTTCCATGGTTATTCTATTGGAAAAGAACGAGTTTTGGACAACTACCTTTCATTCTTGCCAAACTCTTTGCAGACCCCCGTGCAAGCTTTAGAACAAGATTTTGGATGTTTTCTTTCCTGGCAGAGTTTCTCCTTGCAAGATATGGTGGAAAAGCTTTTGGCTGAGTGTAGAGCGGCAAGACACGCAGAAGACGCAGATACGCAGCTCTCCGAAGCTAAGTGCCGGTCCCAGGCTTCTTTCGGCACAAACCGCTCTCAGGAGCTCCCTGCGCTCGCCACAATGCTCTGTGTGCGAAGAAGCCGCTTCTTCGCCTCCGGGAGAATCGGCGAGCGGCAGCTTCCCAAAGGCGAAGATGCAAGCTGCAGCACACAGGCACAGTGTGGGCAGCCTTCAGACTTAGAGAAAACAGTACTTGACCACTATCCTGCCTTTTCCATGGTTATTCTATTGGAAAAGAACGAGTTTTGGACAACTACCTTTCATTCTTGCCAAACTCTTTGCAGACCCCCGTGCAAGCTTTAGAACAAGATTTTGGATGTTTTCTTTCCTGGCAGAGTTTCTCCTTGCAAGATATGCTGGAAAAGCTTTTTGCTGAGTGTAGAGCGGCAAGACACGCAGAAGACGCAGATACGCAGCTCTCCGAAGCTAAGTGCCGGTCCCGGGCTTCTTTCGGCACAAACCGCTTTCAGGAGCTCCCTGCGCTCGCCACAATGCTCTGTGTGCGAAGAAGCCGCTTCTTCGCCTCCGGGAGAATCGGCGAGCGGCAGCTTCCCAAAGGCGAAGATGCAAGCTGCAGCACGCAGGCACAGTGTGGGCAGCATTCAGACTTAGAGAAAACAGTACTTTACCACTCTCCTGCCTTTTCCATGGTTATTCTATTGGAAAAGAACGAGTTTTGGACAACTACCTTTCATTCTTGCCAAACTCTTTGCAGACCCCCGTGCAAGCTTTAGAACAAGATTTTGGATGTTTTCTTTCCTGGCAGAGTTTCTCCTTGCAAGATATGGTGGAAAAGCTTTTGGCTGAGTGTAGAGCGGCAAGACACGCAGAAGACGCAGATACGCAGCTCTCCGAAGCTAAGTGCCGGTCCCGGGCTTCTTTCGGCACAAACCGCTCTCAGGAGCTCCCTGCGCTCGCCACAATGCTCTGTGTGCGAAGAAGCCGCTTCTTCGCCTCCGGGAGAATCGGCGAGCGGCAGCTTCCCAAAGGCGAAGATGCAAGCTGCGGCACACAGGCACAGTGTGGGCAGCCTTCAGACTTAGAGAAAACAGTACTTTACCACTCTCCTGCCTTTTCCATGGTTATTCTATTGGAAAAGAACGAGTTTTGGACAACTACCTTTCATTCTTGCCAAACTCTTTGCAGACCCCCGTGCAAGCTTTAGAAGAAGATTTTGGATGTTTTCTTTCCTGGCAGAGTTTCTCCTTGCAAGATATGGTGGAAAAGCTTTTGGCTGAGTGTAGAGCGGCAAGACACGCAGAAGACGCAGATACGCAGCTCTCCGAAGCTAAGTGCCGGTCCCGGGCTTCTTTCGGCACAAACCGCTCTCAGGAGCTCCCTGCGCTCGCCACAATGCTCTGTGTGCGAAGAAGCCGCTTCTTCGCCTCCGGGAGAATCGGCGAGCGGCAGCTTCCCAAAGGCGAAGATGCAAGCTGCAGCACACAGGCACAGTGTGGGCAGCCTTCAGACTTAGAGAAAACAGTACTTTACCACTCTCCTGCCTTTTCCATGGTTATTCTATTGGAAAAGAACGAGTTTTGGACAACTACCTTTCATTCTTGCCAAACTCTTTGCAGACCCCCGTGCAAGCTTTAGAACAAGATTTTGGATGTTTTCTTTCCTGGCAGAGTTTCTCCTTGCAAGATATGCTGGAAAAGCTTTTGGCTGAGTGTAGAGCGGCAAGACACGCAGAAGACGCAGATACGCAGCTCTCCGAAGCTAAGTGCCGGTCCCGGGCTTCTTTCGGCACAAACCGCTCTCAGGAGCTCCCTGCGCTCGCCACAATGCTCTGTGTGCGAAGAAGCCGCTTCTTCGCCTCCGGGAGAATCGGCGAGCGGCAGCTTCCCAAAGGCGAAGATGCAAGCTGCAGCACACAGGCACAGTGTGGGCAGCCTTCAGACTTCGAGAAAACAGTACTTGACCACTCTCCTGCCTTTTCCATGGTTATTCTATTGGAAAAGAATGAGTTTTGGACAACTACCTTTCATTCTTGCCAAACTCTTTGCAGACCCCCGTGCAAGCTTTAGAACAAGATTTTGGATGTTTTCTTTCCTGGCAGAGTTTCTCCTTGCAAGATATGCTGGAAAAGCTTTTTGCTGAGTGTAGAGCGGCAAGACACGCAGAAGACGCAGATACGCAGCTCTCCGAAGCTAAGTGCCGGTCCCGGGCTTCTTTCGGCACAAACCGCTCTCAGGAGCTCCCTGCGCTCGCCACAATGCTCTGTGTGCGAAGAAGCCGCTTCTTCGCCTCCGGGAGAATCGGCGAGCGGCAGCTTCCCAAAGGCGAAGATGCAAGCTGCAGCACACAGGCACAGTGTGGGCAGCATTCAGACTTAGAGAAAACAGTACTTTACCACTCTCCTGCCTTTTCCATGGTTATTCTATTGGAAAAGAACGAGTTTTGGACAACTACCTTTCATTCTTGCCAAACTCTTTGCAGACCCCCGTGCAAGCTTTAGAACAAGATTTTGGATGTTTTCTTTCCTGGCAGAGTTTCTCCTTGCAAGATATGGTGGAAAAGCTTTTGGCTGAGTGTAGAGCGGCAAGACACGCAGAAGACGCAGATACGCAGCTCTCCGAAGCTAAGTGCCGGTCCCGGGCTTCTTTCGGCACAAACCGCTCTCAGGAGCTCCCTGCGCTCGCCACAATGCTCTGTGTGCGAAGAAGCCGCTTCTTCGCCTCCGGGAGAATCGGCGAGCGGCAGCTTCCCAAAGGCGAAGATGCAAGCTGCGGCACACAGGCACAGTGTGGGCAGCATTCAGACTTAGAGAAAACAGTACTTTACCACTCTCCTGCCTTTTCCATGGTTATTCTATTGGAAAAGAACGAGTTTTGGACAACTACCTTTCATTCTTGCCAAACTCTTTGCAGACCCCCGTGCAAGCTTTAGAACAAGATTTTGGATGTTTTCTTTCCTGGCAGAGTTTCTCCTTGCAAGATATGGTGGAAAAGCTTTTTGCTGAGTGTAGAGCGGCAAGACACGCAGAAGACGCAGATACGCAGCTCTCCGAAGCTAAGTGCCGGTCCCGGGCTTCTTTCGGCACAAACCGCTCTCAGGAGCTCCCTGCGCTCGCCACCATGCTCTGTGTGCGAAGAAGCCGCTTCTTCGCCTCCGGGACAATCGGCGAGCGGCAGCTTCCCAAAGGCGAAGATGCAAGCTGCAGCACACAGGCACAGTGTGGGCAGCATTCAGACTTAGAGAAAACAGTACTTTACCACTCTCCTGCCTTTTCCATGGTTATTCTATTGGAAAAGAACGAGTTTTGGACAACTACCTTTCATTCTTGCCAAACTCTTTGCAGACCTCCGTGCAAGCTTTAGAACAAGATTTTGGATGTTTTCTTTCCTGGCAGAGTTTCTCCTTGCAAGATATGGTGGAAAAGCTTTTGGCTGAGTGTAGAGCGGCAAGACACGCAGAAGACGCAGATACGCAGCTCTCCGAAGCTAAGTGCCGGTCCCGGGCTTCTTTCGGCACAAACCGCTCTCAGGAGCTCCCTGCCCTCGCCACAATGCTCTGTGTGCGAAGAAGCCGCTTCTTCGCCTCCGGGAGAATCGGCGAGCGGCAGCTTCCCAAAGGCGAAGATGCAAGCTGCGGCACACAGGCACAGTGTGGGCAGCCTTCAGACTTAGAGAAAACAGTACTTTACCACTCTCCTGCCTTTTCCATGGTTATTCTATTGGAAAAGAACGAGTTTTGGACAACTACCTTTCATTCTTGCCAAACTCTTTGCAGACCCCCGTGCAAGCTTTAGAACAAGATTTTGGATGTTTTCTTTGCTGGCAGAGTTTCTCCTTGCAAGATATGGTGGAAAAGCTTTTGGCTGAGTGTAGAGCGGCAAGACACGCAGAAGACGCAGATACGCAGCTCTCCGAAGCTAAGTGCCGGTCCCGGGCTTCTTTCGGCACAAACCGCTCTCAGGAGCTCCCTGCGCTCGCCACAATGCTCTGTGTGCGAAGAAGCCGCTTCTTCGCCTCCGAGAGAATCGGCGAGCGGCAGCTTCCCAAAGGCGAAGATGCAAGCTGCGGCACACAGGCACAGTGTGGGCAGCCTTCAGACTTAGAGAAAACAGTACTTTACCACTCTCCTGCCTTTTCCATGGTTATTCTATTGGAAAAGAACGAGTTTTGGACAACTACCTTTCATTCTTGCCAAACTCTTTGCAGACCCCCGTGCAAGCTTTAGAACAAGATTTTGGATGTTTTCTTTCCTGGCAGAGTTTCTCCTTGCAAGATATGGTGGAAAAGCTTTTGGCTGAGTGTAGAGCGGCAAGACACGCAGAAGACGCAGATACGCAGCTCTCCAAAGCTAAGTGCCGGTCCCGGGCTTCTTTCGGCACAAACCGCTCTCAGGAGCTCCCTGCGCTCGCCACAATGCTCTGTGTGCGAAGAAGCCGCTTCTTCGCCTCCGGGAGAATCGGCGAGCGGCAGCTTCCCAAAGGCGAAGATGCAAGCTGCAGCACACAGGCACAGTGTGGGCAGCCTTCAGACTTAGAGAAAACAGTACTTGACCACTCTCCTGCCTTTTCCATGGTTATTCTATTGGAAAAGAACGAGTTTTGGACAACTACCTTTCATTCTTGCCAAACTCTTTGCAGACCCCCGTGCAAGCTTTAGAACAAGATTTTGGATGTTTTCTTTCCTGGCAGAGTTTCTCCTTGCAAGATATGGTGGAAAAGCTTTTGGCTGAGTGTAGAGCGGCAAGACACGCAGAAGACGCAGATACGCAGCTCTCCGAAGCTAAGTGCCGGTCCCGGGCTTCTTTCGGCACAAACCGCTCTCAGGAGCTCCCTGCGCTCGCCACAATGCTCTGTGTGCGAAGAAGCCGCTTCTTCGCCTCCGGGAGAATCGGCGAGCGGCAGCTTCCCAAAGGCGAAGATGCAAGCTGCAGCACACAGGCACAGTGTGGGCAGCATTCAGACTTAGAGAAAACAGTACTTTAACACTCTCCTGCCTTTTCCATGGTTATTCTATTGGAAAAGAACGAGTTTTGGACAACTACCTTTCATTCTTGCCAAACTCTTTGCAGACCCCCGTGCAAGCTTTAGAACAAGATTTTGGATGTTTTCTTTCCTGGCAGAGTTTCTCCTTGCAAGATATGCTGGAAAAGCTTTTTGCTGAGTGTAGAGCGGCAAGACACGCAGAAGACGCAGATACGCAGCTCTCCGAAGCTAAGTGCCGGTCCCGGGCTTCTTTCGGCACAAACCGCTCTCAGGAGCTCCCTGCGCTCGCCACAATGCTCTGTGTGCGAAGAAGCCGCTTCTTCGCCTCCGGGAGAATCGGCGAGCGGCAGCTTCCCAAAGGCGAAGATGCAAGCTGCAGCACACAGGCACAGTGTGGGCAGCATTCAGACTTAGAGAAAACAGTACTTTACCACTCTCCTGCCTTTTCCATGGTTATTCTATTGGAAAAGAACGAGTTTTGGACAACTACCTTTCATTCTTGCCAAACTCTTTGCAGACCCCCGTGAAAGCTTAAGAACAAAATTTTGGATGTTTTCTTTCCTGGCAGAGTTTCTCCTTGCAAGATATGGTGGAAAAGCTTTTTGCTGAGTGTAGAGCGGCAAGACACGCAGAAGACGCAGATACGCAGCTCTCCGAAGCTAAGTGCCGGTCCCGGGCTTCTTTCGGCACAAACCGCTCTCAGGAGCTCCCTGCGCTCGCCACAATGCTCTGTGTGCGAAGAAGCCGCTTCTTCGCCTCCGGGAGAATCGGCGAGCGGCAGCTTCCCAAAGGCGAAGATGCAAGCTGCGGCACACAGGCACAGTGTGGGCAGCATTCAGACTTAGAGAAAACAGTACTTGACCACTCTCCTGCCTTTTCCATGGTTATTCTATTGGAAAAGAACGAGTTTTGGACAACTACCTTTCATTCTTGCCAAACTCTTTGCAGACCCCCGTGCAAGCTTTAGAACAAGATTTTGGATGTTTTCTTTGCTGGCAGAGTTTCTCCTTGCAAGATATGCTGGAAAAGCTTTTTGCTGAGTGTAGAGCGGCAAGACACGCAGAAGACGCAGATACGCAGCTCTCCGAAGCTAAGTGCCGGTCCCGGGCTTCTTTCGGCACAAACCGCTCTCAGGAGCTCCCTGCGCTCGCCACAATGCTCTGTGTGCGAAGAAGCCGCTTCTTCGCCTCCGGGAGAATCGGCGAGCGGCAGCTTCCCAAAGGCGAAGATGCAAGCTGCGGCACACAGGCACAGTGTGGGCAGCCTTCAGACTTAGAGAAAACAGTACTTGACCACTCTCCTGCCTTTTCCATGGTTATTCTATTGGAAAAGAACGAGTTTTGGACAACTACCTTTCATTCTTGCCAAACTCTTTGCAGACCCCCGTGCAAGCTTTAGAACAAGATTTTGGATGTTTTCTTTCCTGGCAGAGTTTCTCCTTGCAAGATATGGTGGAAAAGCTTTTGGCTGAGTGTAGAGCGGCAAGACACGCAGAAGACGCAGATACGCAGCTCTCCGAAGCTAAGTGCCGGTCCCGGGCTTCTTTCGGCACAAACCGCTCTCAGGAGCTCCCTGCCCTCGCCACAATGCTCTGTGTGCGAAGAAGCCGCTTCTTCGCCTCCGGGAGAATCGGCGAGCGGCAGCTTCCCAAAGGCGAAGATGCAAGCTGCGGCACACAGGCACAGTGTGGGCAGCCTTCAGACTTAGAGAAAACAGTACTTTACCACTCTCCTGCCTTTTCCATGGTTATTCTATTGGAAAAGAACGAGTTTTGGACAACTACCTTTCATTCTTGCCAAACTCTTTGCAGACCCCCGTGCAAGCTTTAGAACAAGATTTTGGATGTTTTCTTTCCTGGCAGAGTTTCTCCTTGCAAGATATGGTGGAAAAGCTTTTTGCTGAGTGTAGAGCGGCAAGACACGCAGAAGACGCAGATACGCAGCTCTCCGAAGCTAAGTGCCGGTCCCGGGCTTCTTTCGGCACAAACCGCTCTCAGGAGCTCCCTGCGCTCGCCACCATGCTCTGTGTGCGAAGAAGCCGCTTCTTCGCCTCCGGGAGAATCGGCGAGCGGCAGCTTCCCAAAGGCGAAGATGCAAGCTGCAGCACACAGGCACAGTGTGGGCAGCCTTCAGACTTAGAGAAAACAGTACTTTACCACTCTCCTGCCTTTTCCATGGTTATTCTATTGGAAAAGAACGAGTTTTGGACAACTACCTTTCATTCTTGCCAAACTCTTTGCAGACCCCCGTGCAAGCTTTAGAACAAGATTTTGGATGTTTTCTTTCCTGGCAGAGTTTCTCCTTGCAAGATATGCTGGAAAAGCTTTTGGCTGAGTGTAGAGCGGCAAGACACGCAGAAGACGCAGATACGCAGCTCTCCGAAGCTAAGTGCCGGTCCCGGGCTTCTTTCGGCACAAACCGCTCTCAGGAGCTCCCTGCGCTCGCCACAATGCTCTGTGTGCGAAGAAGCCGCTTCTTCGCCTCCGGGAGAATCGGCGAGCGGCAGCTTCCCAAAGGCGAAGATGCAAGCTGCAGCACACAGGCACAGTGTGGGCAGCCTTCAGACTTAGAGAAAACAGTACTTTACCACTCTCCTGCCTTTTCCATGGTTATTCTATTGGAAAAGAACGAGTTTTGGACAACTACCTTTCATTCTTGCCAAACTCTTTGCAGACCCCCGTGAAAGCTTAAGAACAAAATTTTGGATGTTTTCTTTCCTGGCAGAGTTTCTCCTTGCAAGATATGGTGGAAAAGCTTTTTGCTGAGTGTAGAGCGGCAAGACACGCAGAAGACGCAGATACGCAGCTCTCCGAAGCTAAGTGCCGGTCCCGGGCTTCTTTCGGCACAAACCGCTCTCAGGAGCTCCCTGCGCTCGCCACAATGCTCTGTGTGCGAAGAAGCCGCTTCTTCGCCTCCGGGAGAATCGGCGAGCGGCAGCTTCCCAAAGGCGAAGATGCAAGCTGCGGCACACAGGCACAGTGTGGGCAGCCTTCAGACTTAGAGAAAACAGTACTTTACCACTCTCCTGCCTTTTCCATGGTTATTCTATTGGAAAAGAACGAGTTTTGGACAACTACCTTTCATTCTTGCCAAACTCTTTGCAGACCCCCGTGCAAGCTTTAGAACAAGATTTTGGATGTTTTCTTTCCTGGCAGAGTTTCTCTTTGCAAGATATGGTGGAAAAGCTTTTGGCTGAGTGTAGAGCGGCAAGACACGCAGAAGACGCAGATACGCAGCTCTCCGAAGCTAAGTGCCGGTCCCGGGCTTCTTTCGGCACAAACCGCTCTCAGGAGCTCCCTGCGCTCGCCACAATGCTCTGTGTGCGAAGAAGCCGCTTCTTCGCCTCCGGGAGAATCGGCGAGCGGCAGCTTCCCAAAGGCGAAGATGCAAGCTGCGGCACACAGGCACAGTGTGGGCAGCCTTCAGACTTAGAGAAAACAGTACTTGACCACTCTCCTGCCTTTTCCATGGTTATTCTATTGGAAAAGAACGAGTTTTGGACAACTACCTTTCATTCTTGCCAAACTCTTTGCAGACCCCCGTGCAAGCTTTAGAACAAGATTTTGGATGTTTTCTTTCCTGGCAGAGTTTCTCCTTGCAAGATATGGTGGAAAAGCTTTTTGCTGAGTGTAGAGCGGCAAGACACGCAGAAGACGCAGATACGCAGCTCTCCGAAGCTAAGTGCCGGTCCCGGGCTTCTTTCGGCACAAACCGCTCTCAGGAGCTCCCTGCGCTCGCCACCATGCTCTGTGTGCGAAGAAGCCGCTTCTTCGCCTCCGGGAGAATCGGCGAGCGGCAGCTTCCCAAAGGCGAAGATGCAAGCTGCAGCACACAGGCACAGTGTGGGCAGCATTCAGACTTAGAGAAAACAGTACTTTAACACTCTCCTGCCTTTTCCATGGTTATTCTATTGGAAAAGAACGAGTTTTGGACAACTACCTTTCATTCTTGCCAAACTCTTTGCAGACCCCCGTGCAAGCTTTAGAACAAGATTTTGGATGTTTTCTTTCCTGGCAGAGTTTCTCCTTGCAAGATATGGTGGAAAAGCTTTTGGCTGAGTGTAGAGCGGCAAGACACGCAGAAGACGCAGATACGCAGCTCTCCGAAGCTAAGTGCCGGTCCCGGGCTTCTTTCGGCACAAACCGCTCTCAGGAGCTCCCTGCGCTCGCCACAATGCTCTGTGTGCGAAGAAGCCGCTTCTTCGCCTCCGGGAGAATCGGCGAGCGGCAGCTTCCCAAAGGCGAAGATGCAAGCTGCGGCACACAGGCACAGTGTGGGCAGCCTTCAGACTTAGAGAAAACAGTACTTTACCACTCTCCTGCCTTTTCCATGGTTATTCTATTGGAAAAGAACGAGTTTTGGACAACTACCTTTCATTCTTGCCAAACTCTTTGCAGACCCCCGTGCAAGCTTTAGAACAAGATTTTGGATGTTTTCTTTCCTGGCAGAGTTTCTCCTTGCAAGATATGCTGGAAAAGCTTTTTGCTGAGTGTAGAGCGGCAAGACACGCAGAAGACGCAGATACGCAGCTCTCCGAAGCTAAGTGCCGGTCCCGGGCTTCTTTCGGCACAAACCGCTCTCAGGAGCTCCCTGCGCTCGCCACAATGCTCTGTGTGCGAAGAAGCCGCTTCTTCGCCTCCGGGAGAATCGGCGAGCGGCAGCTTCCCAAAGGCGAAGATGCAAGCTGCAGCACACAGGCACAGTGTGGGCAGCATTCAGACTTAGAGAAAACAGTACTTTACCACTCTCCTGCCTTTTCCATGGTTATTCTATTGGAAAAGAACGAGTTTTGGACAACTACCTTTCATTCTTGCCAAACTCTTTGCAGACCCCCGTGCAAGCTTTAGAACAAGATTTTGGATGTTTTCTTTCCTGGCAGAGTTTCTCCGTGCAAGATATGGTGGAAAAGCTTTTGGCTGAGTGTAGAGCGGCAAGACACGCAGAAGACGCAGATACGCAGCTCTCCGAAGCTAAGTGCCGGTCCCGGGCTTCTTTCGGCACAAACCGCTCTCAGGAGCTCCCTGCCCTCGCCACAATGCTCTGTGTGCGAAGAAGCCGCTTCTTCGCCTCCGGGAGAATCGGCGAGCGGCAGCTTCCCAAAGGCGAAGATGCAAGCTGCGGCACACAGGCACAGTGTGGGCAGCCTTCAGACTTAGAGAAAACAGTACTTTACCACTCTCCTGCCTTTTCCATGGTTATTCTATTGGAAAAGAACGAGTTTTGGACAACTACCTTTCATTCTTGCCAAACTCTTTGCAGACCCCCGTGCAAGCTTTAGAAGAAGATTTTGGATGTTTTCTTTCCTGGCAGAGTTTCTCCTTGCAAGATATGGTGGAAAAGCTTTTGGCTGAGTGTAGAGCGGCAAGACACGCAGAAGACGCAGATACGCAGCTCTCCGAAGCTAAGTGCCGGTCCCGGGCTTCTTTCGGCACAAACCGCTCTCAGGAGCTCCCTGCGCTCGCCACAATGCTCTGTGTGCGAAGAAGCCGCTTCTTCGCCTCCGGGAGAATCGGCGAGCGGCAGCTTCCCAAAGGCGAAGATGCAAGCTGCGGCACACAGGCACAGTGTGGGCAGCCTTCAGACTTAGAGAAAACAGTACTTTACCACTCTCCTGCCTTTTCCATGGTTATTCTATTGGAAAAGAACGAGTTTTGGACAACTACCTTTCATTCTTGCCAAACTCTTTGCAGACCCCCGTGCAAGCTTTAGAACAAGATTTTGGATGTTTTCTTTCCTGGCAGAGTTTCTCCTTGCAAGATATGGTGGAAAAGCTTTTGGCTGAGTGTAGAGCGGCAAGACACGCAGAAGACGCAGATACGCAGCTCTCCGAAGCTAAGTGCCGGTCCCGGGCTTCTTTCGGCACAAACCGCTCTCAGGAGCTCCCTGCGCTCGCCACAATGCTCTGTGTGCGAAGAAGCCGCTTCTTCGCCTCCGGGAGAATCGGCGAGCGGCAGCTTCCCAAAGGTGAAGATGCAAGCTGCAGCACACAGGCACAGTGTGGGCAGCCTTCAGACTTAGAGAAAACAGTACTTTACCACTCTCCTGCCTTTTCCATGGTTATTCTATTGGAAAAGAACGAGTTTTGGACAACTACCTTTCATTCTTGCCAAACTCTTTGCAGACCCCCGTGCAAGCTTTAGAACAAGATTTTGGATGTTTTCTTTCCTGGCAGAGTTTCTCCTTGCAAGATATGGTGGAAAAGCTTTTGGCTGAGTGTAGAGCAGCAAGACACGCAGAAGACGCAGATACGCAGCTCTCCGAAGCTAAGTGCCGGTCCCGGGCTTCTTTCGGCACAAACCGCTCTCAGGAGCTCCCTGCGCTCGCCACAATGCTCTGTGTGCGAAGAAGCCGCTTCTTCGCCTCCGGGAGAATCGGCGAGCGGCAGCTTCCCAAAGGCGAAGATGCAACCTGCGGCACACAGGCACAGTGTGGGCAGCATTCAGACTTAGAGAAAACAGTACTTTACCACTCTCCTGCCTTTTCCATGGTTATTCTATTGGAAAAGAACGAGTTTTGGACAACTACCTTTCATTCTTGCCAAACTCTTTGCAGACCCCCGTGCAAGCTTTAGAACAAGATTTTGGATGTTTTCTTTCCTGGCAGAGTTTCTCCTTGCAAGATATGGTGGAAAAGCTTTTGGCTGAGTGTAGAGCGGCAAGACACGCAGAAGACGCAGATACGCAGCTCTCCGAAGCTAAGTGCCGGTCCCGGGCTTCTTTCGGCACAAACCGCTCTCAGGAGCTCCCTGCCCTCGCCACAATGCTCTGTGTGCGAAGAAGCCGCTTCTTCGCCTCCGGGAGAATCGGCGAGCGGCAGCTTCCCAAAGGCGAAGATGCAAGCTGCGGCACACAGGCACAGTGTGGGCAGCCTTCAGACTTAGAGAAAACAGTACTTTACCACTCTCCTGCCTTTTCCATGGTTATTCTATTGGAAAAGAACGAGTTTTGGACAACTACCTTTCATTCTTGCCAAACTCTTTGCAGACCTCCGTGCAAGCTTTAGAACAAGATTTTGGATGTTTTCTTTCCTGGCAGAGTTTCTCCTTGCAAGATATGGTGGAAAAGCTTTTGGCTGAGTGTAGAGCGGCAAGACACGCAGAAGACGCAGATACGCAGCTCTCCGAAGCTAAGTGCCGGTCCCGGGCTTCTTTCGGCACAAACCGCTCTCAGGAGCTCCCTGCGCTCGCCACAATGCTCTGTGTGCGAAGAAGCCGCTTCTTCGCCTCCGGGAGAATCGGCGAGCGGCAGCTTCCCAAAGGCGAAGATGCAAGCTGCGGCACACAGGCACAGTGTGGGCAGCCTTCAGACTTAGAGAAAACAGTACTTTACCACTCTCCTGCCTTTTCCATGGTTATTCTATTGGAAAAGAACGAGTTTTGGACAACTACCTTTCATTCTTGCCAAACTCTTTGCAGACCCCCGTGCAAGCTTTAGAACAAGATTTTGGATGTTTTCTTTCCTGGCAGAGTTTCTCCTTGCAAGATATGGTGGAAAAGCTTTTGGCTGAGTGTAGAGCGGCAAGACACGCAGAAGACGCAGATACGCAGCTCTCCGAAGCTAAGTGCCGGTCCCGGGCTTCTTTCGGCACAAACCGCTCTCAGGAGCTCCCTGCGCTCGCCACAATGCTCTGTGTGCGAAGAAGCCGCTTCTTCGCCTCCGGGAGAATCGGCGAGCGGCAGCTTCCCAAAGGCGAAGATGCAAGCTGCAGCACGCAGGCACAGTGTGGGCAGCATTCAGACTTAGAGAAAACAGTACTTTACCACTCTCCTGCCTTTTCCATGGTTATTCTATTGGAAAAGAACGAGTTTTGGACAACTACCTTTCATTCTTGCCAAACTCTTTGCAGACCCCCGTGCAAGCTTTAGAACAAGATTTTGGATGTTTTCTTTCCTGGCAGAGTTTCTCTTTGCAAGATATGGTGGAAAAGCTTTTGGCTGAGTGTAGAGCGGCAAGACACGCAGAAGACGCAGATACGCAGCTCTCCGAAGCTAAGTGCCGGTCCCGGGCTTCTTTCGGCACAAACCGCTCTCAGGAGCTCCCTGCGCTCGCCACAATGCTCTGTGTGCGAAGAAGCCGCTTCTTCGCCTCCGGGAGAATCGGCGAGCGGCAGCTTCCCAAAGGCGAAGATGCAAGCTGCGGCACACAGGCACAGTGTGGGCAGCCTTCAGACTTAGAGAAAACAGTACTTGACCACTCTCCTGCCTTTTCCATGGTTATTCTATTGGAAAAGAACGAGTTTTGGACAACTACCTTTCATTCTTGCCAAACTCTTTGCAGACCCCCGTGCAAGCTTTAGAACAAGATTTTGGATGTTTTCTTTCCTGGCAGAGTTTCTCCTTGCAAGATATGGTGGAAAAGCTTTTTGCTGAGTGTAGAGCGGCAAGACACGCAGAAGACGCAGATACGCAGCTCTCCGAAGCTAAGTGCCGGTCCCGGGCTTCTTTCGGCACAAACCGCTCTCAGGAGCTCCCTGCGCTCGCCACCATGCTCTGTGTGCGAAGAAGCCGCTTCTTCGCCTCCGGGAGAATCGGCGAGCGGCAGCTTCCCAAAGGCGAAGATGCAAGCTGCAGCACACAGGCACAGTGTGGGCAGCATTCAGACTTAGAGAAAACAGTACTTTAACACTCTCCTGCCTTTTCCATGGTTATTCTATTGGAAAAGAACGAGTTTTGGACAACTACCTTTCATTCTTGCCAAACTCTTTGCAGACCCCCGTGCAAGCTTTAGAACAAGATTTTGGATGTTTTCTTTCCTGGCAGAGTTTCTCCTTGCAAGATATGGTGGAAAAGCTTTTGGCTGAGTGTAGAGCGGCAAGACACGCAGAAGACGCAGATACGCAGCTCTCCGAAGCTAAGTGCCGGTCCCGGGCTTCTTTCGGCACAAACCGCTCTCAGGAGCTCCCTGCGCTCGCCACAATGCTCTGTGTGCGAAGAAGCCGCTTCTTCGCCTCCGGGAGAATCGGCGAGCGGCAGCTTCCCAAAGGCGAAAATGCAAGCTGCGGCACACAGGCACAGTGTGGGCAGCCTTCAGACTTAGAGAAAACAGTACTTTACCACTCTCCTGCCTTTTCCATGGTTATTCTATTGGAAAAGAACGAGTTTTGGACAACTACCTTTCATTCTTGCCAAACTCTTTGCAGACCCCCGTGCAAGCTTTAGAACAAGATTTTGGATGTTTTCTTTCCTGGCAGAGTTTCTCCTTGCAAGATATGGTGGAAAAGCTTTTGGCTGAGTGTAGAGCGGCAAGACACGCAGAAGACGCAGATACGCAGCTCTCCGAAGCTAAGTGCCGGTCCCGGGCTTCTTTCGGCACAAACCGCTCTCAGGAGCTCCCTGCCCTCGCCACAATGCTCTGTGTGCGAAGAAGCCGCTTCTTCGCCTCCGGGAGAATCGGCGAGCGGCAGCTTCCCAAAGGCGAAGATGCAAGCTGCGGCACACAGGCACAGTGTGGGCAGCCTTCAGACTTAGAGAAAACAGTACTTTACCACTCTCCTGCCTTTTCCATGGTTATTCTATTGGAAAAGAACGAGTTTTGGACAACTACCTTTCATTCTTGCCAAACTCTTTGCAGACCCCCGTGCAAGCTTTAGAACAAGATTTTGGATGTTTTCTTTCCTGGCAGAGTTTCTCCTTGCAAGATATGGTGGAAAAGCTTTTGGCTGAGTGTAGAGCGGCAAGACACGCAGAAGACGCAGATACGCAGCTCTCCGAAGCTAAGTGCCGGTCCCGGGCTTCTTTCGGCACAAACCGCTCTCAGGAGCTCCCTGCGCTCGCCACAATGCTCTGTGTGCGAAGAAGCCGCTTCTTCGCCTCCGGGAGAATCGGCGAGCGGCAGCTTCCCAAAGGCGAAGATGCAAGCTGCGGCACACAGGCACAGTGTGGGCAGCCTTCAGACTTAGAGAAAACAGTACTTGACCACTCTCCTGCCTTTTCCATGGTTATTCTATTGGAAAAGAACGAGTTTTGGACAACTACCTTTCATTCTTGCCAAACTCTTTGCAGACCCCCGTGCAAGCTTTAGAACAAGATTTTGGATGTTTTCTTTCCTGGCAGAGTTTCTCCTTGCAAGATATGGTGGAAAAGCTTTTGGCTGAGTGTAGAGCGGCAAGACACGCAGAAGACGCAGATACGCAGCTCTCCGAAGCTAAGTGCCGGTCCCGGGCTTCTTTCGGCACAAACCGCTCTCAGGAGCTCCCTGCGCTCGCCACAATGCTCTGTGTGCGAAGAAGCCGCTTCTTCGCCTCCGGGAGAATCGGCGAGCGGCAGCTTCCCAAAGGCGAAGATGCAAGCTGCAGCACACAGGCACAGTGTGGGCAGCCTTCAGACTTAGAGAAAACAGTACTTTACCACTCTCCTGCCTTTTCCATGGTTATTCTATTGGAAAAGAACGAGTTTTGGACAACTACCTTTCATTCTTGCCAAACTCTTTGCAGACCCCCGTGCAAGCTTTAGAACAAGATTTTGGATGTTTTCTTTGCTGGCAGAGTTTCTCCTTGCAAGATATGGTGGAAAAGCTTTTTGCTGAGTGTAGAGCGGCAAGACACGCAGAAGACGCAGATACGCAGCTCTCCGAAGCTAAGTGCCGGTCCCGGGCTTCTTTCGGCACAAACCGCTCTCAGGAGCTCCCTGCGCTCGCCACAATGCTCTGTGTGCGAAGAAGCCGCTTCTTCGCCTCCGGGAGAATCGGCGAGCGGCAGCTTCCCAAAGGCGAAGATGCAAGCTGCAGCACACAGGCACAGTGTGGGCAGCCTTCAGACTTAGAGAAAACAGTACTTTACCACTCTCCTGCCTTTTCCATGGTTATTCTATTGGAAAAGAACGAGTTTTGGACAACTACCTTTCATTCTTGCCAAACTCTTTGCAGACCCCCGTGCAAGCTTTAGAACAAGATTTTGGATGTTTTCTTTCCTGGCAGAGTTTCTCCTTGCAAGATATGGTGGAAAAGCTTTTGGCTGAGTGTAGAGCGGCAAGACACGCAGAAGACGCAGATACGCAGCTCTCCGAAGCTAAGTGCCGGTCCCGGGCTTCTTTCGGCACAAACCGCTCTCAGGAGCTCCCTGCGCTCGCCACAATGCTCTGTGTGCGAAGAAGCCGCTTCTTCGCCTGCGGGAGAATCGGCGAGCGGCAGCTTCCCAAAGGCGAAGATGCAAGCTGCAGCACACAGGCACAGTGTGGGCAGCCTTCAGACTTAGAGAAAACAGTACTTTACCACTCTCCTGCCTTTTCCATGGTTATTCTATTGGAAAAGAACGAGTTTTGGACAACTACCTTTCATTCTTGCCAAACTCTTTGCAGACCCCCGTGCAAGCTTTAGAACAAGATTTTGGATGTTTTCTTTCCTGGCAGAGTTTCTCCTTGCAAGATATGGTGGAAAAGCTTTTGGCTGAGTGTAGAGCGGCAAGACACGCAGAAGACGCAGATACGCAGCTCTCCGAAGCTAAGTGCCGGTCCCGGGCTTCTTTCGGCACAAACCGCTCTCAGGAGCTCCCTGCGCTCGCCACAATGCTCTGTGTGCGAAGAAGCCGCTTCTTCGCCTCCGGGAGAATCGGCGAGCGGCAGTTTCCCAAAGGCGAAGATGCAAGCTGCAGCACACAGGCACAGTGTGGGCAGCCTTCAGACTTAGAGAAAACAGTACTTTACCACTCTCCTGCCTTTTCCATGGTTATTCTATTGGAAAAGAACGAGTTTTGGACAACTACCTTTCATTCTTGCCAAACTCTTTGCAGACCCCCGTGAAAGCTTAAGAACAAAATTTTGGATGTTTTCTTTCCTGGCAGAGTTTCTCCTTGCAAGATATGGTGGAAAAGCTTTTTGCTGAGTGTAGAGCGGCAAGACACGCAGAAGACGCAGATACGCAGCTCTCCGAAGCTAAGTGCCGGTCCCGGGCTTCTTTCGGCACAAACCGCTCTCAGGAGCTCCCTGCGCTCGCCACAATGCTCTGTGTGCGAAGAAGCCGCTTCTTCGCCTCCGGGAGAATCGGCGAGCGGCAGCTTCCCAAAGGCGAAGATGCAAGCTGCGGCACACAGGCACAGTGTGGGCAGCCTTCAGACTTAGAGAAAACAGTACTTTACCACTCTCCTGCCTTTTCCATGGTTATTCTATTGGAAAAGAACGAGTTTTGGACAACTACCTTTCATTCTTGCCAAACTCTTTGCAGACCTCCGTGCAAGCTTTAGAACAAGATTTTGGATGTTTTCTTTCCTGGCAGAGTTTCTCCTTGCAAGATATGGTGGAAAAGCTTTTGGCTGAGTGTAGAGCGGCAAGACACGCAGAAGACGCAGATACGCAGCTCTCCGAAGCTAAGTGCCGGTCCCGGGCTTCTTTCGGCACAAACCGCTCTCAGGAGCTCCCTGCGCTCGCCACAATGCTCTGTGTGCGAAGAAGCCGCTTCTTCGCCTCCGGGAGAATCGGCGAGCGGCAGCTTCCCAAAGGCGAAGATGCAAGCTGCGGCACACAGGCACAGTGTGGGCAGCCTTCAGACTTAGAGAAAACAGTACTTGACCACTCTCCTGCCTTTTCCATGGTTATTCTATTGGAAAAGAACGAGTTTTGGACAACTACCTTTCATTCTTGCCAAACTCTTTGCAGACCCCCGTGCAAGCTTTAGAACAAGATTTTGGATGTTTTCTTTCCTGGCAGAGTTTCTCCTTGCAAGATATGGTGGAAAAGCTTTTGGCTGAGTGTAGAGCGGCAAGACACGCAGAAGACGCAGATACGCAGCTCTCCGAAGCTAAGTGCCGGTCCCGGGCTTCTTTCGGCACAAACCGCTCTCAGGAGCTCCCTGCGCTCGCCACAATGCTCTGTGTGCGAAGAAGCCGCTTCTTCGCCTCCGGGAGAATCGGCGAGCGGCAGCTTCCCAAAGGCGAAGATGCAAGCTGCAGCACGCAGGCACAGTGTGGGCAGCATTCAGACTTAGAGAAAACAGTACTTTACCACTCTCCTGCCTTTTCCATGGTTATTCTATTGGAAAAGAACGAGTTTTGGACAACTACCTTTCATTCTTGCCAAACTCTTTGCAGACCCCCGTGCAAGCTTTAGAACAAGATTTTGGATGTTTTCTTTCCTGGCAGAGTTTCTCTTTGCAAGATATGGTGGAAAAGCTTTTGGCTGAGTGTAGAGCGGCAAGACACGCAGAAGACGCAGATACGCAGCTCTCCGAAGCTAAGTGCCGGTCCCGGGCTTCTTTCGGCACAAACCGCTCTCAGGAGCTCCCTGCGCTCGCCACAATGCTCTGTGTGCGAAGAAGCCGCTTCTTCGCCTCCGGGAGAATCGGCGAGCGGCAGCTTCCCAAAGGCGAAGATGCAAGCTGCGGCACACAGGCACAGTGTGGGCAGCCTTCAGACTTAGAGAAAACAGTACTTTACCACTCTCCTGCCTTTTCCATGGTTATTCTATTGGAAAAGAACGAGTTTTGGACAACTACCTTTCATTCTTGCCAAACTCTTTGCAGACCCCCGTGCAAGCTTTAGAACAAGATTTTGGATGTTTTCTTTCCTGGCAGAGTTTCTCCTTGCAAGATATGCTGGAAAAGCTTTTTGCTGAGTGTAGAGCGGCAAGACACGCAGAAGACGCAGATACGCAGCTCTCCGAAGCTAAGTGCCGGTCCCGGGCTTCTTTCGGCACAAACCGCTCTCAGGAGCTCCCTGCGCTCGCCACCATGCTCTGTGTGCGAAGAAGCCGCTTCTTCGCCTCCGGGAGAATCGGCGAGCGGCAGCTTCCCAAAGGCGAAGATGCAAGCTGCAGCACACAGGCACAGTGTGGGCAGCATTCAGACTTAGAGAAAACAGTACTTTACCACTCTCCTGCCTTTTCCATGGTTATTCTATTGGAAAAGAACGAGTTTTGGACAACTACCTTTCATTCTTGCCAAACTCTTTGCAGACCTCCGTGCAAGCTTTAGAACAAGATTTTGGATGTTTTCTTTCCTGGCAGAGTTTCTCCTTGCAAGATATGGTGGAAAAGCTTTTGGCTGAGTGTAGAGCGGCAAGACACGCAGAAGACGCAGATACGCAGCTCTCCGAAGCTAAGTGCCGGTCCCGGGCTTCTTTCGGCACAAACCGCTCTCAGGAGCTCCCTGCCCTCGCCACAATGCTCTGTGTGCGAAGAAGCCGCTTCTTCGCCTCCGGGAGAATCGGCGAGCGGCAGCTTCCCAAAGGCGAAGATGCAAGCTGCGGCACACAGGCACAGTGTGGGCAGCCTTCAGACTTAGAGAAAACAGTACTTTACCACTCTCCTGCCTTTTCCATGGTTATTCTATTGGAAAAGAACGAGTTTTGGACAACTACCTTTCATTCTTGCCAAACTCTTTGCAGACCCCCGTGCAAGCTTTAGAACAAGATTTTGGATGTTTTCTTTCCTGGCAGAGTTTCTCCTTGCAAGATATGGTGGAAAAGCTTTTGGCTGAGTGTAGAGCGGCAAGACACGCAGAAGACGCAGATACGCAGCTCTCCGAAGCTAAGTGCCGGTCCCGGGCTTCTTTCGGCACAAACCGCTCTCAGGAGCTCCCTGCGCTCGCCACAATGCTCTGTGTGCGAAGAAGCCGCTTCTTCGCCTCCGGGAGAATCGGCGAGCGGCAGCTTCCCAAAGGCGAAGATGCAAGCTGCGGCACACAGGCACAATGTGGGCAGCCTTCAGACTTAGAGAAAACAGTACTTTACCACTCTCCTGCCTTTTCCATGGTTATTCTATTGGAAAAGAACGAGTTTTGGACAACTACCTTTCATTCTTGCCAAACTCTTTGCAGACCCCCGTGCAAGCTTTAGAACAAGATTTTGGATGTTTTCTTTCCTGGCAGAGTTTCTCCTTGCAAGATATGGTGGAAAAGCTTTTGGCTGAGTGTAGAGCGGCAAGACACGCAGAAGACGCAGATACGCAGCTCTCCGAAGCTAAGTGCCGGTCCCGGGCTTCTTTCGGCACAAACCGCTCTCAGGAGCTCCCTGCGCTCGCCACAATGCTCTGTGTGCGAAGAAGCCGCTTCTTCGCCTCCGGGAGAATCGGCGAGCGGCAGCTTCCCAAAGGCGAAGATGCAAGCTGCAGCACACAGGCACAGTGTGGGCAGCCTTCAGACTTAGAGAAAACAGTACTTTACCACTCTCCTGCCTTTTCCATGGTTATTCTATTGGAAAAGAACGAGTTTTGGACAACTACCTTTCATTCTTGCCAAACTCTTTGCAGACCTCCGTGCAAGCTTTAGAACAAGATTTTGGATGTTTTCTTTCCTGGCAGAGTTTCTCCTTGCAAGATATGGTGGAAAAGCTTTTGGCTGAGTGTAGAGCGGCAAGACACGCAGAAGACGCAGATACGCAGCTCTCCGAAGCTAAGTGCCGGTCCCGGGCTTCTTTCGGCACAAACCGCTCTCAGGAGCTCCCTGCCCTCGCCACAATGCTCTGTGTGCGAAGAAGCCGCTTCTTCGCCTCCGGGAGAATCGGCGAGCGGCAGCTTCCCAAAGGCGAAGATGCAAGCTGCGGCACACAGGCACAGTGTGGGCAGCCTTCAGACTTAGAGAAAACAGTACTTTACCACTCTCCTGCCTTTTCCATGGTTATTCTATTGGAAAAGAACGAGTTTTGGACAACTACCTTTCATTCTTGCCAAACTCTTTGCAGACCCCCGTGCAAGCTTTAGAACAAGATTTTGGATGTTTTCTTTCCTGGCAGAGTTTCTCCTTGCAAGATATGGTGGAAAAGCTTTTGGCTGAGTGTAGAGCGGCAAGACACGCAGAAGACGCAGATACGCAGCTCTCCGAAGCTAAGTGCTGGTCCCGGGCTTCTTTCGGCACAAACCGCTCTCAGGAGCTCCCTGCGCTCGCCACCATGCTCTGTGTGCGAAGAAGCCGCTTCTTCGCCTCCGGGAGAATCGGCGAGCGGCAGCTTCCCAAAGGCGAAGATGCAAGCTGCAGCACACAGGCACAGTGTGGGCAGCATTCAGACTTAGAGAAAACAGTACTTTACCACTCTCCTGCCTTTTCCATGGTTATTCTATTGGAAAAGAACGAGTTTTGGACAACTACCTTTCATTCTTGCCAAACTCTTTGCAGACCCCCGTGCAAGCTTTAGAACAAGATTTTGGATGTTTTCTTTCCTGGCAGAGTTTCTCCTTGCAAGATATGGTGGAAAAGCTTTTGGCTGAGTGTAGAGCGGCAAGACACGCAGAAGACGCAGATACGCAGCTCTCCGAAGCTAAGTGCCGGTCCCGGGCTTCTTTCGGCACAAACCGCTCTCAGGAGCTCCCTGCGCTCGCCACCATGCTCTGTGTGCGAAGAAGCCGCTTCTTCGCCTCCGGGAGAATCGGCGAGCGGCAGCTTCCCAAAGGCGAAGATGCAAGCTGCGGCACACAGGCACAGTGTGGGCAGCCTTCAGACTTAGAGAAAACAGTACTTTACCACTCTCCTGCCTTTTCCATGGTTATTCTATTGGAAAAGAACGAGTTTTGGACAACTACCTTTCATTCTTGCCAAACTCTTTGCAGACCCCCGTGCAAGCTTTAGAACAAGATTTTGGATGTTTTCTTTCCTGGCAGAGTTTCTCCTTGCAAGATATGCTGGAAAAGCTTTTTGCTGAGTGTAGAGCGGCAAGACACGCAGAAGACGCAGATACGCAGCTCTCCGAAGCTAAGTGCCGGTCCCGGGCTTCTTTCGGCACAAACCGCTCTCAGGAGCTCCCTGCGCTCGCCACCATGCTCTGTGTGCGAAGAAGCCGCTTCTTCGCCTCCGGGAGAATCGGCGAGCGGCAGCTTCCCAAAGGCGAAGATGCAAGCTGCAGCACACAGGCACAGTGTGGGCAGCATTCAGACTTAGAGAAAACAGTACTTTACCACTCTCCTGCCTTTTCCATGGTTATTCTATTGGAAAAGAACGAGTTTTGGACAAGTACCTTTCATTCTTGCCAAACTCTTTGCAGACCTCCGTGCAAGCTTTAGAACAAGATTTTGGATGTTTTCTTTCCTGGCAGAGTTTCTCCTTGCAAGATATGGTGGAAAAGCTTTTGGCTGAGTGTAGAGCGGCAAGACACGCAGAAGACGCAGATACGCAGCTCTCCGAAGCTAAGTGCCGGTCCCGGGCTTCTTTCGGCACAAACCGCTCTCAGGAGCTCCCTGCCCTCGCCACAATGCTCTGTGTGCGAAGAAGCCGCTTCTTCGCCTGCGGGAGAATCGGCGAGCGGCAGCTTCCCAAAGGCGAAGATGCAAGCTGCGGCACACAGGCACAGTGTGGGCAGCCTTCAGACTTAGAGAAAACAGTACTTTACCACTCTCCTGCCTTTTCCATGGTTATTCTATTGGAAAAGAACGAGTTTTGGACAACTACCTTTCATTCTTGCCAAACTCTTTGCAGACCCCCGTGCAAGCTTTAGAACAAGATTTTGGATGTTTTCTTTCCTGGCAGAGTTTCTCCTTGCAAGATATGGTGGAAAAGCTTTTGGCTGAGTGTAGAGCGGCAAGACACGCAGAAGACGCAGATACGCAGCTCTCCGAAGCTAAGTGCCGGTCCCGGGCTTCTTTCGGCACAAACCGCTCTCAGGAGCTCCCTGCGCTCGCCACAATGCTCTGTGTGCGAAGAAGCCGCTTCTTCGCCTCCGGGAGAATCGGCGAGCGGCAGCTTCCCAAAGGCGAAGATGCAAGCTGCGGCACACAGGCACAGTGTGGGCAGCCTTCAGACTTAGAGAAAACAGTACTTTACCACTCTCCTGCCTTTTCCATGGTTATTCTATTGGAAAAGAACGAGTTTTGGACAACTACCTTTCATTCTTGCCAAACTCTTTGCAGACCCCCGTGCAAGCTTTAGAACAAGATTTTGGATGTTTTCTTTCCTGGCAGAGTTTCTCCTTGCAAGATATGGTGGAAAAGCTTTTGGCTGAGTGTAGAGCGGCAAGACACGCAGAAGACGCAGATACGCAGCTCTCCGAAGCTAAGTGCCGGTCCCGGGCTTCTTTCGGCACAAACCGCTCTCAGGAGCTCCCTGCGCTCGCCACAATGCTCTGTGTGCGAAGAAGCCGCTTCTTCGCCTCCGGGAGAATCGGCGAGCGGCAGCTTCCCAAAGGCGAAGATGCAAGCTGCAGCACGCAGGCACAGTGTGGGCAGCATTCAGACTTAGAGAAAACAGTACTTTACCACTCTCCTGCCTTTTCCATGGTTATTCTATTGGAAAAGAACGAGTTTTGGACAACTACCTTTCATTCTTGCCAAACTCTTTGCAGACCCCCGTGCAAGCTTTAGAACAAGATTTTGGATGTTTTCTTTCCTGGCAGAGTTTCTCTTTGCAAGATATGGTGGAAAAGCTTTTGGCTGAGTGTAGAGCGGCAAGACACGCAGAAGACGCAGATACGCAGCTCTCCGAAGCTAAGTGCCGGTCCCGGGCTTCTTTCGGCACAAACCGCTCTCAGGAGCTCCCTGCGCTCGCCACAATGCTCTGTGTGCGAAGAAGCCGCTTCTTCGCCTCCGGGAGAATCGGCGAGCGGCAGCTTCCCAAAGGCGAAGATGCAAGCTGCGGCACACAGGCACAGTGTGGGCAGCCTTCAGACTTAGAGAAAACAGTACTTGACCACTCTCCTGCCTTTTCCATGGTTATTCTATTGGAAAAGAACGAGTTTTGGACAACTACCTTTCATTCTTGCCAAACTCTTTGCAGACCCCCGTGCAAGCTTTAGAACAAGATTTTGGATGTTTTCTTTCCTGGCAGAGTTTCTCCTTGCAAGATATGGTGGAAAAGCTTTTTGCTGAGTGTAGAGCGGCAAGACACGCAGAAGACGCAGATACGCAGCTCTCCGAAGCTAAGTGCCGGTCCCGGGCTTCTTTCGGCACAAACCGCTCTCAGGAGCTCCCTGCGCTCGCCACCATGCTCTGTGTGCGAAGAAGCCGCTTCTTCGCCTCCGGGAGAATCGGCGAGCGGCAGCTTCCCAAAGGCGAAGATGCAAGCTGCAGCACACAGGCACAGTGTGGGCAGCATTCAGACTTAGAGAAAACAGTACTTTAACACTCTCCTGCCTTTTCCATGGTTATTCTATTGGAAAAGAACGAGTTTTGGACAACTACCTTTCATTCTTGCCAAACTCTTTGCAGACCCCCGTGCAAGCTTTAGAACAAGATTTTGGATGTTTTCTTTCCTGGCAGAGTTTCTCCTTGCAAGATATGGTGGAAAAGCTTTTGGCTGAGTGTAGAGCGGCAAGACACGCAGAAGACGCAGATACGCAGCTCTCCGAAGCTAAGTGCCGGTCCCGGGCTTCTTTCGGCACAAACCGCTCTCAGGAGCTCCCTGCGCTCGCCACAATGCTCTGTGTGCGAAGAAGCCGCTTCTTCGCCTCCGGGAGAATCGGCGAGCGGCAGCTTCCCAAAGGCGAAAATGCAAGCTGCGGCACACAGGCACAGTGTGGGCAGCCTTCAGACTTAGAGAAAACAGTACTTTACCACTCTCCTGCCTTTTCCATGGTTATTCTATTGGAAAAGAACGAGTTTTGGACAACTACCTTTCATTCTTGCCAAACTCTTTGCAGACCCCCGTGCAAGCTTTAGAACAAGATTTTGGATGTTTTCTTTCCTGGCAGAGTTTCTCCTTGCAAGATATGGTGGAAAAGCTTTTGGCTGAGTGTAGAGCGGCAAGACACGCAGAAGACGCAGATACGCAGCTCTCCGAAGCTAAGTGCCGGTCCCGGGCTTCTTTCGGCACAAACCGCTCTCAGGAGCTCCCTGCCCTCGCCACAATGCTCTGTGTGCGAAGAAGCCGCTTCTTCGCCTCCGGGAGAATCGGCGAGCGGCAGCTTCCCAAAGGCGAAGATGCAAGCTGCGGCACACAGGCACAGTGTGGGCAGCCTTCAGACTTAGAGAAAACAGTACTTTACCACTCTCCTGCCTTTTCCATGGTTATTCTATTGGAAAAGAACGAGTTTTGGACAACTACCTTTCATTCTTGCCAAACTCTTTGCAGACCCCCGTGCAAGCTTTAGAACAAGATTTTGGATGTTTTCTTTCCTGGCAGAGTTTCTCCTTGCAAGATATGGTGGAAAAGCTTTTGGCTGAGTGTAGAGCGGCAAGACACGCAGAAGACGCAGATACGCAGCTCTCCGAAGCTAAGTGCCGGTCCCGGGCTTCTTTCGGCACAAACCGCTCTCAGGAGCTCCCTGCGCTCGCCACAATGCTCTGTGTGCGAAGAAGCCGCTTCTTCGCCTCCGGGAGAATCGGCGAGCGGCAGCTTCCCAAAGGCGAAGATGCAAGCTGCGGCACACAGGCACAGTGTGGGCAGCCTTCAGACTTAGAGAAAACAGTACTTGACCACTCTCCTGCCTTTTCCATGGTTATTCTATTGGAAAAGAACGAGTTTTGGACAACTACCTTTCATTCTTGCCAAACTCTTTGCAGACCCCCGTGCAAGCTTTAGAACAAGATTTTGGATGTTTTCTTTCCTGGCAGAGTTTCTCCTTGCAAGATATGGTGGAAAAGCTTTTGGCTGAGTGTAGAGCGGCAAGACACGCAGAAGACGCAGATACGCAGCTCTCCGAAGCTAAGTGCCGGTCCCGGGCTTCTTTCGGCACAAACCGCTCTCAGGAGCTCCCTGCGCTCGCCACAATGCTCTGTGTGCGAAGAAGCCGCTTCTTCGCCTCCGGGAGAATCGGCGAGCGGCAGCTTCCCAAAGGCGAAGATGCAAGCTGCAGCACACAGGCACAGTGTGGGCAGCCTTCAGACTTAGAGAAAACAGTACTTTACCACTCTCCTGCCTTTTCCATGGTTATTCTATTGGAAAAGAACGAGTTTTGGACAACTACCTTTCATTCTTGCCAAACTCTTTGCAGACCCCCGTGCAAGCTTTAGAACAAGATTTTGGATGTTTTCTTTGCTGGCAGAGTTTCTCCTTGCAAGATATGGTGGAAAAGCTTTTTGCTGAGTGTAGAGCGGCAAGACACGCAGAAGACGCAGATACGCAGCTCTCCGAAGCTAAGTGCCGGTCCCGGGCTTCTTTCGGCACAAACCGCTCTCAGGAGCTCCCTGCGCTCGCCACAATGCTCTGTGTGCGAAGAAGCCGCTTCTTCGCCTCCGGGAGAATCGGCGAGCGGCAGCTTCCCAAAGGCGAAGATGCAAGCTGCAGCACACAGGCACAGTGTGGGCAGCCTTCAGACTTAGAGAAAACAGTACTTTACCACTCTCCTGCCTTTTCCATGGTTATTCTATTGGAAAAGAACGAGTTTTGGACAACTACCTTTCATTCTTGCCAAACTCTTTGCAGACCCCCGTGCAAGCTTTAGAACAAGATTTTGGATGTTTTCTTTCCTGGCAGAGTTTCTCCTTGCAAGATATGGTGGAAAAGCTTTTGGCTGAGTGTAGAGCGGCAAGACACGCAGAAGACGCAGATACGCAGCTCTCCGAAGCTAAGTGCCGGTCCCGGGCTTCTTTCGGCACAAACCGCTCTCAGGAGCTCCCTGCGCTCGCCACAATGCTCTGTGTGCGAAGAAGCCGCTTCTTCGCCTGCGGGAGAATCGGCGAGCGGCAGCTTCCCAAAGGCGAAGATGCAAGCTGCAGCACACAGGCACAGTGTGGGCAGCCTTCAGACTTAGAGAAAACAGTACTTTACCACTCTCCTGCCTTTTCCATGGTTATTCTATTGGAAAAGAACGAGTTTTGGACAACTACCTTTCATTCTTGCCAAACTCTTTGCAGACCCCCGTGCAAGCTTTAGAACAAGATTTTGGATGTTTTCTTTCCTGGCAGAGTTTCTCCTTGCAAGATATGGTGGAAAAGCTTTTGGCTGAGTGTAGAGCGGCAAGACACGCAGAAGACGCAGATACGCAGCTCTCCGAAGCTAAGTGCCGGTCCCGGGCTTCTTTCGGCACAAACCGCTCTCAGGAGCTCCCTGCGCTCGCCACAATGCTCTGTGTGCGAAGAAGCCGCTTCTTCGCCTCCGGGAGAATCGGCGAGCGGCAGTTTCCCAAAGGCGAAGATGCAAGCTGCAGCACACAGGCACAGTGTGGGCAGCCTTCAGACTTAGAGAAAACAGTACTTTACCACTCTCCTGCCTTTTCCATGGTTATTCTATTGGAAAAGAACGAGTTTTGGACAACTACCTTTCATTCTTGCCAAACTCTTTGCAGACCCCCGTGAAAGCTTAAGAACAAAATTTTGGATGTTTTCTTTCCTGGCAGAGTTTCTCCTTGCAAGATATGGTGGAAAAGCTTTTTGCTGAGTGTAGAGCGGCAAGACACGCAGAAGACGCAGATACGCAGCTCTCCGAAGCTAAGTGCCGGTCCCGGGCTTCTTTCGGCACAAACCGCTCTCAGGAGCTCCCTGCGCTCGCCACAATGCTCTGTGTGCGAAGAAGCCGCTTCTTCGCCTCCGGGAGAATCGGCGAGCGGCAGCTTCCCAAAGGCGAAGATGCAAGCTGCGGCACACAGGCACAGTGTGGGCAGCCTTCAGACTTAGAGAAAACAGTACTTTACCACTCTCCTGCCTTTTCCATGGTTATTCTATTGGAAAAGAACGAGTTTTGGACAACTACCTTTCATTCTTGCCAAACTCTTTGCAGACCTCCGTGCAAGCTTTAGAACAAGATTTTGGATGTTTTCTTTCCTGGCAGAGTTTCTCCTTGCAAGATATGGTGGAAAAGCTTTTGGCTGAGTGTAGAGCGGCAAGACACGCAGAAGACGCAGATACGCAGCTCTCCGAAGCTAAGTGCCGGTCCCGGGCTTCTTTCGGCACAAACCGCTCTCAGGAGCTCCCTGCGCTCGCCACAATGCTCTGTGTGCGAAGAAGCCGCTTCTTCGCCTCCGGGAGAATCGGCGAGCGGCAGCTTCCCAAAGGCGAAGATGCAAGCTGCGGCACACAGGCACAGTGTGGGCAGCCTTCAGACTTAGAGAAAACAGTACTTGACCACTCTCCTGCCTTTTCCATGGTTATTCTATTGGAAAAGAACGAGTTTTGGACAACTACCTTTCATTCTTGCCAAACTCTTTGCAGACCCCCGTGCAAGCTTTAGAACAAGATTTTGGATGTTTTCTTTCCTGGCAGAGTTTCTCCTTGCAAGATATGGTGGAAAAGCTTTTGGCTGAGTGTAGAGCGGCAAGACACGCAGAAGACGCAGATACGCAGCTCTCCGAAGCTAAGTGCCGGTCCCGGGCTTCTTTCGGCACAAACCGCTCTCAGGAGCTCCCTGCGCTCGCCACAATGCTCTGTGTGCGAAGAAGCCGCTTCTTCGCCTCCGGGAGAATCGGCGAGCGGCAGCTTCCCAAAGGCGAAGATGCAAGCTGCAGCACGCAGGCACAGTGTGGGCAGCATTCAGACTTAGAGAAAACAGTACTTTACCACTCTCCTGCCTTTTCCATGGTTATTCTATTGGAAAAGAACGAGTTTTGGACAACTACCTTTCATTCTTGCCAAACTCTTTGCAGACCCCCGTGCAAGCTTTAGAACAAGATTTTGGATGTTTTCTTTCCTGGCAGAGTTTCTCTTTGCAAGATATGGTGGAAAAGCTTTTGGCTGAGTGTAGAGCGGCAAGACACGCAGAAGACGCAGATACGCAGCTCTCCGAAGCTAAGTGCCGGTCCCGGGCTTCTTTCGGCACAAACCGCTCTCAGGAGCTCCCTGCGCTCGCCACAATGCTCTGTGTGCGAAGAAGCCGCTTCTTCGCCTCCGGGAGAATCGGCGAGCGGCAGCTTCCCAAAGGCGAAGATGCAAGCTGCGGCACACAGGCACAGTGTGGGCAGCCTTCAGACTTAGAGAAAACAGTACTTTACCACTCTCCTGCCTTTTCCATGGTTATTCTATTGGAAAAGAACGAGTTTTGGACAACTACCTTTCATTCTTGCCAAACTCTTTGCAGACCCCCGTGCAAGCTTTAGAACAAGATTTTGGATGTTTTCTTTCCTGGCAGAGTTTCTCCTTGCAAGATATGCTGGAAAAGCTTTTTGCTGAGTGTAGAGCGGCAAGACACGCAGAAGACGCAGATACGCAGCTCTCCGAAGCTAAGTGCCGGTCCCGGGCTTCTTTCGGCACAAACCGCTCTCAGGAGCTCCCTGCGCTCGCCACCATGCTCTGTGTGCGAAGAAGCCGCTTCTTCGCCTCCGGGAGAATCGGCGAGCGGCAGCTTCCCAAAGGCGAAGATGCAAGCTGCAGCACACAGGCACAGTGTGGGCAGCATTCAGACTTAGAGAAAACAGTACTTTACCACTCTCCTGCCTTTTCCATGGTTATTCTATTGGAAAAGAACGAGTTTTGGACAACTACCTTTCATTCTTGCCAAACTCTTTGCAGACCTCCGTGCAAGCTTTAGAACAAGATTTTGGATGTTTTCTTTCCTGGCAGAGTTTCTCCTTGCAAGATATGGTGGAAAAGCTTTTGGCTGAGTGTAGAGCGGCAAGACACGCAGAAGACGCAGATACGCAGCTCTCCGAAGCTAAGTGCCGGTCCCGGGCTTCTTTCGGCACAAACCGCTCTCAGGAGCTCCCTGCCCTCGCCACAATGCTCTGTGTGCGAAGAAGCCGCTTCTTCGCCTCCGGGAGAATCGGCGAGCGGCAGCTTCCCAAAGGCGAAGATGCAAGCTGCGGCACACAGGCACAGTGTGGGCAGCCTTCAGACTTAGAGAAAACAGTACTTTACCACTCTCCTGCCTTTTCCATGGTTATTCTATTGGAAAAGAACGAGTTTTGGACAACTACCTTTCATTCTTGCCAAACTCTTTGCAGACCCCCGTGCAAGCTTTAGAACAAGATTTTGGATGTTTTCTTTCCTGGCAGAGTTTCTCCTTGCAAGATATGGTGGAAAAGCTTTTGGCTGAGTGTAGAGCGGCAAGACACGCAGAAGACGCAGATACGCAGCTCTCCGAAGCTAAGTGCCGGTCCCGGGCTTCTTTCGGCACAAACCGCTCTCAGGAGCTCCCTGCGCTCGCCACAATGCTCTGTGTGCGAAGAAGCCGCTTCTTCGCCTCCGGGAGAATCGGCGAGCGGCAGCTTCCCAAAGGCGAAGATGCAAGCTGCGGCACACAGGCACAATGTGGGCAGCCTTCAGACTTAGAGAAAACAGTACTTTACCACTCTCCTGCCTTTTCCATGGTTATTCTATTGGAAAAGAACGAGTTTTGGACAACTACCTTTCATTCTTGCCAAACTCTTTGCAGACCCCCGTGCAAGCTTTAGAACAAGATTTTGGATGTTTTCTTTCCTGGCAGAGTTTCTCCTTGCAAGATATGGTGGAAAAGCTTTTGGCTGAGTGTAGAGCGGCAAGACACGCAGAAGACGCAGATACGCAGCTCTCCGAAGCTAAGTGCCGGTCCCGGGCTTCTTTCGGCACAAACCGCTCTCAGGAGCTCCCTGCGCTCGCCACAATGCTCTGTGTGCGAAGAAGCCGCTTCTTCGCCTCCGGGAGAATCGGCGAGCGGCAGCTTCCCAAAGGCGAAGATGCAAGCTGCAGCACACAGGCACAGTGTGGGCAGCCTTCAGACTTAGAGAAAACAGTACTTTACCACTCTCCTGCCTTTTCCATGGTTATTCTATTGGAAAAGAACGAGTTTTGGACAAGTACCTTTCATTCTTGCCAAACTCTTTGCAGACCTCCGTGCAAGCTTTAGAACAAGATTTTGGATGTTTTCTTTCCTGGCAGAGTTTCTCCTTGCAAGATATGGTGGAAAAGCTTTTGGCTGAGTGTAGAGCGGCAAGACACGCAGAAGACGCAGATACGCAGCTCTCCGAAGCTAAGTGCCGGTCCCGGGCTTCTTTCGGCACAAACCGCTCTCAGGAGCTCCCTGCCCTCGCCACAATGCTCTGTGTGCGAAGAAGCCGCTTCTTCGCCTCCGGGAGAATCGGCGAGCGGCAGCTTCCCAAAGGCGAAGATGCAAGCTGCGGCACACAGGCACAGTGTGGGCAGCCTTCAGACTTAGAGAAAACAGTACTTTACCACTCTCCTGCCTTTTCCATGGTTATTCTATTGGAAAAGAACGAGTTTTGGACAACTACCTTTCATTCTTGCCAAACTCTTTGCAGACCCCCGTGCAAGCTTTAGAACAAGATTTTGGATGTTTTCTTTCCTGGCAGAGTTTCTCCTTGCAAGATATGGTGGAAAAGCTTTTGGCTGAGTGTAGAGCGGCAAGACACGCAGAAGACGCAGATACGCAGCTCTCCGAAGCTAAGTGCTGGTCCCGGGCTTCTTTCGGCACAAACCGCTCTCAGGAGCTCCCTGCGCTCGCCACCATGCTCTGTGTGCGAAGAAGCCGCTTCTTCGCCTCCGGGAGAATCGGCGAGCGGCAGCTTCCCAAAGGCGAAGATGCAAGCTGCAGCACACAGGCACAGTGTGGGCAGCATTCAGACTTAGAGAAAACAGTACTTTACCACTCTCCTGCCTTTTCCATGGTTATTCTATTGGAAAAGAACGAGTTTTGGACAACTACCTTTCATTCTTGCCAAACTCTTTGCAGACCCCCGTGCAAGCTTTAGAACAAGATTTTGGATGTTTTCTTTCCTGGCAGAGTTTCTCCTTGCAAGATATGGTGGAAAAGCTTTTGGCTGAGTGTAGAGCGGCAAGACACGCAGAAGACGCAGATACGCAGCTCTCCGAAGCTAAGTGCCGGTCCCGGGCTTCTTTCGGCACAAACCGCTCTCAGGAGCTCCCTGCGCTCGCCACCATGCTCTGTGTGCGAAGAAGCCGCTTCTTCGCCTCCGGGAGAATCGGCGAGCGGCAGCTTCCCAAAGGCGAAGATGCAAGCTGCGGCACACAGGCACAGTGTGGGCAGCCTTCAGACTTAGAGAAAACAGTACTTTACCACTCTCCTGCCTTTTCCATGGTTATTCTATTGGAAAAGAACGAGTTTTGGACAACTACCTTTCATTCTTGCCAAACTCTTTGCAGACCCCCGTGCAAGCTTTAGAACAAGATTTTGGATGTTTTCTTTCCTGGCAGAGTTTCTCCTTGCAAGATATGCTGGAAAAGCTTTTTGCTGAGTGTAGAGCGGCAAGACACGCAGAAGACGCAGATACGCAGCTCTCCGAAGCTAAGTGCCGGTCCCGGGCTTCTTTCGGCACAAACCGCTCTCAGGAGCTCCCTGCGCTCGCCACCATGCTCTGTGTGCGAAGAAGCCGCTTCTTCGCCTCCGGGAGAATCGGCGAGCGGCAGCTTCCCAAAGGCGAAGATGCAAGCTGCAGCACACAGGCACAGTGTGGGCAGCATTCAGACTTAGAGAAAACAGTACTTTACCACTCTCCTGCCTTTTCCATGGTTATTCTATTGGAAAAGAACGAGTTTTGGACAAGTACCTTTCATTCTTGCCAAACTCTTTGCAGACCTCCGTGCAAGCTTTAGAACAAGATTTTGGATGTTTTCTTTCCTGGCAGAGTTTCTCCTTGCAAGATATGGTGGAAAAGCTTTTGGCTGAGTGTAGAGCGGCAAGACACGCAGAAGACGCAGATACGCAGCTCTCCGAAGCTAAGTGCCGGTCCCGGGCTTCTTTCGGCACAAACCGCTCTCAGGAGCTCCCTGCCCTCGCCACAATGCTCTGTGTGCGAAGAAGCCGCTTCTTCGCCTGCGGGAGAATCGGCGAGCGGCAGCTTCCCAAAGGCGAAGATGCAAGCTGCGGCACACAGGCACAGTGTGGGCAGCCTTCAGACTTAGAGAAAACAGTACTTTACCACTCTCCTGCCTTTTCCATGGTTATTCTATTGGAAAAGAACGAGTTTTGGACAACTACCTTTCATTCTTGCCAAACTCTTTGCAGACCCCCGTGCAAGCTTTAGAACAAGATTTTGGATGTTTTCTTTCCTGGCAGAGTTTCTCCTTGCAAGATATGGTGGAAAAGCTTTTGGCTGAGTGTAGAGCGGCAAGACACGCAGAAGACGCAGATACGCAGCTCTCCGAAGCTAAGTGCCGGTCCCGGGCTTCTTTCGGCACAAACCGCTCTCAGGAGCTCCCTGCGCTCGCCACAATGCTCTGTGTGCGAAGAAGCCGCTTCTTCGCCTCCGGGAGAATCGGCGAGTGGCAGCTTCCCAAAGGCGAAGATGCGAGCTGCGGCACACAGGCACAATGTGGGCAGCCTTCAGACTTAGAGAAAACAGTACTTTACCACTCTCCTGCCTTTTCCATGGTTATTCTATTGGAAAAGAACGAGTTTTGGACAACTACCTTTCATTCTTGCCAAACTCTTTGCAGACCCCCGTGCAAGCTTTAGAACAAGATTTTGGATGTTTTCTTTCCTGGCAGAGTTTCTCCTTGCAAGATATGGTGGAAAAGCTTTTGGCTGAGTGTAGAGCGGCAAGACACGCAGAAGACGCAGATACGCAGCTCTCCGAAGCTAAGTGCCGGTCCCGGGCTTCTTTCGGCACAAACCGCTCTCAGGAGCTCCCTGCGCTCGCCACAATGCTCTGTGTGCGAAGAAGCCGCTTCTTCGCCTCCGGGAGAATCGGCGAGCGGCAGCTTCCCAAAGGCGAAGATGCAAGCTGCAGCACACAGGCACAGTGTGGGCAGCCTTCAGACTTAGAGAAAACAGTACTTTACCACTCTCCTGCCTTTTCCATGGTTATTCTATTGGAAAAGAACGAGTTTTGGACAACTACCTTTCATTCTTGCCAAACTCTTTGCAGACCTCCGTGCAAGCTTTAGAACAAGATTTTGGATGTTTTCTTTCCTGGCAGAGTTTCTCCTTGCAAGATATGGTGGAAAAGCTTTTGGCTGAGTGTAGAGCGGCAAGACACGCAGAAGACGCAGATACGCAGCTCTCCGAAGCTAAGTGCCGGTCCCGGGCTTCTTTCGGCACAAACCGCTCTCAGGAGCTCCCTGCGCTCGCCACAATGCTCTGTGTGCGAAGAAGCCGCTTCTTCGCCTCCGGGAGAATCGGCGAGCGGCAGCTTCCCAAAGGCGAAGATGCAAGCTGCGGCACACAGGCACAGTGTGGGCAGCCTTCAGACTTAGAGAAAACAGTACTTTACCACTCTCCTGCCTTTTCCATGGTTATTCTATTGGAAAAGAACGAGTTTTGGACAACTACCTTTCATTCTTGCCAAACTCTTTGCAGACCCCCGTGCAAGCTTTAGAACAAGATTTTGGATGTTTTCTTTCCTGGCAGAGTTTCTCCTTGCAAGATATGGTGGAAAAGCTTTTGGCTGAGTGTAGAGCGGCAAGACACGCAGAAGACGCAGATACGCAGCTCTCCGAAGCTAAGTGCCGGTCCCGGGCTTCTTTCGGCACAAACCGCTCTCAGGAGCTCCCTGCGCTCGCCACAATGCTCTGTGTGCGAAGAAGCCGCTTCTTCGCCTCCGGGAGAATCGGCGAGCGGCAGCTTCCCAAAGGCGAAGATGCAACCTGCGACACACAGGCACAGTGTGGGCAGCATTCAGACTTAGAGAAAACAGTACTTTACCACTCTCCTGCCTTTTCCATGGTTATTCTATTGGAAAAGAACGAGTTTTGGACAACTACCTTTCATTCTTGCCAAACTCTTTGCACACCCCCGTGCAAGCTTTAGAACAAGATTTTGGATGTTTTCTTCCCTGGCAGAGTTTCTCCTTGCAAGATATGGTGGAAAAGCTTTTTGCTGAGTGTAGAGCGGCAAGACACGCAGAAGACGCAGATACGCAGCTCTCCGAAGCTAAGTGCCGGTCCCGGGCTTCTTTCGGCACAAACCGCTCTCAGGAGCTCCCTGCCCTCGCCACAATGCTCTGTGTGCGAAGAAGCCGCTTCTTCGCCTCCGGGAGAATCGGCGAGCGGCAGCTTCCCAAAGGCGAAGATGCAAGCTGCGGCACACAGGCACAGTGTGGGCAGCCTTCAGACTTAGAGAAAACAGTACTTTACCACTCTCCTGCCTTTTCCATGGTTATTCTATTGGAAAAGAACGAGTTTTGGACAACTACCTTTCATTCTTGCCAAACTCTTTGCAGACCCCCGTGCAAGCTTTAGAACAAGATTTTGGATGTTTTCTTTCCTGGCAGAGTTTCTCCTTGCAAGATATGGTGGAAAAGCTTTTGGCTGAGTGTAGAGCGGCAAGACACGCAGAAGACGCAGATACGCAGCTCTCCGAAGCTAAGTGCCGGTCCCGGGCTTCTTTCGGCACAAACCGCTCTCAGGAGCTCCCTGCGCTCGCCACAATGCTCTGTGTGCGAAGAAGCCGCTTCTTCGCCTCCGGGAGAATCGGCGAGCGGCAGCTTCCCAAAGGCGAAGATGCAAGCTGCGGCACACAGGCACAGTGTGGGCAGCCTTCAGACTTAGAGAAAACAGTACTTTACCACTCTCCTGCCTTTTCCATGGTTATTCTATTGGAAAAGAACGAGTTTTGGACAACTACCTTTCATTCTTGCCAAACTCTTTGCAGACCCCCGTGCAAGCTTTAGAACAAGATTTTGGATGTTTTCTTTCCTGGCAGAGTTTCTCCTTGCAAGATATGCTGGAAAAGCTTTTTGCTGAGTGTAGAGCGGCAAGACACGCAGAAGACGCAGATACGCAGCTCTCCGAAGCTAAGTGCCGGTCCCGGGCTTCTTTCGGCACAAACCGCTCTCAGGAGCTCCCTGCGCTCGCCACCATGCTCTGTGTGCGAAGAAGCCGCTTCTTCGCCTCCGGGAGAATCGGCGAGCGGCAGCTTCCCAAAGGCGAAGATGCAAGCTGCAGCACACAGGCACAGTGTGGGCAGCATTCAGACTTAGAGAAAACAGTACTTTACCACTCTCCTGCCTTTTCCATGGTTATTCTATTGGAAAAGAACGAGTTTTGGACAACTACCTTTCATTCTTGCCAAACTCTTTGCAGACCCCCGTGCAAGCTTTAGAACAAGATTTTGGATGTTTTCTTTCCTGGCAGAGTTTCTCCTTGCAAGATATGGTGGAAAAGCTTTTGGCTGAGTGTAGAGCGGCAAGACACGCAGAAGACGCAGATACGCAGCTCTCCGAAGCTAAGTGCCGGTCCCGGGCTTCTTTCGGCACAAACCGCTCTCAGGAGCTCCCTGCGCTCGCCACAATGCTCTGTGTGCGAAGAAGCCGCTTCTTCGCCTCCGGGAGAATCGGCGAGCGGCAGCTTCCCAAAGGCGAAGATGCAAGCTGCGGCACACAGGCACAGTGTGGGCAGCCTTCAGACTTAGAGAAAACAGTACTTTACCACTCTCCTGCCTTTTCCATGGTTATTCTATTGGAAAAGAACGAGTTTTGGACAACTACCTTTCATTCTTGCCAAACTCTTTGCAGACCCCCGTGCAAGCTTTAGAACAAGATTTTGGATGTTTTCTTTCCTGGCAGAGTTTCTCCTTGCAAGATATGCTGGAAAAGCTTTTTGCTGAGTGTAGAGCGGCAAGACACGCAGAAGACGCAGATACGCAGCTCTCCGAAGCTAAGTGCCGGTCCCGGGCTTCTTTCGGCACAAACCGCTCTCAGGAGCTCCCTGCGCTCGCCACCATGCTCTGTGTGCGAAGAAGCCGCTTCTTCGCCTCCGGGAGAATCGGCGAGCGGCAGCTTCCCAAAGGCGAAGATGCAAGCTGCAGCACACAGGCACAGTGTGGGCAGCATTCAGACTTAGAGAAAACAGTACTTTACCACTCTCCTGCCTTTTCCATGGTTATTCTATTGGAAAAGAACGAGTTTTGGACAACTACCTTTCATTCTTGCCAAACTCTTTGCAGACCCCCGTGCAAGCTTTAGAACAAGATTTTGGATGTTTTCTTTCCTGGCAGAGTTTCTCCTTGCAAGATATGGTGGAAAAGCTTTTGGCTGAGTGTAGAGCGGCAAGACACGCAGAAGACGCAGATACGCAGCTCTCCGAAGCTAAGTGCCGGTCCCGGGCTTCTTTCGGCACAAACCGCTCTCAGGAGCTCCCTGCGCTCGCCACAATGCTCTGTGTGCGAAGAAGCCGCTTCTTCGCCTCCGGGAGAATCGGCGAGCGGCAGCTTCCCAAAGGCGAAGATGCAAGCTGCGGCACACAGGCACAGTGTGGGCAGCCTTCAGACTTAGAGAAAACAGTACTTTACCACTCTCCTGCCTTTTCCATGGTTATTCTATTGGAAAAGAACGAGTTTTGGACAACTACCTTTCATTCTTGCCAAACTCTTTGCAGACCCCCGTGCAAGCTTTAGAACAAGATTTTGGATGTTTTCTTTCCTGGCAGAGTTTCTCCTTGCAAGATATGCTGGAAAAGCTTTTTGCTGAGTGTAGAGCGGCAAGACACGCAGAAGACGCAGATACGCAGCTCTCCGAAGCTAAGTGCCGGTCCCGGGCTTCTTTCGGCACAAACCGCTCTCAGGAGCTCCCTGCGCTCGCCACCATGCTCTGTGTGCGAAGAAGCCGCTTCTTCGCCTCCGGGAGAATCGGCGAGCGGCAGCTTCCCAAAGGCGAAGATGCAAGCTGCAGCACACAGGCACAGTGTGGGCAGCATTCAGACTTAGAGAAAACAGTACTTTACCACTCTCCTGCCTTTTCCATGGTTATTCTATTGGAAAAGAACGAGTTTTGGACAACTACCTTTCATTCTTGCCAAACTCTTTGCAGACCCCCGTGCAAGCTTTAGAACAAGATTTTGGATGTTTTCTTTCCTGGCAGAGTTTCTCCTTGCAAGATATGGTGGAAAAGCTTTTGGCTGAGTGTAGAGCGGCAAGACACGCAGAAGACGCAGATACGCAGCTCTCCGAAGCTAAGTGCCGGTCCCGGGCTTCTTTCGGCACAAACCGCTCTCAGGAGCTCCCTGCGCTCGCCACAATGCTCTGTGTGCGAAGAAGCCGCTTCTTCGCCTCCGGGAGAATCGGCGAGCGGCAGCTTCCCAAAGGCGAAGATGCAAGCTGCGGCACACAGGCACAATGTGGGCAGCCTTCAGACTTAGAGAAAACAGTACTTTACCACTCTCCTGCCTTTTCCATGGTTATTCTATTGGAAAAGAACGAGTTTTGGACAACTACCTTTCATTCTTGCCAAACTCTTTGCAGACCCCCGTGCAAGCTTTAGAACAAGATTTTGGATGTTTTCTTTCCTGGCAGAGTTTCTCCTTGCAAGATATGCTGGAAAAGCTTTTGGCTGAGTGTAGAGCGGCAAGACACGCAGAAGACGCAGATACGCAGCTCTCCGAAGCTAAGTGCCGGTCCCGGGCTTCTTTCGGCACAAACCGCTCTCAGGAGCTCCCTGCGCTCGCCACAATGCTCTGTGTGCGAAGAAGCCGCTTCTTCGCCTCCGGGAGAATCGGCGAGCGGCAGCTTCCCAAAGGCGAAGATGCAAGCTGCAGCACACAGGCACAGTGTGGGCAGCCTTCAGACTTAGAGAAAACAGTACTTTACCACTCTCCTGCCTTTTCCATGGTTATTCTATTGGAAAAGAACGAGTTTTGGACAACTACCTTTCATTCTTGCCAAACTCTTTGCAGACCTCCGTGCAAGCTTTAGAACAAGATTTTGGATGTTTTCTTTCCTGGCAGAGTTTCTCCTTGCAAGATATGGTGGAAAAGCTTTTGGCTGAGTGTAGAGCGGCAAGACACGCAGAAGACGCAGATACGCAGCTCTCCGAAGCTAAGTGCCGGTCCCGGGCTTCTTTCGGCACAAACCGCTCTCAGGAGCTCCCTGCCCTCGCCACAATGCTCTGTGTGCGAAGAAGCCGCTTCTTCGCCTGCGGGAGAATCGGCGAGCGGCAGCTTCCCAAAGGCGAAGATGCAAGCTGCGGCACACAGGCACAGTGTGGGCAGCCTTCAGACTTAGAGAAAACAGTACTTTACCACTCTCCTGCCTTTTCCATGGTTATTCTATTGGAAAAGAACGAGTTTTGGACAACTACCTTTCATTCTTGCCAAACTCTTTGCAGACCCCCGTGCAAGCTTTAGAACAAGATTTTGGATGTTTTCTTTCCTGGCAGAGTTTCTCCTTGCAAGATATGGTGGAAAAGCTTTTGGCTGAGTGTAGAGCGGCAAGACACGCAGAAGACGCAGATACGCAGCTCTCCGAAGCTAAGTGCCGGTCCCGGGCTTCTTTCGGCACAAACCGCTCTCAGGAGCTCCCTGCGCTCGCCACAATGCTCTGTGTGCGAAGAAGCCGCTTCTTCGCCTCCGGGAGAATCGGCGAGTGGCAGCTTCCCAAAGGCGAAGATGCGAGCTGCGGCACACAGGCACAATGTGGGCAGCCTTCAGACTTAGAGAAAACAGTACTTTACCACTCTCCTGCCTTTTCCATGGTTATTCTATTGGAAAAGAACGAGTTTTGGACAACTACCTTTCATTCTTGCCAAACTCTTTGCAGACCCCCGTGCAAGCTTTAGAACAAGATTTTGGATGTTTTCTTTCCTGGCAGAGTTTCTCCTTGCAAGATATGGTGGAAAAGCTTTTGGCTGAGTGTAGAGCGGCAAGACACGCAGAAGACGCAGATACGCAGCTCTCCGAAGCTAAGTGCCGGTCCCGGGCTTCTTTCGGCACAAACCGCTCTCAGGAGCTCCCTGCGCTCGCCACAATGCTCTGTGTGCGAAGAAGCCGCTTCTTCGCCTCCGGGAGAATCGGCGAGCGGCAGCTTCCCAAAGGCGAAGATGCAAGCTGCAGCACACAGGCACAGTGTGGGCAGCCTTCAGACTTAGAGAAAACAGTACTTTACCACTCTCCTGCCTTTTCCATGGTTATTCTATTGGAAAAGAACGAGTTTTGGACAACTACCTTTCATTCTTGCCAAACTCTTTGCAGACCTCCGTGCAAGCTTTAGAACAAGATTTTGGATGTTTTCTTTCCTGGCAGAGTTTCTCCTTGCAAGATATGGTGGAAAAGCTTTTGGCTGAGTGTAGAGCGGCAAGACACGCAGAAGACGCAGATACGCAGCTCTCCGAAGCTAAGTGCCGGTCCCGGGCTTCTTTCGGCACAAACCGCTCTCAGGAGCTCCCTGCGCTCGCCACAATGCTCTGTGTGCGAAGAAGCCGCTTCTTCGCCTCCGGGAGAATCGGCGAGCGGCAGCTTCCCAAAGGCGAAGATGCAAGCTGCGGCACACAGGCACAGTGTGGGCAGCCTTCAGACTTAGAGAAAACAGTACTTTACCACTCTCCTGCCTTTTCCATGGTTATTCTATTGGAAAAGAACGAGTTTTGGACAACTACCTTTCATTCTTGCCAAACTCTTTGCAGACCCCCGTGCAAGCTTTAGAACAAGATTTTGGATGTTTTCTTTCCTGGCAGAGTTTCTCCTTGCAAGATATGGTGGAAAAGCTTTTGGCTGAGTGTAGAGCGGCAAGACACGCAGAAGACGCAGATACGCAGCTCTCCGAAGCTAAGTGCCGGTCCCGGGCTTCTTTCGGCACAAACCGCTCTCAGGAGCTCCCTGCGCTCGCCACAATGCTCTGTGTGCGAAGAAGCCGCTTCTTCGCCTCCGGGAGAATCGGCGAGCGGCAGCTTCCCAAAGGCGAAGATGCAACCTGCGACACACAGGCACAGTGTGGGCAGCATTCAGACTTAGAGAAAACAGTACTTTACCACTCTCCTGCCTTTTCCATGGTTATTCTATTGGAAAAGAACGAGTTTTGGACAACTACCTTTCATTCTTGCCAAACTCTTTGCACACCCCCGTGCAAGCTTTAGAACAAGATTTTGGATGTTTTCTTCCCTGGCAGAGTTTCTCCTTGCAAGATATGGTGGAAAAGCTTTTTGCTGAGTGTAGAGCGGCAAGACACGCAGAAGACGCAGATACGCAGCTCTCCGAAGCTAAGTGCCGGTCCCGGGCTTCTTTCGGCACAAACCGCTCTCAGGAGCTCCCTGCCCTCGCCACAATGCTCTGTGTGCGAAGAAGCCGCTTCTTCGCCTCCGGGAGAATCGGCGAGCGGCAGCTTCCCAAAGGCGAAGATGCAAGCTGCGGCACACAGGCACAGTGTGGGCAGCCTTCAGACTTAGAGAAAACAGTACTTTACCACTCTCCTGCCTTTTCCATGGTTATTCTATTGGAAAAGAACGAGTTTTGGACAACTACCTTTCATTCTTGCCAAACTCTTTGCAGACCCCCGTGCAAGCTTTAGAACAAGATTTTGGATGTTTTCTTTCCTGGCAGAGTTTCTCCTTGCAAGATATGGTGGAAAAGCTTTTGGCTGAGTGTAGAGCGGCAAGACACGCAGAAGACGCAGATACGCAGCTCTCCGAAGCTAAGTGCCGGTCCCGGGCTTCTTTCGGCACAAACCGCTCTCAGGAGCTCCCTGCGCTCGCCACAATGCTCTGTGTGCGAAGAAGCCGCTTCTTCGCCTCCGGGAGAATCGGCGAGCGGCAGCTTCCCAAAGGCGAAGATGCAAGCTGCGGCACACAGGCACAGTGTGGGCAGCCTTCAGACTTAGAGAAAACAGTACTTTACCACTCTCCTGCCTTTTCCATGGTTATTCTATTGGAAAAGAACGAGTTTTGGACAACTACCTTTCATTCTTGCCAAACTCTTTGCAGACCCCCGTGCAAGCTTTAGAACAAGATTTTGGATGTTTTCTTTCCTGGCAGAGTTTCTCCTTGCAAGATATGGTGGAAAAGCTTTTGGCTGAGTGTAGAGCGGCAAGACACGCAGAAGACGCAGATACGCAGCTCTCCGAAGCTAAGTGCCGGTCCCGGGCTTCTTTCGGCACAAACCGCTCTCAGGAGCTCCCTGCGCTCGCCACCATGCTCTGTGTGCGAAGAAGCCGCTTCTTCGCCTCCGGGAGAATCGGCGAGCGGCAGCTTCCCAAAGGCGAAGATGCAAGCTGCAGCACACAGGCACAGTGTGGGCAGCATTCAGACTTAGAGAAAACAGTACTTTACCACTCTCCTGCCTTTTCCATGGTTATTCTATTGGAAAAGAACGAGTTTTGGACAACTACCTTTCATTCTTGCCAAACTCTTTGCAGACCCCCGTGCAAGCTTTAGAACAAGATTTTGGATGTTTTCTTTCCTGGCAGAGTTTCTCCTTGCAAGATATGGTGGAAAAGCTTTTGGCTGAGTGTAGAGCGGCAAGACACGCAGAAGACGCAGATACGCAGCTCTCCGAAGCTAAGTGCCGGTCCCGGGCTTCTTTCGGCACAAACCGCTCTCAGGAGCTCCCTGCGCTCGCCACAATGCTCTGTGTGCGAAGAAGCCGCTTCTTCGCCTCCGGGAGAATCGGCGAGCGGCAGCTTCCCAAAGGCGAAGATGCAAGCTGCGGCACACAGGCACAGTGTGGGCAGCCTTCAGACTTAGAGAAAACAGTACTTTACCACTCTCCTGCCTTTTCCATGGTTATTCTATTGGAAAAGAACGAGTTTTGGACAACTACCTTTCATTCTTGCCAAACTCTTTGCAGACCCCCGTGCAAGCTTTAGAACAAGATTTTGGATGTTTTCTTTCCTGGCAGAGTTTCTCCTTGCAAGATATGCTGGAAAAGCTTTTTGCTGAGTGTAGAGCGGCAAGACACGCAGAAGACGCAGATACGCAGCTCTCCGAAGCTAAGTGCCGGTCCCGGGCTTCTTTCGGCACAAACCGCTCTCAGGAGCTCCCTGCGCTCGCCACCATGCTCTGTGTGCGAAGAAGCCGCTTCTTCGCCTCCGGGAGAATCGGCGAGCGGCAGCTTCCCAAAGGCGAAGATGCAAGCTGCAGCACACAGGCACAGTGTGGGCAGCATTCAGACTTAGAGAAAACAGTACTTTACCACTCTCCTGCCTTTTCCATGGTTATTCTATTGGAAAAGAACGAGTTTTGGACAACTACCTTTCATTCTTGCCAAACTCTTTGCAGACCCCCGTGCAAGCTTTAGAACAAGATTTTGGATGTTTTCTTTCCTGGCAGAGTTTCTCCTTGCAAGATATGGTGGAAAAGCTTTTGGCTGAGTGTAGAGCGGCAAGACACGCAGAAGACGCAGATACGCAGCTCTCCGAAGCTAAGTGCCGGTCCCGGGCTTCTTTCGGCACAAACCGCTCTCAGGAGCTCCCTGCGCTCGCCACAATGCTCTGTGTGCGAAGAAGCCGCTTCTTCGCCTCCGGGAGAATCGGCGAGCGGCAGCTTCCCAAAGGCGAAGATGCAAGCTGCGGCACACAGGCACAGTGTGGGCAGCCTTCAGACTTAGAGAAAACAGTACTTTACCACTCTCCTGCCTTTTCCATGGTTATTCTATTGGAAAAGAACGAGTTTTGGACAACTACCTTTCATTCTTGCCAAACTCTTTGCAGACCCCCGTGCAAGCTTTAGAACAAGATTTTGGATGTTTTCTTTCCTGGCAGAGTTTCTCCTTGCAAGATATGCTGGAAAAGCTTTTTGCTGAGTGTAGAGCGGCAAGACACGCAGAAGACGCAGATACGCAGCTCTCCGAAGCTAAGTGCCGGTCCCGGGCTTCTTTCGGCACAAACCGCTCTCAGGAGCTCCCTGCGCTCGCCACCATGCTCTGTGTGCGAAGAAGCCGCTTCTTCGCCTCCGGGAGAATCGGCGAGCGGCAGCTTCCCAAAGGCGAAGATGCAAGCTGCAGCACACAGGCACAGTGTGGGCAGCATTCAGACTTAGAGAAAACAGTACTTTACCACTCTCCTGCCTTTTCCATGGTTATTCTATTGGAAAAGAACGAGTTTTGGACAACTACCTTTCATTCTTGCCAAACTCTTTGCAGACCCCCGTGCAAGCTTTAGAACAAGATTTTGGATGTTTTCTTTCCTGGCAGAGTTTCTCCTTGCAAGATATGGTGGAAAAGCTTTTGGCTGAGTGTAGAGCGGCAAGACACGCAGAAGACGCAGATACGCAGCTCTCCGAAGCTAAGTGCCGGTCCCGGGCTTCTTTCGGCACAAACCGCTCTCAGGAGCTCCCTGCGCTCGCCACAATGCTCTGTGTGCGAAGAAGCCGCTTCTTCGCCTCCGGGAGAATCGGCGAGCGGCAGCTTCCCAAAGGCGAAGATGCAAGCTGCGGCACACAGGCACAATGTGGGCAGCCTTCAGACTTAGAGAAAACAGTACTTTACCACTCTCCTGCCTTTTCCATGGTTATTCTATTGGAAAAGAACGAGTTTTGGACAACTACCTTTCATTCTTGCCAAACTCTTTGCAGACCCCCGTGCAAGCTTTAGAACAAGATTTTGGATGTTTTCTTTCCTGGCAGAGTTTCTCCTTGCAAGATATGGTGGAAAAGCTTTTGGCTGAGTGTAGAGCGGCAAGACACGCAGAAGACGCAGATACGCAGCTCTCCGAAGCTAAGTGCCGGTCCCGGGCTTCTTTCGGCACAAACCGCTCTCAGGAGCTCCCTGCGCTCGCCACAATGCTCTGTGTGCGAAGAAGCCGCTTCTTCGCCTCCGGGAGAATCGGCGAGCGGCAGCTTCCCAAAGGCGAAGATGCAAGCTGCAGCACACAGGCACAGTGTGGGCAGCCTTCAGACTTAGAGAAAACAGTACTTTACCACTCTCCTGCCTTTTCCATGGTTATTCTATTGGAAAAGAACGAGTTTTGGACAACTACCTTTCATTCTTGCCAAACTCTTTGCAGACCTCCGTGCAAGCTTTAGAACAAGATTTTGGATGTTTTCTTTCCTGGCAGAGTTTCTCCTTGCAAGATATGGTGGAAAAGCTTTTGGCTGAGTGTAGAGCGGCAAGACACGCAGAAGACGCAGATACGCAGCTCTCCGAAGCTAAGTGCCGGTCCCGGGCTTCTTTCGGCACAAACCGCTCTCAGGAGCTCCCTGCCCTCGCCACAATGCTCTGTGTGCGAAGAAGCCGCTTCTTCGCCTCCGGGAGAATCGGCGAGCGGCAGCTTCCCAAAGGCGAAGATGCAAGCTGCGGCACACAGGCACAGTGTGGGCAGCCTTCAGACTTAGAGAAAACAGTACTTTACCACTCTCCTGCCTTTTCCATGGTTATTCTATTGGAAAAGAACGAGTTTTGGACAACTACCTTTCATTCTTGCCAAACTCTTTGCAGACCCCCGTGCAAGCTTTAGAACAAGATTTTGGATGTTTTCTTTGCTGGCAGAGTTTCTCCTTGCAAGATATGGTGGAAAAGCTTTTGGCTGAGTGTAGAGCGGCAAGACACGCAGAAGACGCAGATACGCAGCTCTCCGAAGCTAAGTGCCGGTCCCGGGCTTCTTTCGGCACAAACCGCTCTCAGGAGCTCCCTGCGCTCGCCACAATGCTCTGTGTGCGAAGAAGCCGCTTCTTCGCCTCCGGGAGAATCGGCGAGCGGCAGCTTCCCAAAGGCGAAGATGCAAGCTGCAGCACACAGGCACAGTGTGGGCAGCCTTCAGACTTAGAGAAAACAGTACTTTACCACTCTCCTGCCTTTTCCATGGTTATTCTATTGGAAAAGAACGAGTTTTGGACAACTACCTTTCATTCTTGCCAAACTCTTTGCAGACCCCCGTGAAAGCTTAAGAACAAAATTTTGGATGTTTTCTTTCCTGGCAGAGTTTCTCCTTGCAAGATATGGTGGAAAAGCTTTTTGCTGAGTGTAGAGCGGCAAGACACGCAGAAGACGCAGATACGCAGCTCTCCGAAGCTAAGTGCCGGTCCCGGGCTTCTTTCGGCACAAACCGCTCTCAGGAGCTCCCTGCGCTCGCCACAATGCTCTGTGTGCGAAGAAGCCGCTTCTTCGCCTCCGGGAGAATCGGCGAGCGGCAGCTTCCCAAAGGCGAAGATGCAAGCTGCGGCACACAGGCACAGTGTGGGCAGCCTTCAGACTTAGAGAAAACAGTACTTTACCACTCTCCTGCCTTTTCCATGGTTATTCTATTGGAAAAGAACGAGTTTTGGACAACTACCTTTCATTCTTGCCAAACTCTTTGCAGACCCCCGTGCAAGCTTTAGAACAAGATTTTGGATGTTTTCTTTCCTGGCAGAGTTTCTCCTTGCAAGATATGGTGGAAAAGCTTTTTGCTGAGTGTAGAGCGGCAAGACACGCAGAAGACGCAGATACGCAGCTCTCCGAAGCTAAGTGCCGGTCCCGGGCTTCTTTCGGCACAAACCGCTCTCAGGAGCTCCCTGCGCTCGCCACAATGCTCTGTGTGCGAAGAAGCCGCTTCTTCGCCTCCGGGAGAATCGGCGAGCGGCAGCTTCCCAAAGGCGAAGATGCAACCTGCGACACACAGGCACAGTGTGGGCAGCATTCAGACTTAGAGAAAACAGTACTTTACCACTCTCCTGCCTTTTCCATGGTTATTCTATTGGAAAAGAACGAGTTTTGGACAACTACCTTTCATTCTTGCCAAACTCTTTGCAGACCCCCGTGCAAGCTTTAGAACAATATTTTGGATGTTTTCTTTCCTGGCAGAGTTTCTCCTTGCAAGATATGGTGGAAAAGCTTTTGGCTGAGTGTAGAGCGGCAAGACACGCAGAAGACGCAGATACGCAGCTCTCCGAAGCTAAGTGCCGGTCCCGGGCTTCTTTCGGCACAAACCGCTCTCAGGAGCTCCCTGCGCTCGCCACAATGCTCTGTGTGCGAAGAAGCCGCTTCTTCGCCTCCGGGAGAATCGGCGAGCGGCAGCTTCCCAAAGGCGAAGATGCAAGCTGCGGCACACAGGCACAGTGTGGGCAGCCTTCAGACTTAGAGAAAACAGTACTTTACCACTCTCCTGCCTTTTCCATGGTTATTCTATTGGAAAAGAACGAGTTTTGGACAACTACCTTTCATTCTTGCCAAACTCTTTGCAGACCCCCGTGCAAGCTTTAGAACAAGATTTTGGATGTTTTCTTTCCTGGCAGAGTTTCTCCTTGCAAGATATGGTGGAAAAGCTTTTTGCTGAGTGTAGAGCGGCAAGACACGCAGAAGACGCAGATACGCAGCTCTCCGAAGCTAAGTGCCGGTCCCGGGCTTCTTTCGGCACAAACCGCTCTCAGGAGCTCCCTGCGCTCGCCACAATGCTCTGTGTGCGAAGAAGCCGCTTCTTCGCCTCCGGGAGAATCGGCGAGCGGCAGCTTCCCAAAGGCGAAGATGCAACCTGCGGCACACAGGCACAGTGTGGGCAGCCTTCAGACTTAGAGAAAACAGTACTTTACCACTCTCCTGCCTTTTCCATGGTTATTCTATTGGAAAAGAACGAGTTTTGGACAACTACCTTTCATTCTTGCCAAACTCTTTGCAGACCCCCGTGCAAGCTTTAGAACAAGATTTTGGATGTTTTCTTTCCTGGCAGAGTTTCTCCTTGCAAGATATGGTGGAAAAGCTTTTGGCTGAGTGTAGAGCGGCAAGACACGCAGAAGACGCAGATACGCAGCTCTCCGAAGCTAAGTGCCGGTCCCGGGCTTCTTTCGGCACAAACCGCTCTCAGGAGCTCCCTGCGCTCGCCACAATGCTCTGTGTGCGAAGAAGCCGCTTCTTCGCCTCCGGGAGAATCGGCGAGCGGCAGCTTCCCAAAGGCGAAGATGCAAGCTGCAGCACGCAGGCACAGTGTGGGCAGCATTCAGACTTAGAGAAAACAGTACTTTACCACTCTCCTGCCTTTTCCATGGTTATTCTATTGGAAAAGAACGAGTTTTGGACAACTACCTTTCATTCTTGCCAAACTCTTTGCAGACCCCCGTGCAAGCTTTAGAACAAGATTTTGGATGTTTTCTTTCCTGGCAGAGTTTCTCCTTGCAAGATATGGTGGAAAAGCTTTTTGCTGAGTGTAGAGCGGCAAGACACGCAGAAGACGCAGATACGCAGCTCTCCGAAGCTAAGTGCCGGTCCCGGGCTTCTTTCGGCACAAACCGCTCTCAGGAGCTCCCTGCGCTCGCCACAATGCTCTGTGTGCGAAGAAGCCGCTTCTTCGCCTGCGGGAGAATCGGCGAGCGGCAGCTTCCCAAAGGCGAAGATGCAAGCTGCAGCACACAGGCACAGTGTGGGCAGCCTTCAGACTTAGAGAAAACAGTACTTTACCACTCTCCTGCCTTTTCCATGGTTATTCTATTGGAAAAGAACGAGTTTTGGACAACTACCTTTCATTCTTGCCAAACTCTTTGCAGACCCCGTGCAAGCTTTAGAACAAGATTTTGGATGTTTTCTTTCCTGGCAGAGTTTCTCCTTGCAAGATATGGTGGAAAAGCTTTTGGCTGAGTGTAGAGCGGCAAGACACGCAGAAGACGCAGATACGCAGCTCTCCGAAGCTAAGTGCCGGTCCCGGGCTTCCTTCGGCACAAACCGCTCTCAGGAGCTCCCTGCGCTCGCCACAATGCTCTGTGTGCGAAGAAGCCGCTTCTTCGCCTGCGGGAGAATCGGCGAGCGGCAGCTTCCCAAAGGCGAAGATGCAAGCTGCAGCACACAGGCACAGTGTGGGCAGCCTTCAGACTTAGAGAAAACAGTACTTTACCACTCTCCTGCCTTTTCCATGGTTATTCTATTGGAAAAGAACGAGTTTTGGACAACTACCTTTCATTCTTGCCAAACTCTTTGCAGACCCCCGTGCAAGCTTTAGAACAAGATTTTGGATGTTTTCTTTCCTGGCAGAGTTTCTCCTTGCAAGATATGGTGGAAAAGCTTTTGGCTGAGTGTAGAGCGGCAAGACACGCAGAAGACGCAGATACGCAGCTCTCCGAAGCTAAGTGCCGGTCCCGGGCTTCTTTCGGCACAAACCGCTCTCAGGAGCTCCCTGCGCTCGCCACAATGCTCTGTGTGCGAAGAAGCCGCTTCTTCGCCTCCGGGAGAATCGGCGAGCGGCAGCTTCCCAAAGGCGAAGATGCAAGCTGCAGCACGCAGGCACAGTGTGGGCAGCCTTCAGACTTAGAGAAAACAGTACTTTACCACTCTCCTGCCTTTTCCATGGTTATTCTATTGGAAAAGAACGAGTTTTGGACAACTACCTTTCATTCTTGCCAAACTCTTTGCAGACCCCCGTGCAAGCTTTAGAACAAGATTTTGGATGTTTTCTTTCCTGGCAGAGTTTCTCCTTGCAAGATATGGTGGAAAAGCTTTTTGCTGAGTGTAGAGCGGCAAGACACGCAGAAGACGCAGATACGCAGCTCTCCGAAGCTAAGTGCCGGTCCCGGGCTTCTTTCGGCACAAACCGCTCTCAGGAGCTCCCTGCGCTCGCCACAATGCTCTGTGTGCGAAGAAGCCGCTTCTTCGCCTCCGGGAGAATCGGCGAGCGGCAGCTTCCCAAAGGCGAAGATGCAAGCTGCGGCACACAGGCACAGTGTGGGCAGCCTTCAGACTTAGAGAAAACAGTACTTTACCACTCTCCTGCCTTTTCCATGGTTATTCTATTGGAAAAGAACGAGTTTTGGACAACTACCTTTCATTCTTGCCAAACTCTTTGCACACCCCCGTGCAAGCTTTAGAACAAGATTTTGGATGTTTTCTTTCCTGGCAGAGTTTCTCCTTGCAAGATATGGTGGAAAAGCTTTTTGCTGAGTGTAGAGCGGCAAGACACGCAGAAGACGCAGATACGCAGCTCTCCGAAGCTAAGTGCCGGTCCCGGGCTTCTTTCGGCACAAACCGCTCTCAGGAGCTCCCTGCGCTCGCCACAATGCTCTGTGTGCGAAGAAGCCGCTTCTTCGCCTCCGGGAGAATCGGCGAGCGGCAGCTTCCCAAAGGCGAAGATGCAAGCTGCGGCACACAGGCACAGTGTGGGCAGCCTTCAGACTTAGAGAAAACAGTACTTTACCACTCTCCTGCCTTTTCCATGGTTATTCTATTGGAAAAGAACGAGTTTTGGACAACTACCTTTCATTCTTGCCAAACTCTTTGCAGACCCCCGTGCAAGCTTTAGAACAAGATTTTGGATGTTTTCTTTCCTGGCAGAGTTTCTCCTTGCAAGATATGGTGGAAAAGCTTTTTGCTGAGTGTAGAGCGGCAAGACACGCAGAAGACGCAGATACGCAGCTCTCCGAAGCTAAGTGCCGGTCCCGGGCTTCTTTCGGCACAAACCGCTCTCAGGAGCTCCCTGCGCTCGCCACAATGCTCTGTGTGCGAAGAAGCCGCTTCTTCGCCTCCGGGAGAATCGGCGAGCGGCAGCTTCCCAAAGGCGAAGATGCAAGCTGCAGCACACAGGCACAGTGTGGGCAGCATTCAGACTTAGAGAAAACAGTACTTTACCACTCTCCTGCCTTTTCCATGGTTATTCTATTGGAAAAGAACGAGTTTTGGACAACTACCTTTCATTCTTGCCAAACTCTTTGCAGACCCCCGTGCAAGCTTTAGAACAAGATTTTGGATGTTTTCTTTCCTGGCAGAGTTTCTCCTTGCAAGATATGGTGGAAAAGCTTTTTGCTGAGTGTAGAGCGGCAAGACACGCAGAAGACGCAGATACGCAGCTCTCCGAAGCTAAGTGCCGGTCCCGGGCTTCTTTCGGCACAAACCGCTCTCAGGAGCTCCCTGCGCTCGCCACAATGCTCTGTGTGCGAAGAAGCCGCTTCTTCGCCTCCGGGAGAATCGGCGAGCGGCAGCTTCCCAAAGGCGAAGATGCAAGCTGCAGCACACAGGCACAGTGTGGGCAGCCTTCAGACTTAGAGAAAACAGTACTTTACCACTCTCCTGCCTTTTCCATGGTTATTCTATTGGAAAAGAACGAGTTTTGGACAACTACCTTTCATTCTTGCCAAACTCTTTGCAGACCCCCGTGAAAGCTTAAGAACAAAATTTTGGATGTTTTCTTTCCTGGCAGAGTTTCTCCTTGCAAGATATGGTGGAAAAGCTTTTTGCTGAGTGTAGAGCGGCAAGACACGCAGAAGACGCAGATACGCAGCTCTCCGAAGCTAAGTGCCGGTCCCGGGCTTCTTTCGGCACAAACCGCTCTCAGGAGCTCCCTGCGCTCGCCACAATGCTCTGTGTGCGAAGAAGCCGCTTCTTCGCCTCCGGGAGAATCGGCGAGCGGCAGCTTCCCAAAGGCGAAGATGCAAGCTGCGGCACACAGGCACAGTGTGGGCAGCCTTCAGACTTAGAGAAAACAGTACTTTACCACTCTCCTGCCTTTTCCATGGTTATTCTATTGGAAAAGAACGAGTTTTGGACAACTACCTTTCATTCTTGCCAAACTCTTTGCAGACCCCCGTGCAAGCTTTAGAACAAGATTTTGGATGTTTTCTTTCCTGGCAGAGTTTCTCCTTGCAAGATATGGTGGAAAAGCTTTTTGCTGAGTGTAGAGCGGCAAGACACGCAGAAGACGCAGATACGCAGCTCTCCGAAGCTAAGTGCCGGTCCCGGGCTTCTTTCGGCACAAACCGCTCTCAGGAGCTCCCTGCGCTCGCCACAATGCTCTGTGTGCGAAGAAGCCGCTTCTTCGCCTCCGGGAGAATCGGCGAGCGGCAGCTTCCCAAAGGCGAAGATGCAAGCTGCGGCACACAGGCACAGTGTGGGCAGCCTTCAGACTTAGAGAAAACAGTACTTTACCACTCTCCTGCCTTTTCCATGGTTATTCTATTGGAAAAGAACGAGTTTTGGACAACTACCTTTCATTCTTGCCAAACTCTTTGCAGACCCCCGTGCAAGCTTTAGAACAAGATTTTGGATGTTTTCTTTCCTGGCAGAGTTTCTCCTTGCAAGATATGGTGGAAAAGCTTTTGGCTGAGTGTAGAGCGGCAAGACACGCAGAAGACGCAGATACGCAGCTCTCCGAAGCTAAGTGCCGGTCCCGGGCTTCTTTCGGCACAAACCGCTCTCAGGAGCTCCCTGCGCTCGCCACAATGCTCTGTGTGCGAAGAAGCCGCTTCTTCGCCTCCGGGAGAATCGGCGAGCGGCAGCTTCCCAAAGGCGAAGATGCAAGCTGCAGCACGCAGGCACAGTGTGGGCAGCATTCAGACTTAGAGAAAACAGTACTTTACCACTCTCCTGCCTTTTCCATGGTTATTCTATTGGAAAAGAACGAGTTTTGGACAACTACCTTTCATTCTTGCCAAACTCTTTGCAGACCCCCGTGCAAGCTTTAGAACAAGATTTTGGATGTTTTCTTTCCTGGCAGAGTTTCTCCTTGCAAGATATGGTGGAAAAGCTTTTTGCTGAGTGTAGAGCGGCAAGACACGCAGAAGACGCAGATACGCAGCTCTCCGAAGCTAAGTGCCGGTCCCGGGCTTCTTTCGGCACAAACCGCTCTCAGGAGCTCCCTGCGCTCGCCACAATGCTCTGTGTGCGAAGAAGCCGCTTCTTCGCCTCCGGGAGAATCGGCGAGCGGCAGCTTCCCAAAGGCGAAGATGCAAGCTGCAGCACGCAGGCACAGTGTGGGCAGCATTCAGACTTAGAGAAAACAGTACTTTACCACTCTCCTGCCTTTTCCATGGTTATTCTATTGGAAAAGAACGAGTTTTGGACAACTACCTTTCATTCTTGCCAAACTCTTTGCAGACCCCCGTGCAAGCTTTAGAACAAGATTTTGGATGTTTTCTTTCCTGGCAGAGTTTCTCCTTGCAAGATATGGTGGAAAAGCTTTTTGCTGAGTGTAGAGCGGCAAGACACGCAGAAGACGCAGATACGCAGCTCTCCGAAGCTAAGTGCCGGTCCCGGGCTTCTTTCGGCACAAACCGCTCTCAGGAGCTCCCTGCGCTCGCCACAATGCTCTGTGTGCGAAGAAGCCGCTTCTTCGCCTCCGGGAGAATCGGCGAGCGGCAGCTTCCCAAAGGCGAAGATGCAACCTGCGACACACAGGCACAGTGTGGGCAGCATTCAGACTTAGAGAAAACAGTACTTTACCACTCTCCTGCCTTTTCCATGGTTATTCTATTGGAAAAGAACGAGTTTTGGACAACTACCTTTCATTCTTGCCAAACTCTTTGCAGACCCCCGTGCAAGCTTTAGAACAATATTTTGGATGTTTTCTTTCCTGGCAGAGTTTCTCCTTGCAAGATATGGTGGAAAAGCTTTTGGCTGAGTGTAGAGCGGCAAGACACGCAGAAGACGCAGATACGCAGCTCTCCGAAGCTAAGTGCCGGTCCCGGGCTTCTTTCGGCACAAACCGCTCTCAGGAGCTCCCTGCGCTCGCCACAATGCTCTGTGTGCGAAGAAGCCGCTTCTTCGCCTCCGGGAGAATCGGCGAGCGGCAGCTTCCCAAAGGCGAAGATGCAAGCTGCGGCACACAGGCACAGTGTGGGCAGCCTTCAGACTTAGAGAAAACAGTACTTTACCACTCTCCTGCCTTTTCCATGGTTATTCTATTGGAAAAGAACGAGTTTTGGACAACTACCTTTCATTCTTGCCAAACTCTTTGCAGACCCCCGTGCAAGCTTTAGAACAAGATTTTGGATGTTTTCTTTCCTGGCAGAGTTTCTCCTTGCAAGATATGGTGGAAAAGCTTTTTGCTGAGTGTAGAGCGGCAAGACACGCAGAAGACGCAGATACGCAGCTCTCCGAAGCTAAGTGCCGGTCCCGGGCTTCTTTCGGCACAAACCGCTCTCAGGAGCTCCCTGCGCTCGCCACAATGCTCTGTGTGCGAAGAAGCCGCTTCTTCGCCTCCGGGAGAATCGGCGAGCGGCAGCTTCCCAAAGGCGAAGATGCAACCTGCGACACACAGGCACAGTGTGGGCAGCATTCAGACTTAGAGAAAACAGTACTTTACCACTCTCCTGCCTTTTCCATGGTTATTCTATTGGAAAAGAACGAGTTTTGGACAACTACCTTTCATTCTTGCCAAACTCTTTGCAGACCCCCGTGCAAGCTTTAGAACAATATTTTGGATGTTTTCTTTCCTGGCAGAGTTTCTCCTTGCAAGATATGGTGGAAAAGCTTTTGGCTGAGTGTAGAGCGGCAAGACACGCAGAAGACGCAGATACGCAGCTCTCCGAAGCTAAGTGCCGGTCCCGGGCTTCTTTCGGCACAAACCGCTCTCAGGAGCTCCCTGCGCTCGCCACAATGCTCTGTGTGCGAAGAAGCCGCTTCTTCGCCTCCGGGAGAATCGGCGAGCGGCAGCTTCCCAAAGGCGAAGATGCAAGCTGCGGCACACAGGCACAGTGTGGGCAGCCTTCAGACTTAGAGAAAACAGTACTTTACCACTCTCCTGCCTTTTCCATGGTTATTCTATTGGAAAAGAACGAGTTTTGGACAACTACCTTTCATTCTTGCCAAACTCTTTGCAGACCCCCGTGCAAGCTTTAGAACAAGATTTTGGATGTTTTCTTTCCTGGCAGAGTTTCTCCTTGCAAGATATGGTGGAAAAGCTTTTGGCTGAGTGTAGAGCGGCAAGACACGCAGAAGACGCAGATACGCAGCTCTCCGAAGCTAAGTGCCGGTCCCGGGCTTCTTTCGGCACAAACCGCTCTCAGGAGCTCCCTGCGCTCGCCACAATGCTCTGTGTGCGAAGAAGCCGCTTCTTCGCCTCCGGGAGAATCGGCGAGCGGCAGCTTCCCAAAGGCGAAGATGCAAGCTGCGGCACACAGGCACAGTGTGGGCAGCCTTCAGACTTAGAGAAAACAGTACTTGACCACTCTCCTGCCTTTTCCATGGTTATTCTATTGGAAAAGAACGAGTTTTGGACAACTACCTTTCATTCTTGCCAAACTCTTTGCAGACCCCCGTGCAAGCTTTAGAACAAGATTTTGGATGTTTTCTTTCCTGGCAGAGTTTCTCCTTGCAAGATATGGTGGAAAAGCTTTTGGCTGAGTGTAGAGCGGCAAGACACGCAGAAGACGCAGATACGCAGCTCTCCGAAGCTAAGTGCCGGTCCCGGGCTTCTTTCGGCACAAACCGCTCTCAGGAGCTCCCTGCGCTCGCCACAATGCTCTGTGTGCGAAGAAGCCGCTTCTTCGCCTCCGGGAGAATCGGCGAGCGGCAGCTTCCCAAAGGCGAAGATGCAAGCTGCAGCACGCAGGCACAGTGTGGGCAGCATTCAGACTTAGAGAAAACAGTACTTTACCACTCTCCTGCCTTTTCCATGGTTATTCTATTGGAAAAGAACGAGTTTTGGACAACTACCTTTCATTCTTGCCAAACTCTTTGCAGACCCCCGTGCAAGCTTTAGAACAAGATTTTGGATGTTTTCTTTCCTGGCAGAGTTTCTCCTTGCAAGATATGGTGGAAAAGCTTTTTGCTGAGTGTAGAGCGGCAAGACACGCAGAAGACGCAGATACGCAGCTCTCCGAAGCTAAGTGCCGGTCCCGGGCTTCTTTCGGCACAAACCGCTCTCAGGAGCTCCCTGCGCTCGCCACAATGCTCTGTGTGCGAAGAAGCCGCTTCTTCGCCTGCGGGAGAATCGGCGAGCGGCAGCTTCCCAAAGGCGAAGATGCAAGCTGCAGCACACAGGCACAGTGTGGGCAGCCTTCAGACTTAGAGAAAACAGTACTTTACCACTCTCCTGCCTTTTCCATGGTTATTCTATTGGAAAAGAACGAGTTTTGGACAACTACCTTTCATTCTTGCCAAACTCTTTGCAGACCCCGTGCAAGCTTTAGAACAAGATTTTGGATGTTTTCTTTCCTGGCAGAGTTTCTCCTTGCAAGATATGGTGGAAAAGCTTTTGGCTGAGTGTAGAGCGGCAAGACACGCAGAAGACGCAGATACGCAGCTCTCCGAAGCTAAGTGCCGGTCCCGGGCTTCCTTCGGCACAAACCGCTCTCAGGAGCTCCCTGCGCTCGCCACAATGCTCTGTGTGCGAAGAAGCCGCTTCTTCGCCTGCGGGAGAATCGGCGAGCGGCAGCTTCCCAAAGGCGAAGATGCAAGCTGCAGCACACAGGCACAGTGTGGGCAGCCTTCAGACTTAGAGAAAACAGTACTTTACCACTCTCCTGCCTTTTCCATGGTTATTCTATTGGAAAAGAACGAGTTTTGGACAACTACCTTTCATTCTTGCCAAACTCTTTGCAGACCCCCGTGCAAGCTTTAGAACAAGATTTTGGATGTTTTCTTTCCTGGCAGAGTTTCTCCTTGCAAGATATGGTGGAAAAGCTTTTGGCTGAGTGTAGAGCGGCAAGACACGCAGAAGACGCAGATACGCAGCTCTCCGAAGCTAAGTGCCGGTCCCGGGCTTCTTTCGGCACAAACCGCTCTCAGGAGCTCCCTGCGCTCGCCACAATGCTCTGTGTGCGAAGAAGCCGCTTCTTCGCCTCCGGGAGAATCGGCGAGCGGCAGCTTCCCAAAGGCGAAGATGCAAGCTGCAGCACGCAGGCACAGTGTGGGCAGCCTTCAGACTTAGAGAAAACAGTACTTTACCACTCTCCTGCCTTTTCCATGGATATTCTATTGGAAAAGAACGAGTTTTGGACAACTACCTTTCATTCTTGCCAAACTCTTTGCAGACCCCCGTGCAAGCTTTAGAACAAGATTTTGGATGTTTTCTTTCCTGGCAGAGTTTCTCCTTGCAAGATATGGTGGAAAAGCTTTTTGCTGAGTGTAGAGCGGCAAGACACGCAGAAGACGCAGATACGCAGCTCTCCGAAGCTAAGTGCCGGTCCCGGGCTTCTTTCGGCACAAACCGCTCTCAGGAGCTCCCTGCGCTCGCCACAATGCTCTGTGTGCGAAGAAGCCGCTTCTTCGCCTCCGGGAGAATCGGCGAGCGGCAGCTTCCCAAAGGCGAAGATGCAAGCTGCGGCACACAGGCACAGTGTGGGCAGCCTTCAGACTTAGAGAAAACAGTACTTTACCACTCTCCTGCCTTTTCCATGGTTATTCTATTGGAAAAGAACGAGTTTTGGACAACTACCTTTCATTCTTGCCAAACTCTTTGCACACCCCCGTGCAAGCTTTAGAACAAGATTTTGGATGTTTTCTTTCCTGGCAGAGTTTCTCCTTGCAAGATATGGTGGGAAAGCTTTTTGCTGAGTGTAGAGCGGCAAGACACGCAGAAGACGCAGATACGCAGCTCTCCGAAGCTAAGTGCCGGTCCCGGGCTTCTTTCGGCACAAACCGCTCTCAGGAGCTCCCTGCGCTCGCCACAATGCTCTGTGTGCGAAGAAGCCGCTTCTTCGCCTCCGGGAGAATCGGCGAGCGGCAGCTTCCCAAAGGCGAAGATGCAAGCTGCGGCACACAGGCACAGTGTGGGCAGCCTTCAGACTTAGAGAAAACAGTACTTTACCACTCTCCTGCCTTTTCCATGGTTATTCTATTGGAAAAGAACGAGTTTTGGACAACTACCTTTCATTCTTGCCAAACTCTTTGCAGACCCCCGTGCAAGCTTTAGAACAAGATTTTGGATGTTTTCTTTCCTGGCAGAGTTTCTCCTTGCAAGATATGGTGGAAAAGCTTTTTGCTGAGTGTAGAGCGGCAAGACACGCAGAAGACGCAGATACGCAGCTCTCCGAAGCTAAGTGCCGGTCCCGGGCTTCTTTCGGCACAAACCGCTCTCAGGAGCTCCCTGCGCTCGCCACAATGCTCTGTGTGCGAAGAAGCCGCTTCTTCGCCTCCGGGAGAATCGGCGAGCGGCAGCTTCCCAAAGGCGAAGATGCAAGCTGCGGCACACAGGCACAGTGTTGGCAGCATTCAGACTTAGAGAAAACAGTACTTTACCACTCTCCTGCCTTTTCCATGGTTATTCTATTGGAAAAGAACGAGTTTTGGACAACTACCTTTCATTCTTGCCAAACTCTTTGCAGACCCCCGTGCAAGCTTTAGAACAAGATTTTGGATGTTTTCTTTCCTGGCAGAGTTTCTCCTTGCAAGATATGGTGGAAAAGCTTTTTGCTGAGTGTAGAGCGGCAAGACACGCAGAAGACGCAGATACGCAGCTCTCCGAAGCTAAGTGCCGGTCCCGGGCTTCTTTCGGCACAAACCGCTCTCAGGAGCTCCCTGCGCTCGCCACAATGCTCTGTGTGCGAAGAAGCCGCTTCTTCGCCTCCGGGAGAATCGGCGAGCGGCAGCTTCCCAAAGGCGAAGATGCAAGCTGCAGCACACAGGCACAGTGTGGGCAGCCTTCAGACTTAGAGAAAACAGTACTTTACCACTCTCCTGCCTTTTCCATGGTTATTCTATTGGAAAAGAACGAGTTTTGGACAACTACCTTTCATTCTTGCCAAACTCTTTGCAGACCCCCGTGAAAGCTTAAGAACAAAATTTTGGATGTTTTCTTTCCTGGCAGAGTTTCTCCTTGCAAGATATGGTGGAAAAGCTTTTTGCTGAGTGTAGAGCGGCAAGACACGCAGAAGACGCAGATACGCAGCTCTCCGAAGCTAAGTGCCGGTCCCGGGCTTCTTTCGGCACAAACCGCTCTCAGGAGCTCCCTGCGCTCGCCACAATGCTCTGTGTGCGAAGAAGCCGCTTCTTCGCCTCCGGGAGAATCGGCGAGCGGCAGCTTCCCAAAGGCGAAGATGCAAGCTGCGGCACACAGGCACAGTGTGGGCAGCCTTCAGACTTAGAGAAAACAGTACTTTACCACTCTCCTGCCTTTTCCATGGTTATTCTATTGGAAAAGAACGAGTTTTGGACAACTACCTTTCATTCTTGCCAAACTCTTTGCAGACCCCCGTGCAAGCTTTAGAACAAGATTTTGGATGTTTTCTTTCCTGGCAGAGTTTCTCCTTGCAAGATATGGTGGAAAAGCTTTTTGCTGAGTGTAGAGCGGCAAGACACGCAGAAGACGCAGATACGCAGCTCTCCGAAGCTAAGTGCCGGTCCCGGGCTTCTTTCGGCACAAACCGCTCTCAGGAGCTCCCTGCGCTCGCCACAATGCTCTGTGTGCGAAGAAGCCGCTTCTTCGCCTCCGGGAGAATCGGCGAGCGGCAGCTTCCCAAAGGCGAAGATGCAAGCTGCGGCACACAGGCACAGTGTGGGCAGCCTTCAGACTTAGAGAAAACAGTACTTTACCACTCTCCTGCCTTTTCCATGGTTATTCTATTGGAAAAGAACGAGTTTTGGACAACTACCTTTCATTCTTGCCAAACTCTTTGCAGACCCCCGTGCAAGCTTTAGAACAAGATTTTGGATGTTTTCTTTCCTGGCAGAGTTTCTCCTTGCAAGATATGGTGGAAAAGCTTTTGGCTGAGTGTAGAGCGGCAAGACACGCAGAAGACGCAGATACGCAGCTCTCCGAAGCTAAGTGCCGGTCCCGGGCTTCTTTCGGCACAAACCGCTCTCAGGAGCTCCCTGCGCTCGCCACAATGCTCTGTGTGCGAAGAAGCCGCTTCTTCGCCTCCGGGAGAATCGGCGAGCGGCAGCTTCCCAAAGGCGAAGATGCAAGCTGCAGCACACAGGCACAGTGTGGGCAGCCTTCAGACTTAGAGAAAACAGTACTTTACCACTCTCCTGCCTTTTCCATGGTTATTCTATTGGAAAAGAACGAGTTTTGGACAACTACCTTTCATTCTTGCCAAACTCTTTGCAGACCCCCGTGCAAGCTTTAGAACAAGATTTTGGATGTTTTCTTTCCTGGCAGAGTTTCTCCTTGCAAGATATGGTGGAAAAGCTTTTGGCTGAGTGTAGAGCGGCAAGACACGCAGAAGACGCAGATACGCAGCTCTCCGAAGCTAAGTGCCGGTCCCGGGCTTCTTTCGGCACAAACCGCTCTCAGGAGCTCCCTGCGCTCGCCACAATGCTCTGTGTGCGAAGAAGCCGCTTCTTCGCCTCCGGGAGAATCGGCGAGCGGCAGCTTCCCAAAGGCGAAGATGCAAGCTGCGGCACACAGGCACAGTGTGGGCAGCCTTCAGACTTAGAGAAAACAGTACTTTACCACTCTCCTGCCTTTTCCATGGTTATTCTATTGGAAAAGAACGAGTTTTGGACAACTACCTTTCATTCTTGCCAAACTCTTTGCACACCCCCGTGCAAGCTTTAGAACAAGATTTTGGATGTTTTCTTTCCTGGCAGAGTTTCTCCTTGCAAGATATGGTGGAAAAGCTTTTTGCTGAGTGTAGAGCGGCAAGACACGCAGAAGACGCAGATACGCAGCTCTCCGAAGCTAAGTGCCGGTCCCGGGCTTCTTTCGGCACAAACCGCTCTCAGGAGCTCCCTGCGCTCGCCACAATGCTCTGTGTGCGAAGAAGCCGCTTCTTCGCCTCCGGGAGAATCGGCGAGCGGCAGCTTCCCAAAGGCGAAGATGCAAGCTGCGGCACACAGGCACAGTGTGGGCAGCCTTCAGACTTAGAGAAAACAGTACTTTACCACTCTCCTGCCTTTTCCATGGTTATTCTATTGGAAAAGAACGAGTTTTGGACAACTACCTTTCATTCTTGCCAAACTCTTTGCAGACCCCCGTGCAAGCTTTAGAACAAGATTTTGGATGTTTTCTTTCCTGGCAGAGTTTCTCCTTGCAAGATATGGTGGAAAAGCTTTTTGCTGAGTGTAGAGCGGCAAGACACGCAGAAGACGCAGATACGCAGCTCTCCGAAGCTAAGTGCCGGTCCCGGGCTTCTTTCGGCACAAACCGCTCTCAGGAGCTCCCTGCGCTCGCCACAATGCTCTGTGTGCGAAGAAGCCGCTTCTTCGCCTCCGGGAGAATCGGCGAGCGGCAGCTTCCCAAAGGCGAAGATGCAAGCTGCAGCACACAGGCACAGTGTGGGCAGCATTCAGACTTAGAGAAAACAGTACTTTACCACTCTCCTGCCTTTTCCATGGTTATTCTATTGGAAAAGAACGAGTTTTGGACAACTACCTTTCATTCTTGCCAAACTCTTTGCAGACCCCCGTGCAAGCTTTAGAACAAGATTTTGGATGTTTTCTTTCCTGGCAGAGTTTCTCCTTGCAAGATATGGTGGAAAAGCTTTTTGCTGAGTGTAGAGCGGCAAGACACGCAGAAGACGCAGATACGCAGCTCTCCGAAGCTAAGTGCCGGTCCCGGGCTTCTTTCGGCACAAACCGCTCTCAGGAGCTCCCTGCGCTCGCCACAATGCTCTGTGTGCGAAGAAGCCGCTTCTTCGCCTCCGGGAGAATCGGCGAGCGGCAGCTTCCCAAAGGCGAAGATGCAAGCTGCAGCACACAGGCACAGTGTGGGCAGCCTTCAGACTTAGAGAAAACAGTACTTTACCACTCTCCTGCCTTTTCCATGGTTATTCTATTGGAAAAGAACGAGTTTTGGACAACTACCTTTCATTCTTGCCAAACTCTTTGCAGACCCCCGTGAAAGCTTAAGAACAAAATTTTGGATGTTTTCTTTCCTGGCAGAGTTTCCTCCTTGCAAGATATGGTGGAAAAGCTTTTTGCTGAGTGTAGAGCGGCAAGACACGCAGAAGACGCAGATACGCAGCTCTCCGAAGCTAAGTGCCGGTCCCGGGCTTCTTTCGGCACAAACCGCTCTCAGGAGCTCCCTGCGCTCGCCACAATGCTCTGTGTGCGAAGAAGCCGCTTCTTCGCCTCCGGGAGAATCGGCGAGCGGCAGCTTCCCAAAGGCGAAGATGCAAGCTGCGGCACACAGGCACAGTGTGGGCAGCCTTCAGACTTAGAGAAAACAGTACTTTACCACTCTCCTGCCTTTTCCATGGTTATTCTATTGGAAAAGAACGAGTTTTGGACAACTACCTTTCATTCTTGCCAAACTCTTTGCAGACCCCCGTGCAAGCTTTAGAACAAGATTTTGGATGTTTTCTTTCCTGGCAGAGTTTCTCCTTGCAAGATATGGTGGAAAAGCTTTTTGCTGAGTGTAGAGCGGCAAGACACGCAGAAGACGCAGATACGCAGCTCTCCGAAGCTAAGTGCCGGTCCCGGGCTTCTTTCGGCACAAACCGCTCTCAGGAGCTCCCTGCGCTCGCCACAATGCTCTGTGTGCGAAGAAGCCGCTTCTTCGCCTCCGGGAGAATCGGCGAGCGGCAGCTTCCCAAAGGCGAAGATGCAAGCTGCGGCACACAGGCACAGTGTGGGCAGCCTTCAGACTTAGAGAAAACAGTACTTTACCACTCTCCTGCCTTTTCCATGGTTATTGGAAAAAGAACGAGTTTTGGACAACTACCTTTCATTCTTGCCAAACTCCTTTGCAGACCCCCCGTGCAAGCTTTAGAACAAGATTTTGGATGTTTTCTTTCCTGGCAGAGTTTCTCCTTGCAAGATATGGTGGAAAAGCTTTTGGCTGAGTGTAGAGCGGCAGACACGCAGAAGACGCAGATACGCAGCTCTCCGAAGCTAAGTGCCGGTCCCGGGCTTCTTTCGGCACAAACCGCTCTCAGGAGCTCCCTGCGCTCGCCACAATGCTCTGTGTGCGAAGAAGCCGCTTCTTCGCCTCCGGGAGAATCGGCGAGCGGCAGCTTCCCAAAGGCGAAGATGCAAGCTGCAGCACGCAGGCACAGTGTGGGCAGCATTCAGACTTAGAGAAAACAGTACTTTACCACTCTCCTGCCTTTTCCATGGTTATTCTATTGGAAAAGAACGAGTTTTGGACAACTACCTTTCATTCTTGCCAAACTCTTTGCAGACCCCCGTGCAAGCTTTAGAACAAGATTTTGGATGTTTTCTTTCCTGGCAGAGTTTCTCCTTGCAAGATATGCTGGAAAAGCTTTTTGCTGAGTGTAGAGCGGCAAGACACGCAGAAGACGCAGATACGCAGCTCTCCGAAGCTAAGTGCCGGTCCCGGGCTTCTTTCGGCACAAACCGCTCTCAGGAGCTCCCTGCGCTCGCCACAATGCTCTGTGTGCGAAGAAAGCCGCTTCTTCGCCTCCCGGGAGAATCGGCGAGCGGCAGCTTCCCAAAGGCGAAGATGCAAGCTGCAGCACGCAGGCACAGTGTGGGCAGCATTCAGACTTAGAGAAAACAGTACTTTACCACTCTCCTGCCTTTTCCATGGTTATTCTATTGGAAAAGAACGAGTTTTGGACAACTACCTTTCATTCTTGCCAAACTCTTTGCAGACCCCCGTGCAAGCTTTAGAACAAGATTTTGGATGTTTTCTTTCCTGGCAGAGTTTCTCCTTGCAAGATATGGTGGAAAAGCTTTTTGCTGAGTGTAGAGCGGCAAGACACGCAGAAGACGCAGATACGCAGCTCTCCGAAGCTAAGTGCCGGTCCGGGCTTCTTTCGGCACAAACCGCTCTCAGGAGCTCCCTGCGCTCGCCACAATGCTCTGTGTGCGAAGAAGCCGCTTCTTCGCCTCCGGGAGAATCGGCGAGCCGGCAGCTTCCCAAAGGCGAAGATGCAAGCTGCGGCACACAGGCACAGTGTTGGCAGCATTCAGACTTAGAGAAAACAGTACTTGACCACTCTCCTGCCTTTTCCATGGTTATTCTATTGGAAAAGAACGAGTTTTGGACAACTACCTTTCATTCTTGCCAAACTCTTTGCAGACCCCCGTGCAAGCTTTAGAACAAGATTTTGGATGTTTTCTTTCCTGGCAGAGTTTCTCCTTGCAAGATATGCTGGAAAAGCTTTTTGCTGAGTGTAGAGCGGCAAGACACGCAGAAGACGCAGATACGCAGCTCTCCGAAGCTAAGTGCCGGTCCCGGGCTTCTTTCGGCACAAACCGCTCTCAGGAGCTCCCTGCGCTCGCCACAATGCTCTGTGTGCGAAGAAGCCGCTTCTTCGCCTCCGGGAGAATCGGCGAGCGGCAGCTTCCCAAAGGCGAAGATGCAAGCTGCAGCACACAGGCACAGTGTGGGCAGCATTCAGACTTAGAGAAAACAGTACTTTAACACTCTCCTGCCTTTTCCATGGTTATTCTATTGGAAAAGAACGAGTTTTGGACAACTACCTTTCATTCTTGCCAAACTCTTTGCAGACCCCCGTGCAAGCTTTAGAACAAGATTTTGGATGTTTTCTTTCCTGGCAGAGTTTCTCCTTGCAAGATATGCTGGAAAAGCTTTTTGCTGAGTGTAGAGCGGCAAGACACGCAGAAGACGCAGATACGCAGCTCTCCGAAGCTAAGTGCCGGTCCCGGGCTTCTTTCGGCACAAACCGCTCTCAGGAGCTCCCTGCGCTCGCCACAATGCTCTGTGTGCGAAGAAGCCGCTTCTTCGCCTCCGGGAGAATCGGCGAGCGGCAGCTTCCCAAAGGCGAAGATGCAAGCTGCGGCACACAGGCACAGTGTGGGCAGCATTCAGACTTAGAGAAAACAGTACTTTACCACTCTCCTGCCTTTTCCATGGTTATTCTATTGGAAAAGAACGAGTTTTGGACAACTACCTTTCATTCTTGCCAAACTCTTTGCAGACCCCCGTGCAAGCTTTAGAACAAGATTTTGGATGTTTTCTTTCCTGGCAGAGTTTCTCCTTGCAAGATATGGTGGAAAAGCTTTTGGCTGAGTGTAGAGCGGCAAGACACGCAGAAGACGCAGATACGCAGCTCTCCGAAGCTAAGTGCCGGTCCCGGGCTTCTTTCGGCACAAACCGCTCTCAGGAGCTCCCTGCGCTCGCCACAATGCTCTGTGTGCGAAGAAGCCGCTTCTTCGCCTCCGGGAGAATCGGCGAGCGGCAGCTTCCCAAAGGCGAAGATGCAAGCTGCGGCACACAGGCACAGTGTGGGCAGCCTTCAGACTTAGAGAAAACAGTACTTGACCACTCTCCTGCCTTTTCCATGGTTATTCTATTGGAAAAGAACGAGTTTTGGACAACTACCTTTCATTCTTGCCAAACTCTTTGCAGACCCCCGTGCAAGCTTTAGAACAAGATTTTGGATGTTTTCTTTCCTGGCAGAGTTTCTCCTTGCAAGATATGGTGGAAAAGCTTTTGGCTGAGTGTAGAGCGGCAAGACACGCAGAAGACGCAGATACGCAGCTCTCCGAAGCTAAGTGCCGGTCCCGGGCTTCTTTCGGCACAAACCGCTCTCAGGAGCTCCCTGCCCTCGCCACAATGCTCTGTGTGCGAAGAAGCCGCTTCTTCGCCTCCGGGAGAATCGGCGAGCGGCAGCTTCCCAAAGGCGAAGATGCAAGCTGCAGCACACAGGCACAGTGTGGGCAGCCTTCAGACTTAGAGAAAACAGTACTTTACCACTCTCCTGCCTTTTCCATGGTTATTCTATTGGAAAAGAACGAGTTTTGGACAACTACCTTTCATTCTTGCCAAACTCTTTGCAGACCCCCGTGCAAGCTTTAGAACAAGATTTTGGATGTTTTCTTTCCTGGCAGAGTTTCTCCTTGCAAGATATGGTGGAAAAGCTTTTGGCTGAGTGTAGAGCGGCAAGACACGCAGAAGACGCAGATACGCAGCTCTCCGAAGCTAAGTGCCGGTCCCGGGCTTCTTTCGGCACAAACCGCTCTCAGGAGCTCCCTGCGCTCGCCACAATGCTCTGTGTGCGAAGAAGCCGCTTCTTCGCCTCCGGGAGAATCGGCGAGCGGCAGCTTCCCAAAGGCGAAGATGCAAGCTGCAGCACACAGGCACAGTGTGGGCAGCCTTCAGACTTAGAGAAAACAGTACTTTACCACTCTCCTGCCTTTTCCATGGTTATTCTATTGGAAAAGAACGAGTTTTGGACAACTACCTTTCATTCTTGCCAAACTCTTTGCAGACCCCCGTGAAAGCTTTAAGAACAAAATTTTGGATGTTTTCTTTCCTGGCAGAGTTTCTCCTTGCAAGATATGGTGGAAAAGCTTTTTGCTGAGTGTAGAGCGGCAAGACACGCAGAAGACGCAGATACGCAGCTCTCCGAAGCTAAGTGCCGGTCCCGGGCTTCTTTCGGCACAAACCGCTCTCAGGAGCTCCCTGCGCTCGCCACAATGCTCTGTGTGCGAAGAAGCCGCTTCTTCGCCTCCGGGAGAATCGGCGAGCGGCAGCTTCCCAAAGGCGAAGATGCAAGCTGCGGCACACAGGCACAGTGTGGGCAGCATTCAGACTTAGAGAAACAGTACTTTACCACTCTCCTGCCTTTTCCATGGTTTATTCTATTGGAAAAGAACGAGTTTTGGACAACTACCTTTCATTCTTGCCAAACTCTTTGCAGACCCCCGTGCAAGCTTTAGAACAAGATTTTGGATGTTTTTTTCCTGGAAGAGTTTCTCCTTGCAAGATATGGTGGAAAAGCTTTTTGCTGAGTGTAGAGCGGCAAGACACGCAGAAGACGCAGATACGCAGCTCTCCGAAGCTAAGTGCCGGTCCCGGGCTTCTTTCGGACCAAACCGCTCTCAGGAGCTCCCTGCGCTCGCCACAATGCTCTGTGTGCGAAGAAGCCGCTTCTTCGCCTCCGGGAGAATCGGCGAGCGGCAGCTTCCCAAAGGCGAAGATGCAACCTGCGGCACACAGGCACAGTGTGGGCAGCATTCAGACTTAGAGAAAACAGTACTTTACCACTCTCCTGCCTTTTCCATGGTTATTCTATTGGAAAAGAACGAGTTTTGGACAACTACCTTTCATTCTTGCCAAACTCTTTGCAGACCCCCGTGCAAGCTTTAGAACAAGATTTTGGATGTTTTCTTTCCTGGCAGAGTTTCTCCTTGCAAGATATGGTGGAAAAGCTTTTGGCTGAGTGTAGAGCGGCAAGACACGCAGAAGACGCAGATACGCAGCTCTCCGAAGCTAAGTGCCGGTCCCGGGCTTCTTTCGGCACAAACCGCTCTCAGGAGCTCCCTGCGCTCGCCACCATGCTCTGTGTGCGAAGAAGCCGCTTCTTCGCCTCCGGGAGAATCGGCGAGCGGCAGCTTCCCAAAGGCGAAGATGCAAGCTGCAGCACACAGGCACAGTGTGGGCAGCATTCAGACTTAGAGAAAACAGTACTTTACCACTCTCCTGCGTTTTCCATGGTTATTCTATTGGAAAAGAACGAGTTTTGGACAACTACCTTTCATTCTTGCCAAACTCTTTGCAGACCCCCGTGCAAGCTTTAGAACAAGATTTTGGATGTTTTCTTTCCTGGCAGAGTTTCTCCTTGCAAGATATGCTGGAAAAGCTTTTGGCTGAGTGTAGAGCGGCAAGACACGCAGAAGACGCAGATACGCAGCTCTCCGAAGCTAAGTGCCGGTCCCGGGCTTCTTTCGGCACAAACCGCTCTCAGGAGCTCCCTGCGCTCGCCACAATGCTCTGTGTGCGAAGAAGCCGCTTCTTCGCCTCCGGGAGAATCGGCGAGCGGCAGCTTCCCAAAGGCGAAGATGCAAGCTGCGGCACACAGGCACAGTGTGGGCAGCCTTCAGACTTAGAGAAAACAGTACTTGACCACTCTCCTGCCTTTTCCATGGTTATTCTATTGGAAAAGAACGAGTTTTGGACAACTACCTTTCATTCTTGCCAAACTCTTTGCAGACCCCCGTGCAAGCTTTAGAACAAGATTTTGGATGTTTTCTTTCCTGGCAGAGTTTCTCCTTGCAAGATATGGTGGAAAAGCTTTTTGCTGAGTGTAGAGCGGCAAGACACGCAGAAGACGCAGATACGCAGCTCTCCGAAGCTAAGTGCCGGTCCCGGGCTTCTTTCGGCACAAACCGCTCTCAGGAGCTCCCTGCGCTCGCCACAATGCTCTGTGTGCGAAGAAGCCGCTTCTTCGCCTCCGGGAGAATCGGCGAGCGGCAGCTTCCCAAAGGCGAAGATGCAAGCTGCAGCACACAGGCACAGTGTGGGCAGCATTCAGACTTAGAGAAAACAGTACTTTAACACTCTCCTGCCTTTTCCATGGTTATTCTATTGGAAAAGAACGAGTTTTGGACAACTACCTTTCATTCTTGCCAAACTCTTTGCAGACCCCCGTGCAAGCTTTAGAACAAGATTTTGGATGTTTTCTTTCCTGGCAGAGTTTCTCCTTGCAAGATATGGTGGAAAAGCTTTTTGCTGAGTGTAGAGCGGCAAGACACGCAGAAGACGCAGATACGCAGCTCTCCGAAGCTAAGTGCCGGTCCCGGGCTTCTTTCGGCACAAACCGCTCTCAGGAGCTCCCTGCGCTCGCCACAATGCTCTGTGTGCGAAGAAGCCGCTTCTTCGCCTCCGGGAGAATCGGCGAGCGGCAGCTTCCCAAAGGCGAAGATGCAAGCTGCGGCACACAGGCACAGTGTGGGCAGCCTTCAGACTTAGAGAAAACAGTACTTTACCACTCTCCTGCCTTTTCCATGGTTATTCTATTGGAAAAGAACGAGTTTTGGACAACTACCTTTCATTCTTGCCAAACTCTTTGCAGACCCCCGTGCAAGCTTTAGAACAAGATTTTGGATGTTTTCTTTCCTGGCAGAGTTTCTCCTTGCAAGATATGGTGGAAAAGCTTTTTGCTGAGTGTAGAGCGGCAAGACACGCAGAAGACGCAGATACGCAGCTCTCCGAAGCTAAGTGCCGGTCCCGGGCTTCTTTCGGCACAAACCGCTCTCAGGAGCTCCCTGCGCTCGCCACAATGCTCTGTGTGCGAAGAAGCCGCTTCTTCGCCTCCGGGAGAATCGGCGAGCGGCAGCTTCCCAAAGGCGAAGATGCAAGCTGCAGCACACAGGCACAGTGTGGGCAGCCTTCAGACTTAGAGAAAACAGTACTTTACCACTCTCCTGCCTTTTCCATGGTTATTCTATTGGAAAAGAACGAGTTTTGGACAACTACCTTTCATTCTTGCCAAACTCTTTGCAGACCCCCGTGCAAGCTTTAGAACAAGATTTTGGATGTTTTCTTTCCTGGCAGAGTTTCTCCTTGCAAGATATGGTGGAAAAGCTTTTGGCTGAGTGTAGAGCGGCAAGACACGCAGAAGACGCAGATACGCAGCTCTCCGAAGCTAAGTGCCGGTCCCGGGCTTCTTTCGGCACAAACCGCTCTCAGGAGCTCCCTGCGCTCGCCACAATGCTCTGTGTGCGAAGAAGCCGCTTCTTCGCCTCCGGGAGAATCGGCGAGCGGCAGCTTCCCAAAGGCGAAGATGCAAGCTGCGGCACACAGGCACAGTGTGGGCAGCCTTCAGACTTAGAGAAAACAGTACTTTACCACTCTCCTGCCTTTTCCATGGTTATTCTATTGGAAAAGAACGAGTTTTGGACAACTACCTTTCATTCTTGCCAAACTCTTTGCAGACCTCCGTGCAAGCTTTAGAACAAGATTTTGGATGTTTTCTTTCCTGGCAGAGTTTCTCCTTGCAAGATATGGTGGAAAAGCTTTTGGCTGAGTGTAGAGCGGCAAGACACGCAGAAGACGCAGATACGCAGCTCTCCGAAGCTAAGTGCCGGTCCCGGGCTTCTTTCGGCACAAACCGCTCTCAGGAGCTCCCTGCGCTCGCCACAATGCTCTGTGTGCGAAGAAGCCGCTTCTTCGCCTCCGGGAGAATCGGCGAGCGGCAGCTTCCCAAAGGCGAAGATGCAAGCTGCGGCACACAGGCACAGTGTGGGCAGCCTTCAGACTTAGAGAAAACAGTACTTTACCACTCTCCTGCCTTTTCCATGGTTATTCTATTGGAAAAGAACGAGTTTTGGACAACTACCTTTCATTCTTGCCAAACTCTTTGCAGACCCCCGTGCAAGCTTTAGAACAAGATTTTGGATGTTTTCTTTCCTGGCAGAGTTTCTCCTTGCAAGATATGGTGGAAAAGCTTTTGGCTGAGTGTAGAGCGGCAAGACACGCAGAAGACGCAGATACGCAGCTCTCCGAAGCTAAGTGCCGGTCCCGGGCTTCTTTCGGCACAAACCGCTCTCAGGAGCTCCCTGCGCTCGCCACAATGCTCTGTGTGCGAAGAAGCCGCTTCTTCGCCTCCGGGAGAATCGGCGAGCGGCAGCTTCCCAAAGGCGAAGATGCAAGCTGCAGCACGCAGGCACAGTGTGGGCAGCATTCAGACTTAGAGAAAACAGTACTTTACCACTCTCCTGCCTTTTCCATGGTTATTCTATTGGAAAAGAACGAGTTTTGGACAACTACCTTTCATTCTTGCCAAACTCTTTGCAGACCCCCGTGCAAGCTTTAGAACAAGATTTTGGATGTTTTCTTTCCTGGCAGAGTTTCTCTTTGCAAGATATGGTGGAAAAGCTTTTTGCTGAGTGTAGAACGGCAAGACACGCAGAAGACGCAGATACGCAGCTCTCCGAAGCTAAGTGCCGGTCCCGGGCTTCTTTCGGCACAAACCGCTCTCAGGAGCTCCCTGCGCTCGCCACAATGCTCTGTGTGCGAAGAAGCCGCTTCTTCGCCTCCGGGAGAATCGGCGAGCGGCAGCTTCCCAAAGGCGAAGATGCAAGCTGCGGCACACAGGCACAGTGTGGGCAGCCTTCAGACTTAGAGAAAACAGTACTTGACCACTCTCCTGCCTTTTCCATGGTTATTCTATTGGAAAAGAACGAGTTTTGGACAACTACCTTTCATTCTTGCCAAACTCTTTGCAGACCCCCGTGCAAGCTTTAGAACAAGATTTTGGATGTTTTCTTTCCTGGCAGAGTTTCTCCTTGCAAGATATGGTGGAAAAGCTTTTTGCTGAGTGTAGAGCGGCAAGACACGCAGAAGACGCAGATACGCAGCTCTCCGAAGCTAAGTGCCGGTCCCGGGCTTCTTTCGGCACAAACCGCTCTCAGGAGCTCCCTGCGCTCGCCACAATGCTCTGTGTGCGAAGAAGCCGCTTCTTCGCCTCCGGGAGAATCGGCGAGCGGCAGCTTCCCAAAGGCGAAGATGCAAGCTGCAGCACACAGGCACAGTGTGGGCAGCATTCAGACTTAGAGAAAACAGTACTTTACCACTCTCCTGCCTTTTCCATGGTTATTCTATTGGAAAAGAACGAGTTTTGGACAACTACCTTTCATTCTTGCCAAACTCTTTGCAGACCCCCGTGCAAGCTTTAGAACAAGATTTTGGATGTTTTCTTTCCTGGCAGAGTTTCTCCTTGCAAGATATGGTGGAAAAGCTTTTGGCTGAGTGTAGAGCGGCAAGACACGCAGAAGACGCAGATACGCAGCTCTCCGAAGCTAAGTGCCGGTCCCGGGCTTCTTTCGGCACAAACCGCTCTCAGGAGCTCCCTGCGCTCGCCACAATGCTCTGTGTGCGAAGAAGCCGCTTCTTCGCCTCCGGGAGAATCGGCGAGCGGCAGCTTCCCAAAGGCGAAGATGCAAGCTGCGGCACACAGGCACAGTGTGGGCAGCATTCAGACTTAGAGAAAACAGTACTTTACCACTCTCCTGCCTTTTCCATGGTTATTCTATTGGAAAAGAACGAGTTTTGGACAACTACCTTTCATTCTTGCCAAACTCTTTGCAGACCCCCGTGCAAGCTTTAGAACAAGATTTTGGATGTTTTCTTTCCTGGCAGAATTTCTCCTTGCAAGATATGCTGGAAAAGCTTTTTGCTGAGTGTAGAGCGGCAAGACACGCAGAAGACGCAGATACGCAGCTCTCCGAAGCTAAGTGCCGGTCCCGGGCTTCTTTCGGCACAAACCGCTCTCAGGAGCTCCCTGCGCTCGCCACCATGCTCTGTGTGCGAAGAAGCCGCTTCTTCGCCTCCGGGAGAATCGGCGAGCGGCAGCTTCCCAAAGGCGAAGATGCAAGCTGCAGCACACAGGCACAGTGTGGGCAGCCTTCAGACTTAGAGAAAACAGTACTTTACCACTCTCCTGCCTTTTCCATGGTTATTCTATTGGAAAAGAACGAGTTTTGGACAACTACCTTTCATTCTTGCCAAACTCTTTGCAGACCTCCGTGCAAGCTTTAGAACAAGATTTTGGATGTTTTCTTTCCTGGCAGAGTTTCTCCTTGCAAGATATGGTGGAAAAGCTTTTGGCTGAGTGTAGAGCGGCAACACACGCAGAAGACGCAGATACGCAGCTCTCCGAAGCTAAGTGCCGGTCCCGGGCTTCTTTCGGCACAAACCGCTCTCAGGAGCTCCCTGCCCTCGCCACAATGCTCTGTGTGCGAAGAAGCCGCTTCTTCGCCTCCGGGAGAATCGGCGAGCGGCAGCTTCCCAAAGGCGAAGATGCAAGCTGCGGCACACAGGCACAGTGTGGGCAGCCTTCAGACTTAGAGAAAACAGTACTTTACCACTCTCCTGCCTTTTCCATGGTTATTCTATTGGAAAAGAACGAGTTTTGGACAACTACCTTTCATTCTTGCCAAACTCTTTGCAGACCCCCGTGCAAGCTTTAGAACAAGATTTTGGATGTTTTCTTTCCTGGCAGAGTTTCTCCTTGCAAGATATGGTGGAAAAGCTTTTGGCTGAGTGTAGAGCGGCAAGACACGCAGAAGACGCAGATACGCAGCTCTCCGAAGCTAAGTGCCGGTCCCGGGCTTCTTTCGGCACAAACCGCTCTCAGGAGCTCCCTGCGCTCGCCACAATTCTCTGTGTGCGAAGAAGCCGCTTCTTCGCCTCCGGGAGAATCGGCGAGCGGCAGCTTCCCAAAGGCGAAGATGCAAGCTGCGGCACACAGGCACAGTGTGGGCAGCCTTCAGACTTAGAGAAAACAGTACTTTACCACTCTCCTGCCTTTTCCATGGTTATTCTATTGGAAAAGAACGAGTTTTGGACAACTACCTTTCATTCTTGCCAAACTCTTTGCAGACCCCCGTGCAAGCTTTAGAACAAGATTTTGGATGTTTTCTTTCCTGGCAGAGTTTCTCCTTGCAAGATATGGTGGAAAAGCTTTTTGCTGAGTGTAGAGCGGCAAGACACGCAGAAGACGCAGATACGCAGCTCTCCGAAGCTAAGTGCCGGTCCCGGGCTTCTTTCGGCACAAACCGCTCTCAGGAGCTCCCTGCGCTCGCCACAATTCTCTGTGTGCGAAGAAGCCGCTTCTTCGCCTCCGGGAGAATCGGCGAGCGGCAGCTTCCCAAAGGCGAAGATGCAAGCTGCGGCACACAGGCACAGTGTGGGCAGCCTTCAGACTTAGAGAAAACAGTACTTTACCACTCTCCTGCCTTTTCCATGGTTATTCTATTGGAAAAGAACGAGTTTTGGACAACTACCTTTCATTCTTGCCAAACTCTTTGCAGACCCCCGTGCAAGCTTTAGAACAAGATTTTGGATGTTTTCTTTCCTGGCAGAGTTTCTCCTTGCAAGATATGGTGGAAAAGCTTTTGGCTGAGTGTAGAGCGGCAAGACACGCAGAAGACGCAGATACGCAGCTCTCCGAAGCTAAGTGCCGGTCCCGGGCTTCTTTCGGCACAAACCGCTCTCAGGAGCTCCCTGCGCTCGCCACAATGCTCTGTGTGCGAAGAAGCCGCTTCTTCGCCTCCGGGAGAATCGGCGAGCGGCAGCTTCCCAAAGGCGAAGATGCAAGCTGCGGCACACAGGCACAGTGTGGGCAGCCTTCAGACTTAGAGAAAACAGTACTTTACCACTCTCCTGCCTTTTCCATGGTTATTCTATTGGAAAAGAACGAGTTTTGGACAACTACCTTTCATTCTTGCCAAACTCTTTGCAGACCCCCGTGCAAGCTTTAGAACAAGATTTTGGATGTTTTCTTTCCTGGCAGAGTTTCTCCTTGCAAGATATGGTGGAAAAGCTTTTGGCTGAGTGTAGAGCGGCAAGACACGCAGAAGACGCAGATACGCAGCTCTCCGAAGCTAAGTGCCGGTCCCGGGCTTCTTTCGGCACAAACCGCTCTCAGGAGCTCCCTGCGCTCGCCACAATGCTCTGTGTGCGAAGAAGCCGCTTCTTCGCCTCCGGGAGAATCGGCGAGCGGCAGCTTCCCAAAGGCGAAGATGCAAGCTGCAGCACACAGGCACAGTGTGGGCAGCCTTCAGACTTAGAGAAAACAGTACTTTACCACTCTCCTGCCTTTTCCATGGTTATTCTATTGGAAAAGAACGAGTTTTGGACAACTACCTTTCATTCTTGCCAAACTCTTTGCAGACCCCCGTGCAAGCTTTAGAACAAGATTTTGGATGTTTTCTTTCCTGGCAGAGTTTCTCCTTGCAAGATATGGTGGAAAAGCTTTTGGCTGAGTGTAGAGCGGCAAGACACGCAGAAGACGCAGATACGCAGCTCTCCGAAGCTAAGTGCCGGTCCCGGGCTTCTTTCGGCACAAACCGCTCTCAGGAGCTCCCTGCGCTCGCCACAATGCTCTGTGTGCGAAGAAGCCGCTTCTTCGCCTCCGGGAGAATCGGCGAGCGGCAGCTTCCCAAAGGCGAAGATGCAAGCTGCGGCACACAGGCACAGTGTGGGCAGCCTTCAGACTTAGAGAAAACAGTACTTTACCACTCTCCTGCCTTTTCCATGGTTATTCTATTGGAAAAGAACGAGTTTTGGACAACTACCTTTCATTCTTGCCAAACTCTTTGCAGACCTCCGTGCAAGCTTTAGAACAAGATTTTGGATGTTTTCTTTCCTGGCAGAGTTTCTCCTTGCAAGATATGGTGGAAAAGCTTTTGGCTGAGTGTAGAGCGGCAAGACACGCAGAAGACGCAGATACGCAGCTCTCCGAAGCTAAGTGCCGGTCCCGGGCTTCTTTCGGCACAAACCGCTCTCAGAAGCTCCCTGCGCTCGCCACAATGCTCTGTGTGCGAAGAAGCCGCTTCTTCGCCTCCGGGAGAATCGGCGAGCGGCAGCTTCCCAAAGGCGAAGATGCAAGCTGCGGCACACAGGCACAGTGTGGGCAGCCTTCAGACTTAGAGAAAACAGTACTTTACCACTCTCCTGCCTTTTCCATGGTTATTCTATTGGAAAAGAACGAGTTTTGGACAACTACCTTTCATTCTTGCCAAACTCTTTGCAGACCCCCGTGCAAGCTTTAGAACAAGATTTTGGATGTTTTCTTTCCTGGCAGAGTTTCTCCTTGCAAGATATGGTGGAAAAGCTTTTGGCTGAGTGTAGAGCGGCAAGACACGCAGAAGACGCAGATACGCAGCTCTCCGAAGCTAAGTGCCGGTCCCGGGCTTCTTTCGGCACAAACCGCTCTCAGGAGCTCCCTGCGCTCGCCACAATGCTCTGTGTGCGAAGAAGCCGCTTCTTCGCCTCCGGGAGAATCGGCGAGCGGCAGCTTCCCAAAGGCGAAGATGCAAGCTGCAGCACGCAGGCACAGTGTGGGCAGCATTCAGACTTAGAGAAAACAGTACTTTACCACTCTCCTGCCTTTTCCATGGTTATTCTATTGGAAAAGAACGAGTTTTGGACAACTACCTTTCATTCTTGCCAAACTCTTTGCAGACCCCCGTGCAAGCTTTAGAACAAGATTTTGGATGTTTTCTTTCCTGGCAGAGTTTCTCTTTGCAAGATATGGTGGAAAAGCTTTTTGCTGAGTGTAGAACGGCAAGACACGCAGAAGACGCAGATACGCAGCTCTCCGAAGCTAAGTGCCGGTCCCGGGCTTCTTTCGGCACAAACCGCTCTCAGGAGCTCCCTGCGCTCGCCACAATGCTCTGTGTGCGAAGAAGCCGCTTCTTCGCCTCCGGGAGAATCGGCGAGCGGCAGCTTCCCAAAGGCGAAGATGCAAGCTGCGGCACACAGGCACAGTGTGGGCAGCCTTCAGACTTAGAGAAAACAGTACTTGACCACTCTCCTGCCTTTTCCATGGTTATTCTATTGGAAAAGAACGAGTTTTGGACAACTACCTTTCATTCTTGCCAAACTCTTTGCAGACCCCCGTGCAAGCTTTAGAACAAGATTTTGGATGTTTTCTTTCCTGGCAGAGTTTCTCCTTGCAAGATATGCTGGAAAAGCTTTTTGCTGAGTGTAGAGCGGCAAGACACGCAGAAGACGCAGATACGCAGCTCTCCGAAGCTAAGTGCCGGTCCCGGGCTTCTTTCGGCACAAACCGCTCTCAGGAGCTCCCTGCGCTCGCCACAATGCTCTGTGTGCGAAGAAGCCGCTTCTTCGCCTCCGGGAGAATCGGCGAGCGGCAGCTTCCCAAAGGCGAAGATGCAAGCTGCAGCACACAGGCACAGTGTGGGCAGCATTCAGACTTAGAGAAAACAGTACTTTACCACTCTCCTGCGTTTTCCATGGTTATTCTATTGGAAAAGAACGAGTTTTGGACAACTACCTTTCATTCTTGCCAAACTCTTTGCAGACCCCCGTGCAAGCTTTAGAACAAGATTTTGGATGTTTTCTTTCCTGGCAGAGTTTCTCCTTGCAAGATATGGTGGAAAAGCTTTTGGCTGAGTGTAGAGCGGCAAGACACGCAGAAGACGCAGATACGCAGCTCTCCGAAGCTAAGTGCCGGTCCCGGGCTTCTTTCGGCACAAACCGCTCTCAGGAGCTCCCTGCGCTCGCCACAATGCTCTGTGTGCGAAGAAGCCGCTTCTTCGCCTCCGGGAGAATCGGCGAGCGGCAGCTTCCCAAAGGCGAAGATGCAAGCTGCGGCACACAGGCACAGTGTGGGCAGCATTCAGACTTAGAGAAAACAGTACTTTACCACTCTCCTGCCTTTTCCATGGTTATTCTATTGGAAAAGAACGAGTTTTGGACAACTACCTTTCATTCTTGCCAAACTCTTTGCAGACCCCCGTGCAAGCTTTAGAACAAGATTTTGGATGTTTTCTTTCCTGGCAGAATTTCTCCTTGCAAGATATGCTGGAAAAGCTTTTTGCTGAGTGTAGAGCGGCAAGACACGCAGAAGACGCAGATACGCAGCTCTCCGAAGCTAAGTGCCGGTCCCGGGCTTCTTTCGGCACAAACCGCTCTCAGGAGCTCCCTGCGCTCGCCACCATGCTCTGTGTGCGAAGAAGCCGCTTCTTCGCCTCCGGGAGAATCGGCGAGCGGCAGCTTCCCAAAGGCGAAGATGCAAGCTGCAGCACACAGGCACAGTGTGGGCAGCCTTCAGACTTAGAGAAAACAGTACTTTACCACTCTCCTGCCTTTTCCATGGTTATTCTATTGGAAAAGAACGAGTTTTGGACAACTACCTTTCATTCTTGCCAAACTCTTTGCAGACCTCCGTGCAAGCTTTAGAACAAGATTTTGGATGTTTTCTTTCCTGGCAGAGTTTCTCCTTGCAAGATATGGTGGAAAAGCTTTTGGCTGAGTGTAGAGCGGCAACACACGCAGAAGACGCAGATACGCAGCTCTCCGAAGCTAAGTGCCGGTCCCGGGCTTCTTTCGGCACAAACCGCTCTCAGGAGCTCCCTGCCCTCGCCACAATGCTCTGTGTGCGAAGAAGCCGCTTCTTCGCCTCCGGGAGAATCGGCGAGCGGCAGCTTCCCAAAGGCGAAGATGCAAGCTGCGGCACACAGGCACAGTGTGGGCAGCCTTCAGACTTAGAGAAAACAGTACTTTACCACTCTCCTGCCTTTTCCATGGTTATTCTATTGGAAAAGAACGAGTTTTGGACAACTACCTTTCATTCTTGCCAAACTCTTTGCAGACCCCCGTGCAAGCTTTAGAACAAGATTTTGGATGTTTTCTTTCCTGGCAGAGTTTCTCCTTGCAAGATATGGTGGAAAAGCTTTTGGCTGAGTGTAGAGCGGCAAGACACGCAGAAGACGCAGATACGCAGCTCTCCGAAGCTAAGTGCCGGTCCCGGGCTTCTTTCGGCACAAACCGCTCTCAGGAGCTCCCTGCGCTCGCCACAATTCTCTGTGTGCGAAGAAGCCGCTTCTTCGCCTCCGGGAGAATCGGCGAGCGGCAGCTTCCCAAAGGCGAAGATGCAAGCTGCGGCACACAGGCACAGTGTGGGCAGCCTTCAGACTTAGAGAAAACAGTACTTTACCACTCTCCTGCCTTTTCCATGGTTATTCTATTGGAAAAGAACGAGTTTTGGACAACTACCTTTCATTCTTGCCAAACTCTTTGCAGACCCCCGTGCAAGCTTTAGAACAAGATTTTGGATGTTTTCTTTCCTGGCAGAGTTTCTCCTTGCAAGATATGGTGGAAAAGCTTTTGGCTGAGTGTAGAGCGGCAAGACACGCAGAAGACGCAGATACGCAGCTCTCCGAAGCTAAGTGCCGGTCCCGGGCTTCTTTCGGCACAAACCGCTCTCAGGAGCTCCCTGCGCTCGCCACAATTCTCTGTGTGCGAAGAAGCCGCTTCTTCGCCTCCGGGAGAATCGGCGAGCGGCAGCTTCCCAAAGGCGAAGATGCAAGCTGCGGCACACAGGCACAGTGTGGGCAGCCTTCAGACTTAGAGAAAACAGTACTTTACCACTCTCCTGCCTTTTCCATGGTTATTCTATTGGAAAAGAACGAGTTTTGGACAACTACCTTTCATTCTTGCCAAACTCTTTGCAGACCCCCGTGCAAGCTTTAGAACAAGATTTTGGATGTTTTCTTTCCTGGCAGAGTTTCTCCTTGCAAGATATGGTGGAAAAGCTTTTTGCTGAGTGTAGAGCGGCAAGACACGCAGAAGACGCAGATACGCAGCTCTCCGAAGCTAAGTGCCGGTCCCGGGCTTCTTTCGGCACAAACCGCTCTCAGGAGCTCCCTGCGCTCGCCACAATGCTCTGTGTGCGAAGAAGCCGCTTCTTCGCCTCCGGGAGAATCGGCGAGCGGCAGCTTCCCAAAGGCGAAGATGCAAGCTGCAGCACACAGGCACAGTGTGGGCAGCCTTCAGACTTAGAGAAAACAGTACTTGACCACTCTCCTGCCTTTTCCATGGTTATTCTATTGGAAAAGAACGAGTTTTGGACAACTACCTTTCATTCTTGCCAAACTCTTTGCAGACCCCCGTGCAAGCTTTAGAACAAGATTTCGGATGTTTTCTTTCCTGGCAGAGTTTCTCCTTGCAAGATATGGTGGAAAAGCTTTTTGCTGAGTGTAGAGCGGCAAGACACGCAGAAGACGCAGATACGCAGCTCTCCGAAGCTAAGTGCCGGTCCCGGGCTTCTTTCGGCACAAACCGCTCTCAGGAGCTCCATGCGCTCGCCACAATGCTCTGTGTGCGAAGAAGCCGCTTCTTCGCCTCCGGGAGAATCGGCGAGCGGCAGCTTCCCAAAGGCGAAGATGCAAGCTGCAGCACACAGGCACAGTGTGGGCAGCATTCAGACTTAGAGAAAACAGTACTTTAACACTCTCCTGCCTTTTCCATGGTTATTCTATTGGAAAAGAACGAGTTTTGGACAACTACCTTTCATTCTTGCCAAACTCTTTGCAGACCCCCGTGCAAGCTTTAGAACAAGATTTTGGATGTTTTCTTTCCTGGCAGAGTTTCTCCTTGCAAGATATGCTGGAAAAGCTTTTTGCTGAGTGTAGAGCGGCAAGACACGCAGAAGACGCAGATACGCAGCTCTCCGAAGCTAAGTGCCGGTCCCGGGCTTCTTTCGGCACAAACCGCTCTCAGGAGCTCCCTGCGCTGGCCACAATGCTCTGTGTGCGAAGAAGCCGCTTCTTCGCCTCCGGGAGAATCGGCGAGCGGCAGCTTCCCAAAGGCGAAGATGCAAGCTGCAGCACACAGGCACAGTGTGGGCAGCATTCAGACTTAGAGAAAACAGTACTTTACCACTCTCCTGCCTTTTCCATGGTTATTCTATTGGAAAAGAACGAGTTTTGGACAACTACCTTTCATTCTTGCCAAACTCTTTGCAGACCCCCGTGAAAGCTTTAGAACAAGATTTTGGATGTTTTCTTTCCTGGCAGAGTTTCTCCTTGCAAGATATGGTGGAAAAGCTTTTTGCTGAGTGTAGAGCGGCAAGACACGCAGAAGACGCAGATACGCAGCTCTCCGAAGCTAAGTGCCGGTCCCGGGCTTCTTTCGGCACAAACCGCTCTCAGGAGCTCCCTGCGCTCGCCACAATGCTCTGTGTGCGAAGAAGCCGCTTCTTCGCCTCCGGGAGAATCGGCGAGCGGCAGCTTCCCAAAGGCGAAGATGCAAGCTGCGGCACACAGGCACAGTGTGGGCAGCCTTCAGACTTAGAGAAAACAGTACTTTACCACTCTCCTGCCTTTTCCATGGTTATTCTATTGGAAAAGAACGAGTTTTGGACAACTACCTTTCATTCTTGCCAAACTCTTTGCAGACCCCCGTGCAAGCTTTAGAACAAGATTTTGGATGTTTTCTTTGCTGGCAGAGTTTCTCCTTGCAAGATATGCTGGAAAAGCTTTTTGCTGAGTGTAGAGCGGCAAGACACGCAGAAGACGCAGATACGCAGCTCTCCGAAGCTAAGTGCCGGTCCCGGGCTTCTTTCGGCACAAACCGCTCTCAGCAGCTCCCTGCGCTCGCCACAATGCTCTGTGTGCGAAGAAGCCGCTTCTTCGCCTCCGGGAGAATCGGCGAGCGGCAGCTTCCCAAAGGCGAAGATGCAAGCTGCGGCACACAGGCACAGTGTGGGCAGCCTTCAGACTTAGAGAAAACAGTACTTGACCACTCTCCTGCCTTTTCCATGGTTATTCTATTGGAAAAGAACGAGTTTTGGACAACTACCTTTCATTCTTGCCAAACTCTTTGCAGACCCCCGTGCAAGCTTTAGAACAAGATTTTGGATGTTTTCTTTCCTGGCAGAGTTTCTCCTTGCAAGATATGGTGGAAAAGCTTTTGGCTGAGTGTAGAGCGGCAAGACACGCAGAAGACGCAGATACGCAGCTCTCCGAAGCTAAGTGCCGGTCCCGGGCTTCTTTCGGCACAAACCGCTCTCAGGAGCTCCCTGCCCTCGCCACAATGCTCTGTGTGCGAAGAAGCCGCTTCTTCGCCTCCGGGAGAATCGGCGAGCGGCAGCTTCCCAAAGGCGAAGATGCAAGCTGCAGCACACAGGCACAGTGTGGGCAGCCTTCAGACTTAGAGAAAACAGTACTTTACCACTCTCCTGCCTTTTCCATGGTTATTCTATTGGAAAAGAACGAGTTTTGGACAACTACCTTTCATTCTTGCCAAACTCTTTGCAGACCCCCGTGCAAGCTTTAGAACAAGATTTTGGATGTTTTCTTTCCTGGCAGAGTTTCTCCTTGCAAGATATGGTGGAAAAGCTTTTTGCTGAGTGTAGAGCGGCAAGACACGCAGAAGACGCAGATACGCAGCTCTCCGAAGCTAAGTGCCGGTCCCGGGCTTCTTTCGGCACAAACCGCTCTCAGGAGCTCCCTGCGCTCGCCACAATGCTCTGTGTGCGAAGAAGCCGCTTCTTCGCCTCCGGGAGAATCGGCGAGCGGCAGCTTCCCAAAGGCGAAGATGCAAGCTGCAGCACACAGGCACAGTGTGGGCAGCCTTCAGACTTAGAGAAAACAGTACTTTACCACTCTCCTGCCTTTTCCATGGTTATTCTATTGGAAAAGAACGAGTTTTGGACAACTACCTTTCATTCTTGCCAAACTCTTTGCAGACCCCCGTGCAAGCTTTAGAACAAGATTTTGGATGTTTTCTTTGCTGGCAGAGTTTCTCCTTGCAAGATATGGTGGAAAAGCTTTTGGCTGAGTGTAGAGCGGCAAGACACGCAGAAGACGCAGATACGCAGCTCTCCGAAGCTAAGTGCCGGTCCCGGGCTTCTTTCGGCACAAACCGCTCTCAGGAGCTCCCTGCGCTCGCCACAATGCTCTGTGTGCGAAGAAGCCGCTTCTTCGCCTCCGGGAGAATCGGCGAGCGGCAGCTTCCCAAAGGCGAAGATGCAAGCTGCAGCACACAGGCACAGTGTGGGCAGCCTTCAGACTTAGAGAAAACAGTACTTTACCACTCTCCTGCCTTTTCCATGGTTATTCTATTGGAAAAGAACGAGTTTTGGACAACTACCTTTCATTCTTGCCAAACTCTTTGCAGACCCCCGTGAAAGCTTAAGAACAAAATTTTGGATGTTTTCTTTCCTGGCAGAGTTTCTCCTTGCAAGATATGGTGGAAAAGCTTTTTGCTGAGTGTAGAGCGGCAAGACACGCAGAAGACGCAGATACGCAGCTCTCCGAAGCTAAGTGCCGGTCCCGGGCTTCTTTCGGCACAAACCGCTCTCAGGAGCTCCCTGCGCTCGCCACAATGCTCTGTGTGCGAAGAAGCCGCTTCTTCGCCTCCGGGAGAATCGGCGAGCGGCAGCTTCCCAAAGGCGAAGATGCAAGCTGCGGCACACAGGCACAGTGTGGGCAGCCTTCAGACTTAGAGAAAACAGTACTTTACCACTCTCCTGCCTTTTCCATGGTTATTCTATTGGAAAAGAACGAGTTTTGGACAACTACCTTTCATTCTTGCCAAACTCTTTGCAGACCCCCGTGCAAGCTTTAGAACAAGATTTTGGATGTTTTCTTTCCTGGCAGAGTTTCTCCTTGCAAGATATGGTGGAAAAGCTTTTGGCTGAGTGTAGAGCGGCAAGACACGCAGAAGACGCAGATACGCAGCTCTCCGAAGCTAAGTGCCGGTCCCGGGCTTCTTTCGGCACAAACCGCTCTCAGGAGCTCCCTGCCCTCGCCACAATGCTCTGTGTGCGAAGAAGCCGCTTCTTCGCCTCCGGGAGAATCGGCGAGCGGCAGCTTCCCAAAGGCGAAGATGCAAGCTGCGGCACACAGGCACAGTGTGGGCAGCCTTCAGACTTAGAGAAAACAGTACTTTACCACTCTCCTGCCTTTTCCATGGTTATTCTATTGGAAAAGAACGAGTTTTGGACAACTACCTTTCATTCTTGCCAAACTCTTTGCAGACCTCCGTGCAAGCTTTAGAACAAGATTTTGGATGTTTTCTTTCCTGGCAGAGTTTCTCCTTGCAAGATATGGTGGAAAAGCTTTTTGCTGAGTGTAGAGCGGCAAGACACGCAGAAGACGCAGATACGCAGCTCTCCGAAGCTAAGTGCCGGTCCCGGGCTTCTTTCGGCACAAACCGCTCTCAGGAGCTCCCTGCGCTCGCCACAATGCTCTGTGTGCGAAGAAGCCGCTTCTTCGCCTCCGGGAGAATCGGCGAGCGGCAGCTTCCCAAAGGCGAAGATGCAAGCTGCGGCACACAGGCACAGTGTGGGCAGCCTTCAGACTTAGAGAAAACAGTACTTTACCACTCTCCTGCCTTTTCCATGGTTATTCTATTGGAAAAGAACGAGTTTTGGACAACTACCTTTCATTCTTGCCAAACTCTTTGCAGACCCCCGTGCAAGCTTTAGAACAAGATTTTGGATGTTTTCTTTCCTGGCAGAGTTTCTCCTTGCAAGATATGGTGGAAAAGCTTTTTGCTGAGTGTAGAGCGGCAAGACACGCAGAAGACGCAGATACGCAGCTCTCCGAAGCTAAGTGCCGGTCCCGGGCTTCTTTCGGCACAAACCGCTCTCAGGAGCTCCCTGCGCTCGCCACAATGCTCTGTGTGCGAAGAAGCCGCTTCTTCGCCTCCGGGAGAATCGGCGAGCGGCAGCTTCCCAAAGGCGAAGATGCAAGCTGCGGCACACAGGCACAGTGTGGGCAGCCTTCAGACTTAGAGAAAACAGTACTTTACCACTCTCCTGCCTTTTCCATGGTTATTCTATTGGAAAAGAACGAGTTTTGGACAACTACCTTTCATTCTTGCCAAACTCTTTGCAGACCCCCGTGCAAGCTTTAGAACAAGATTTTGGATGTTTTCTTTCCTGGCAGAGTTTCTCCTTGCAAGATATGGTGGAAAAGCTTTTGGCTGAGTGTAGAGCGGCAAGACACGCAGAAGACGCAGATACGCAGCTCTCCGAAGCTAAGTGCCGGTCCCGGGCTTCTTTCGGCACAAACCGCTCTCAGGAGCTCCCTGCGCTCGCCACAATGCTCTGTGTGCGAAGAAGCCGCTTCTTCGCCTGCGGGAGAATCGGCGAGCGGCAGCTTCCCAAAGGCGAAGATGCAAGCTGCGGCACACAGGCACAGTGTGGGCAGCCTTCAGACTTAGAGAAAACAGTACTTTACCACTCTCCTGCCTTTTCCATGGTTATTCTATTGGAAAAGAACGAGTTTTGGACAACTACCTTTCATTCTTGCCAAACTCTTTGCAGACCCCCGTGCAAGCTTTAGAACAAGATTTTGGATGTTTTCTTTCCTGGCAGAGTTTCTCTTTGCAAGATATGGTGGAAAAGCTTTTTGCTGAGTGTAGAGCGGCAAGACACGCAGAAGACGCAGATACGCAGCTCTCCGAAGCTAAGTGCCGGTCCCGGGCTTCTTTCGGCACAAACCGCTCTCAGGAGCTCCCTGCGCTCGCCACAATGCTCTGTGTGCGAAGAAGCCGCTTCTTCGCCTCCGGGAGAATCGGCGAGCGGCAGCTTCCCAAAGGCGAAGATGCAAGCTGCGGCACACAGGCACAGTGTGGGCAGCCTTCAGACTTAGAGAAAACAGTACTTTACCACTCTCCTGCCTTTTCCATGGTTATTCTATTGGAAAAGAACGAGTTTTGGACAACTACCTTTCATTCTTGCCAAACTCTTTGCAGACCCCCGTGCAAGCTTTAGAACAAGATTTTGGATGTTTTCTTTCCTGGCAGAGTTTCTCCTTGAAAGATATGGTGGAAAAGCTTTTTGCTGAGTGTAGAGCGGCAAGACACGCAGAAGACGCAGATACGCAGCTCTCCGAAGCTAAGTGCCGGTCCCGGGCTTCTTTCGGCACAAACCGCTCTCAGGAGCTCCCTGCGCTCGCCACCATGCTCTGTGTGCGAAGAAGCCGCTTCTTCGCCTCCGGGAGAATCGGCGAGCGGCAGCTTCCCAAAGGCGAAGATGCAAGCTGCAGCACACAGGCACAGTGTGGGCAGCATTCAGACTTAGAGAAAACAGTACTTTAACACTCTCCTGCCTTTTCCATGGTTATTCTATTGGAAAAGAACGAGTTTTGGACAACTACCTTTCATTCTTGCCAAACTCTTTGCAGACCCCCGTGCAAGCTTTAGAACAAGATTTTGGATGTTTTCTTTCCTGGCAGAGTTTCTCCTTGCAAGATATGGTGGAAAAGCTTTTGGCTGAGTGTAGAGCGGCAAGACACGCAGAAGACGCAGATACGCAGCTCTCCGAAGCTAAGTGCCGGTCCCGGGCTTCTTTCGGCACAAACCGCTCTCAGGAGCTCCCTGCGCTCGCCACAATGCTCTGTGTGCGAAGAAGCCAGTTCTTCGCCTCCGGGAGAATCGGCGAGCGGCAGCTTCCCAAAGGCGAAGATGCAAGCTGCGGCACACAGGCACAGTGTGGGCAGCATTCAGACTTAGAGAAAACAGTACTTTACCACTCTCCTGCCTTTTCCATGGTTATTCTATTGGAAAAGAACGAGTTTTGGACAACTACCTTTCATTCTTGCCAAACTCTTTGCAGACCCCCGTGCAAGCTTTAGAACAAGATTTTGGATGTTTTCTTTCCTGGCAGAGTTTCTCCTTGCAAGATATGCTGGAAAAGCTTTTTGCTGAGTGTAGAGCGGCAAGACACGCAGAAGACGCAGATACGCAGCTCTCCGAAGCTAAGTGCCGGTCCCGGGCTTCTTTCGGCACAAACCGCTCTCAGGAGCTCCCTGCGCTCGCCACCATGCTCTGTGTGCGAAGAAGCCGCTTCTTCGCCTGCGGGAGAATCGGCGAGCGGCAGCTTCCCAAAGGCGAAGATGCAAGCTGCAGCACACAGGCACAGTGTGGGCAGCATTCAGACTTAGAGAAAACAGTACTTTAACACTCTCCTGCCTTTTCCATGGTTATTCTATTGGAAAAGAACGAGTTTTGGACAACTACCTTTCATTCTTGCCAAACTCTTTGCAGACCTCCGTGCAAGCTTTAGAACAAGATTTTGGATGTTTTCTTTCCTGGCAGAGTTTCTCCTTGCAAGATATGGTGGAAAAGCTTTTGGCTGAGTGTAGAGCGGCAAGACACGCAGAAGACGCAGATACGCAGCTCTCCGAAGCTAAGTGCCGGTCCCGGGCTTCTTTCGGCACAAACCGCTCTCAGGAGCTCCCTGCCCTCGCCACAATGCTCTGTGTGCGAAGAAGCCGCTTCTTCGCCTCCGGGAGAATCGGCGAGCGGCAGCTTCCCAAAGGCGAAGATGCAAGCTGCGGCACACAGGCACAGTGTGGGCAGCCTTCAGACTTAGAGAAAACAGTACTTTACCACTCTCCTGCCTTTTCCATGGTTATTCTATTGGAAAAGAACGAGTTTTGGACAACTACCTTTCATTCTTGCCAAACTCTTTGCAGACCCCCGTGCAAGCTTTAGAACAAGATTTTGGATGTTTTCTTTCCTGGCAGAGTTTCTCCTTGCAAGATATGGTGGAAAAGCTTTTGGCTGAGTGTAGAGCGGCAAGACACGCAGAAGACGCAGATACGCAGCTCTCCGAAGCTAAGTGCCGGTCCCGGGCTTCTTTCGGCACAAACCGCTCTCAGGAGCTCCCTGCGCTCGCCACAATGCTCTGTGTGCGAAGAAGCCGCTTCTTCGCCTCCGGGAGAATCGGCCAGCGGCAGCTTCCCAAAGGCGAAGATGCAAGCTGCGGCACACAGGCACAGTGTGGGCAGCCTTCAGACTTAGAGAAAACAGTACTTTACCACTCTCCTGCCTTTTCCATGGTTATTCTATTGGAAAAGAACGAGTTTTGGACAACTACCTTTCATTCTTGCCAAACTCTTTGCAGACCCCCGTGCAAGCTTTAGAACAAGATTTTGGATGTTTTCTTTCCTGGCAGAGTTTCTCCTTGCAAGATATGGTGGAAAAGCTTTTTGCTGAGTGTAGAGCGGCAAGACACGCAGAAGACGCAGATACGCAGCTCTCCGAAGCTAAGTGCCGGTCCCGGGCTTCTTTCGGCACAAACCGCTCTCAGGAGCTCCCTGCGCTCGCCACAATGCTCTGTGTGCGAAGAAGCCGCTTCTTCGCCTCCGGGAGAATCGGCGAGCGGCAGCTTCCCAAAGGCGAAGATGCAACCTGCGACACACAGGCACAGTGTGGGCAGCCTTCAGACTTAGAGAAAACAGTACTTTACCACTCTCCTGCCTTTTCCATGGTTATTCTATTGGAAAAGAACGAGTTTTGGACAACTACCTTTCATTCTTGCCAAACTCTTTGCAGACCTCCGTGCAAGCTTTAGAACAAGATTTTGGATGTTTTCTTTGCTGGCAGAGTTTCTCCTTGCAAGATATGGTGGAAAAGCTTTTGGCTGAGTGTAGAGCGGCAAGACACGCAGAAGACGCAGATACGCAGCTCTCCGAAGCTAAGTGCCGGTCCCGGGCTTCTTTCGGCACAAACCGCTCTCAGGAGCTCCCTGCGCTCGCCACAATGCTCTGTGTGCGAAGAAGCCGCTTCTTCGCCTCCGGGAGAATCGGCGAGCGGCAGCTTCCCAAAGGCGAAGATGCAAGCTGCAGCACGCAGGCACAGTGTGGGCAGCCTTCAGACTTAGAGAAAACAGTACTTTACCACTCTCCTGCCTTTTCCATGGTTATTCTATTGGAAAAGAACGAGTTTTGGACAACTACCTTTCATTCTTGCCAAACTCTTTGCAGACCTCCGTGCAAGCTTTAGAACAAGATTTTGGATGTTTTCTTTCCTGGCAGAGTTTCTCCTTGCAAGATATGGTGGAAAAGCTTTTGGCTGAGTGTAGAGCGGCAAGACACGCAGAAGACGCAGATACGCAGCTCTCCGAAGCTAAGTGCCGGTCCCGGGCTTCTTTCGGCACAAACCGCTCTCAGGAGCTCCCTGCCCTCGCCACAATGCTCTGTGTGCGAAGAAGCCGCTTCTTCGCCTCCGGGAGAATCGGCGAGCGGCAGCTTCCCAAAGGCGAAGATGCAAGCTGCGGCACACAGGCACAGTGTGGGCAGCCTTCAGACTTAGAGAAAACAGTACTTGACCACTCTCCTGCCTTTTCCATGGTTATTCTATTGGAAAAGAACGAGTTTTGGACAACTACCTTTCATTCTTGCCAAACTCTTTGCAGACCCCCGTGCAAGCTTTAGAACAAGATTTTGGATGTTTTCTTTCCTGGCAGAGTTTCTCCTTGCAAGATATGGTGGAAAAGCTTTTGGCTGAGTGTAGAGCGGCAAGACACGCAGAAGACGCAGATACGCAGCTCTCCGAAGCTAAGTGCCGGTCCCGGGCTTCTTTCGGCACAAACCGCTCTCAGGAGCTCCCTGCGCTCGCCACAATGCTCTGTGTGCGAAGAAGCCGCTTCTTCGCCTCCGGGAGAATCGGCGAGCGGCAGCTTCCCAAAGGCGAAGATGCAAGCTGCGGCACACAGGCACAGTGTGGGCAGCCTTCAGACTTAGAGAAAACAGTACTTTACCACTCTCCTGCCTTTTCCATGGTTATTCTATTGGAAAAGAACGAGTTTTGGACAACTACCTTTCATTCTTGCCAAACTCTTTGCAGACCCCCGTGCAAGCTTTAGAACAAGATTTTGGATGTTTTCTTTCCTGGCAGAGTTTCTCCTTGCAAGATATGGTGGAAAAGCTTTTGGCTGAGTGTAGAGCGGCAAGACACGCAGAAGACGCAGATACGCAGCTCTCCGAAGCTAAGTGCCGGTCCCGGGCTTCTTTCGGCACAAACCGCTCTCAGGAGCTCCCTGCGCTCGCCACAATGCTCTGTGTGCGAAGAAGCCGCTTCTTCGCCTCCGGGAGAATCGGCGAGCGGCAGCTTCCCAAAGGCGAAGATGCAAGCTGCAGCACACAGGCACAGTGTGGGCAGCCTTCAGACTTAGAGAAAACAGTACTTTACCACTCTCCTGCCTTTTCCATGGTTATTCTATTGGAAAAGAACGAGTTTTGGACAACTACCTTTCATTCTTGCCAAACTCTTTGCAGACCCCCGTGAAAGCTTAAGAACAAAATTTTGGATGTTTTCTTTCCTGGCAGAGTTTCTCCTTGCAAGATATGGTGGAAAAGCTTTTTGCTGAGTGTAGAGCGGCAAGACACGCAGAAGACGCAGATACGCAGCTCTCCGAAGCTAAGTGCCGGTCCCGGGCTTCTTTCGGCACAAACCGCTCTCAGGAGCTCCCTGCGCTCGCCACAATGCTCTGTGTGCGAAGAAGCCGCTTCTTCGCCTCCGGGAGAATCGGCGAGCGGCAGCTTCCCAAAGGCGAAGATGCAAGCTGCGGCACACAGGCACAGTGTGGGCAGCCTTCAGACTTAGAGAAAACAGTACTTTACCACTCTCCTGCCTTTTCCATGGTTATTCTATTGGAAAAGAACGAGTTTTGGACAACTACCTTTCATTCTTGCCAAACTCTTTGCAGACCCCCGTGCAAGCTTTAGAACAAGATTTTGGATGTTTTCTTTCCTGGCAGAGTTTCTCCTTGCAAGATATGGTGGAAAAGCTTTTTGCTGAGTGTAGAGCGGCAAGACACGCAGAAGACGCAGATACGCAGCTCTCCGAAGCTAAGTGCCGGTCCCGGGCTTCTTTCGGCACAAACCGCTCTCAGGAGCTCCCTGCGCTCGCCACAATGCTCTGTGTGCGAAGAAGCCGCTTCTTCGCCTCCGGGAGAATCGGCGAGCGGCAGCTTCCCAAAGGCGAAGATGCAACCTGCGACACACAGGCACAGTGTGGGCAGCATTCAGACTTCGAGAAAACAGTACTTTACCACTCTCCTGCCTTTTCCATGGTTATTCTATTGGAAAAGAACGAGTTTTGGACAACTACCTTTCATTCTTGCCAAACTCTTTGCAGACCCCCGTGCAAGCTTTAGAACAAGATTTTGGATGTTTTCTTTCCTGGCAGAGTTTCTCCTTGCAAGATATGGTGGAAAAGCTTTTGGCTGAGTGTAGAGCGGCAAGACACGCAGAAGACGCAGATACGCAGCTCTCCGAAGCTAAGTGCCGGTCCCGGGCTTCTTTCGGCACAAACCGCTCTCAGGAGCTCCCTGCGCTCGCCACAATGCTCTGTGTGCGAAGAAGCCGCTTCTTCGCCTCCGGGAGAATCGGCGAGCGGCAGCTTCCCAAAGGCGAAGATGCAAGCTGCAGCACACAGGCACAGTGTGGGCAGCCTTCAGACTTAGAGAAAACAGTACTTTACCACTCTCCTGCCTTTTCCATGGTTATTCTATTGGAAAAGAACGAGTTTTGGACAACTACCTTTCATTCTTGCCAAACTCTTTGCAGACCCCCGTGAAAGATTAAGAACAAAATTTTGGATGTTTTCTTTCCTGGCAGAGTTTCTCCTTGCAAGATATGGTGGAAAAGCTTTTTGCTGAGTGTAGAGCGGCAAGACACGCAGAAGACGCAGATACGCAGCTCTCCGAAGCTAAGTGCCGGTCCCGGGCTTCTTTCGGCACAAACCGCTCTCAGGAGCTCCCTGCGCTCGCCACAATGCTCTGTGTGCGAAGAAGCCGCTTCTTCGCCTCCGGGAGAATCGGCGAGCGGCAGCTTCCCAAAGGCGAAGATGCAAGCTGCGGCACACAGGCACAGTGTGGGCAGCCTTCAGACTTAGAGAAAACAGTACTTTACCACTCTCCTGCCTTTTCCATGGTTATTCTATTGGAAAAGAACGAGTTTTGGACAACTACCTTTCATTCTTGCCAAACTCTTTGCAGACCCCCGTGCAAGCTTTAGAACAAGATTTTGGATGTTTTCTTTCCTGGCAGAGTTTCTCCTTGCAAGATATGGTGGAAAAGCTTTTTGCTGAGTGTAGAGCGGCAAGACACGCAGAAGACGCAGATACGCAGCTCTCCGAAGCTAAGTGCCGGTCCCGGGCTTCTTTCGGCACAAACCGCTCTCAGGAGCTCCCTGCGCTCGCCACAATGCTCTGTGTGCGAAGAAGCCGCTTCTTCGCCTCCGGGAGAATCGGCGAGCGGCAGCTTCCCAAAGGCGAAGATGCAACCTGCGACACACAGGCACAGTGTGGGCAGCCTTCAGACTTAGAGAAAACAGTACTTTACCACTCTCCTGCCTTTTCCATGGTTATTCTATTGGAAAAGAACGAGTTTTGGACAACTACCTTTCATTCTTGCCAAACTCTTTGCAGACCCCCGTGCAAGCTTAAGAACAAGATTTTGGATGTTTTCTTTCCTGGCAGAGTTTCTCCTTGCAAGATATGGTGGAAAAGCTTTTGGCTGAGTGTAGAGCGGCAAGACACGCAGAAGACGCAGATACGCAGCTCTCCGAAGCTAAGTGCCGGTCCCGGGCTTCTTTCGGCACAAACCGCTCTCAGGAGCTCCCTGCCCTCGCCACAATGCTCTGTGTGCGAAGAAGCCGCTTCTTCGCCTCCGGGAGAATCGGCGAGCGGCAGCTTCCCAAAGGCGAAGATGCAAGCTGCAGCACACAGGCACAGTGTGGGCAGCCTTCAGACTTAGAGAAAACAGTACTTTACCACTCTCCTGCCTTTTCCATGGTTATTCTATTGGAAAAGAACGAGTTTTGGACAACTACCTTTCATTCTTGCCAAACTCTTTGCAGACCCCCGTGCAAGCTTTAGAACAAGATTTTGGATGTTTTCTTTCCTGGCAGAGTTTCTCCTTGCAAGATATGCTGGAAAAGCTTTTTGCTGAGTGTAGAGCGGCAAGACACGCAGAAGACGCAGATACGCAGCTCTCCGAAGCTAAGTGCCGGTCCCGGGCTTCTTTCGGCACAAACCGCTCTCAGGAGCTCCCTGCGCTCGCCACAATGCTCTGTGTGCGAAGAAGCCGCTTCTTCGCCTCCGGGAGAATCGGCGAGCGGCAGCTTCCCAAAGGCGAAGATGCAAGCTGCGGCACGCAGGCACAGTGTGGGCAGCCTTCAGACTTAGAGAAAACAGTACTTTACCACTCTCCTGCCTTTTCCATGGTTATTCTATTGGAAAAGAACGAGTTTTGGACAACTACCTTTCATTCTTGCCAAACTCTTTGCAGACCCCCGTGCAAGCTTTAGAACAAGATTTTGGATGTTTTCTTTCCTGGCAGAGTTTCTCCTTGCAAGATATGGTGGAAAAGCTTTTTGCTGAGTGTAGAGCGGCAAGACACGCAGAAGACGCAGATACGCAGCTCTCCGAAGCTAAGTGCCGGTCCCGGGCTTCTTTCGGCACAAACCGCTCTCAGGAGCTCCCTGCGCTCGCCACAATGCTCTGTGTGCGAAGAAGCCGCTTCTTCGCCTCCGGGAGAATCGGCGAGCGGCAGCTTCCCAAAGGCGAAGATGCAAGCTGCGGCACACAGGCACAGTGTTGGCAGCCTTCAGACTTAGAGAAAACAGTACTTTACCACTCTCCTGCCTTTTCCATGGTTATTCTATTGGAAAAGAACGAGTTTTGGACAACTACCTTTCATTCTTGCCAAACTCTTTGCAGACCCCCGTGCAAGCTTTAGAACAAGATTTTGGATGTTTTCTTTCCTGGCAGAGTTTCTCCTTGCAAGATATGGTGGAAAAGCTTTTGGCTGAGTGTAGAGCGGCAAGACACGCAGAAGACGCAGATACGCAGCTCTCCGAAGCTAAGTGCCGGTCCCGGGCTTCTTTCGGCACAAACCGCTCTCAGGAGCTCCCTGCGCTCGCCACAATGCTCTGTGTGCGAAGAAGCCGCTTCTTCGCCTCCGGGAGAATCGGCGAGCGGCAGCTTCCCAAAGGCGAAGATGCAAGCTGCAGCACGCAGGCACAGTGTGGGCAGCCTTCAGACTTAGAGAAAACAGTACTTTACCACTCTCCTGCCTTTTCCATGGTTATTCTATTGGAAAAGAACGAGTTTTGGACAACTACCTTTCATTCTTGCCAAACTCTTTGCAGACCCCCGTGCAAGCTTTAGAACAAGATTTTGGATGTTTTCTTTCCTGGCAGAGTTTCTCCTTGCAAGATATGGTGGAAAAGCTTTTTGCTGAGTGTAGAGCGGCAAGACACGCAGAAGACGCAGATACGCACCTCTCCGAAGCTAAGTGCCGGTCCCGGGCTTCTTTTGGCACAAACCGCTCTCAGGAGCTCCCTGCCCTCGCCACAATGCTCTGTGTGCGAAGAAGCCGCTTCTTCGCCTCCGGGAGAATCGGCGAGCGGCAGCTTCCCAAAGGCGAAGATGCAAGCTGCAGCACACAGGCACAGTGTGGGCAGCCTTCAGACTTCGAGAAAACAGTACTTTACCACTCTCCTGCCTTTTCCATGGTTATTCTATTGGAAAAGAACGAGTTTTGGACAACTACCTTTCATTCTTGCCAAACTCTTTGCAGACCCCCGTGCAAGCTTAAGAACAAGATTTTGGATGTTTTCTTTCCTGGCAGAGTTTCTCCTTGCAAGATATGGTGGAAAAGCTTTTTGCTGAGTGTAGAGCGGCAAGACACGCAGAAGACGCAGATACGCAGCTCTCCGAAGCTAAGTGCCGGTCCCGGGCTTCTTTCGGCACAAACCGCTCTCAGGAGCTCCCTGCGCTCGCCACAATGCTCTGTGTGCGAAGAAGCCGCTTCTTCGCCTGCGGGAGAATCGGCGAGCGGCAGCTTCCCAAAGGCGAAGATGCAAGCTGCAGCACACAGGCACAGTGTGGGCAGCCTTCAGACTTAGAGAAAACAGTACTTTACCACTCTCCTGCCTTTTCCATGGTTATTCTATTGGAAAAGAACGAGTTTTGGACAACTACCTTTCATTCTTGCCAAACTCTTTGCAGACCCCCGTGCAAGCTTTAGAACAAGATTTTGGATGTTTTCTTTCCTGGCAGAGTTTCTCCTTGCAAGATATGGTGGAAAAGCTTTTGGCTGAGTGTAGAGCGGCAAGACACGCAGAAGACGCAGATACGCAGCTCTCCGAAGCTAAGTGCCGGTCCCGGGCTTCTTTCGGCACAAACCGCTCTCAGGAGCTCCCTGCGCTCGCCACAATGCTCTGTGTGCGAAGAAGCCGCTTCTTCGCCTCCGGGAGAATCGGCGAGCGGCAGCTTCCCAAAGGCGAAGATGCAAGCTGCAGCACACAGGCACAGTGTGGGCAGCCTTCAGACTTAGAGAAAACAGTACTTTACCACTCTCCTGCCTTTTCCATGGTTATTCTATTGGAAAAGAACGAGTTTTGGACAACTACCTTTCATTCTTGCCAAACTCTTTGCAGACCCCCGTGCAAGCTTTAGAACAAGATTTTGGATGTTTTCTTTCCTGGCAGAGTTTCTCCTTGCAAGATATGGTGGAAAAGCTTTTGGCTGAGTGTAGAGCGGCAAGACACGCAGAAGACGCAGATACGCAGCTCTCCGAAGCTAAGTGCCGGTCCCGGGCTTCTTTCGGCACAAACCGCTCTCAGGAGCTCCCTGCGCTCGCCACAATGCTCTGTGTGCGAAGAAGCCGCTTCTTCGCCTCCGGGAGAATCGGCGAGCGGCAGCTTCCCAAAGGCGAAGATGCAAGCTGCGGCACACAGGCACAGTGTGGGCAGCCTTCAGACTTAGAGAAAACAGTACTTTACCACTCTCCTGCCTTTTCCATGGTTATTCTATTGGAAAAGAACGAGTTTTGGACAACTACCTTTCATTCTTGCCAAACTCTTTGCAGACCCCCGTGCAAGCTTTAGAACAAGATTTTGGATGTTTTCTTTCCTGGCAGAGTTTCTCCTTGCAAGATATGGTGGAAAAGCTTTTGGCTGAGTGTAGAGCGGCAAGACACGCAGAAGACGCAGATACGCAGCTCTCCGAAGCTAAGTGCCGGTCCCGGGCTTCTTTCGGCACAAACCGCTCTCAGGAGCTCCCTGCGCTCGCCACAATGCTCTGTGTGCGAAGAAGCCGCTTCTTCGCCTGCGGGAGAATCGGCGAGCGGCAGCTTCCCAAAGGCGAAGATGCAAGCTGCAGCACACAGGCACAGTGTGGGCAGCCTTCAGACTTAGAGAAAACAGTACTTTACCACTCTCCTGCCTTTTCCATGGTTATTCTATTGGAAAAGAACGAGTTTTGGACAACTACCTTTCATTCTTGCCAAACTCTTTGCAGACCTCCGTGCAAGCTTTAGAACAAGATTTTGGATGTTTTCTTTCCTGGCAGAGTTTCTCCTTGCAAGATATGGTGGAAAAGCTTTTGGCTGAGTGTAGAGCGGCAAGACACGCAGAAGACGCAGATACGCAGCTCTCCGAAGCTAAGTGCCGGTCCCGGGCTTCTTTCGGCACAAACCGCTCTCAGGAGCTCCCTGCGCTCGCCACAATGCTCTGTGTGCGAAGAAGCCGCTTCTTCGCCTCCGGGAGAATCGGCGAGCGGCAGCTTCCCAAAGGCGAAGATGCAAGCTGCGGCACACAGGCACAGTGTGGGCAGCCTTCAGACTTAGAGAAAACAGTACTTTACCACTCTCCTGCCTTTTCCATGGTTATTCTATTGGAAAAGAACGAGTTTTGGACAACTACCTTTCATTCTTGCCAAACTCTTTGCAGACCCCCGTGCAAGCTTTAGAAGAAGATTTTGGATGTTTTCTTTCCTGGCAGAGTTTCTCCTTGCAAGATATGGTGGAAAAGCTTTTGGCTGAGTGTAGAGCGGCAAGACACGCAGAAGACGCAGATACGCAGCTCTCCGAAGCTAAGTGCCGGTCCCGGGCTTCTTTCGGCACAAACCGCTCTCAGGAGCTCCCTGCGCTCGCCACAATGCTCTGTGTGCGAAGAAGCCGCTTCTTCGCCTCCGGGAGAATCGGCGAGCGGCAGCTTCCCAAAGGCGAAGATGCAAGCTGCAGCACACAGGCACAGTGTGGGCAGCCTTCAGACTTAGAGAAAACAGTACTTTACCACTCTCCTGCCTTTTCCATGGTTATTCTATTGGAAAAGAACGAGTTTTGGACAACTACCTTTCATTCTTGCCAAACTCTTTGCAGACCCCCGTGAAAGCTTAAGAACAAAATTTTGGATGTT